>NW_026527013.1:13185380-13568273 GCF_024362965.1 Panthera pardus
AGTGGGACTCTGGGGGATCCAGGGGCCAGGGTTGGGGTGCCCATCCCCTCCTACTGGGGTAAGGCACTCAGACTCCTTGGGCCTTGGCTTCCTCCTCTGTACATGGGGACGACAGCCCATTGGGCCTGTTCTAATCACCCGACGTAATCACGAGCTCAGCCCCGCACCCCCAGGTTGCAAGCTCTCTGCAATTGCTTTTATGATTCGCAATTAATGTTTCCATCCTGCCTTAGCAGGACCCTGCTGCCTTATCAACTCCTCCCATCCTAAGCCAGGCACAGCTAACGAGAATAACAATAAAGCAAGCACCACAATAAAGCAAGCACCGGAGGGGCAGTGATTTGTTTCCTGTCTGTCTCTGTTTTGGGTCCTCAGGACCTGAGAACAAGGCACTGCCCCCACCGTGCATGTCTGTTGAAGACACTGTGGCTGCATTAACACAGGTTGCTGTGTTGGGTACGTAACAGACGTACCCAACAGCACACAGCAGCACAGACCCATTAGACAGGATTTGTGCTCACTGGACTGAGCCAGGCAAGGTGGCATGCAGCGGGGAGCGGGCAGAAGCTCTGCCAGTGTCCCCACGTGGCTCGGGGTTACCCCAGGCATTCACTTCCTGCCAGCATAGAGGGTTTTAGGGACCAGGGAAGTGGTGACCGGTCAGCAGGTTCCTCACGAGATGATGGCCAAAGGAGGGCCGGGGAGATGGGAGAGGGGCATGAGTCTGGAAGGCGGCACTGCCCTTAATACCCCCTTTTTCGGATCGCCCAAGGCCACAGAGTTCAGGGACGCGGGGTGCTAATTCCAGGCCCTGGGGGCAGGAGAGGCAAGACGTCAGTGGGGAGAGGACACCATACCCCACGGGGGCTCCTCACCGACGTGGCTCGCCCCATCCCAGGTCGGCTCCTGTGGCTTTAACAGCCGTATCTTGCCCCACGTGTACCCCATCCGGCTGGTGAAGGTCAACGAGGACACCATGGAGCTACTGCGGGATGCCCAGGGCCTCTGCATCCCGTGTCAGGCCGGTGAGCCAGGCCCTGCCCAGTCCCCTGGGGAACCGGGGCCCCCCGCCCCCTGCCCACCCAGCGCAGCCTGAGGGTGGCCTCCTCTCCAGGGGAGCCTGGCCTCCTCGTGGGCCAGATCAACCAGCAGGACCCGCTGGCGTCGCTTCGATGGCTACATCAGCGAGAGCGCCACCAGCAAGAAGATCGCCCACAGTGTCTTCCGCAAGGGCGACAGCGCCTACCTCTCAGGTGCGAAGGTCCTGGGGGCCGGCTGTGGGGACGGCGGGCCACCATCTTACCTCTCCTCCTCCCTCTCCCAGGTGACGTGCTGGTGATGGATGAGCTGGGCTACATGTACTTCCGGGACCGCGGCGGGGACACCTTCCGCTGGCGTGGGGAGAATGTCTCCACTACTGAGGTGGAGGGCGTGCTCAGCCGCCTGCTGGCCAGACAGATGTGGCTGTGTACGGGGTGGCTGTGCCAGGCAAGCTGGGTTTGCGGGGGTGGTCCTAGGGTATGGCAGCCCCAGAGGAGCCCAACCTGCATGAGCTTGGAGGTACAGGCGCTCTTGGGCAGTGCTCAGCTCGGATAACTGCACATAGCAACCTGCGTCGGGGCACTGGAGCTGGAGTTACCCCTCCTGGATGATAACCCTTCGGTTTCCTTATCCAGTACATGGGATCGTGAAAGTGACTGTCTCAGAGTTGCAGCGACAGTAAAAGCTCAATAATAATAATGATTGCTGCTTCAGCAAGTGTTATCTCAGACGGAAGGGACTAGAGATCAGAGACCAGGGTCCTCTGTCTGAGGGTGTATTCAGTCCTGCGGCGGCACAAAAGGTGGGGTGTTCTCAGTGAAACCTCTATCTCCAGGAGTAGAGGGCAAAGCAGGCATGGCGGCCATCGCGGACCCCCACGGCCAGCTGAGCCCCAATGTGCTGTACCAAGAGCTGCAGAAGGTGCTGGCACCCTATGCCCGGCCCATCTTCCTACGCCTCCTGCCCCAAGTGGACACTACAGGTGCGGCCTCTCGCCTCTCCGTCTGGTCCGTCCATCTGTCTTTTGGTTCAACAACCATTTGCTTATTTGTCCTGGTTCAGATCCTTGTGCCAAGTCTGACACGATGGTTCGTGGCCAGCAGGCACGGTGGGCTCATGCAGGGCCTTTCTCTTGTGTTATTAGCATCGTTATTTATTTCCATTCCTCGACTCCTACCCCCACTAGGCATTCTGCAGTGTTTGGGGCATTTCTTCCATTTCCTGCATTTTTTCTGGTGACTAGGAACTTTGAGCAAATCATCTTGTTATCTGGGAGATTTCCTGCTTCTGTAAATTGCCTGTTTGTATCTTTTGCCATCTTTGTATAGCCTTGCTGTCTTTTTCTTTTCGATTTGTGAGAGTTACTCCTAATAGTCCAGATGTTAATTCCGTAGCAGTTTCGGACATCAGAAGTCTTCTATTTGGGAGTCGAACCGTTAACCTTGTTTATGGGGCTTTTGTTGAAAAGAAGCCCTTAATTTTGATACAAACTTACCCCCCCCCCCCTTTTTTTAATGTTATGGTTTATGCTTTTGAAGTTTTATTTAGAACAAGACACCTTCTCAACTCTAAAGCATACAGGTATCCCTCGTCCATTTTTTCCTACTAGCCCGAACCCTTAGCTTTATCTTTTTTTTTTTTAATGTTTATTTACTTAAAAAAAAACATTTTTTTAATGTTTGTTCATTTTTGAGAGACAGAGACAGAGCATGAGCAGGGAAGGGGCAGAGAGAGGGAGACAGACACAGAATCTGAAGCAGGCTCCAGGCTCCGAGCCATCAGCACAGAGCCCGACGTGGGGCTCAAACTCACCAACTGTGAGATCATGACTTGAGCCGAAAGTCAGATGCTCAACTGACTGAGCTACCCAGGTGCCCCAATGTTTATTTACTTTTGAGAGAGAGAGACACACACACACAGAGAGCAAGGAAGGGGCACAAGGAGAGGGGGACAGAGTATCTAAAGAGCACTCTGTGCTGACAGTAGAGAGGCCGATATAGGGCTTGAACCCATGAACCTCAAGAGCATGAGCTGAGCCAAAGTCAGATGCTTAACCAACTGAGCCACCCAGGTGCTCCTAGGCTTATCTTTCATGAAACCTTCCTTTACTTGTTCACTGTAGGGTAGTGCAAACTCTTTCTTAAAGGACCAGATAGTAAGTATTTTCAATTTTGGGGCCATGCAGTCTCTGTCCCATACACCTCTGGTTCTGTGGTATAAAAGCTGTCCTAGACAATGTGTAAATGGGTAGGCATAGCTTCATGCCAATAAAACTATTTACAAAACAGATGATGGGCCAAATTTGGCCCTCGGCTACAGGCTGCTGCCCCCTGACCTACCGTGTGACAGACTCAGCCCTGCTTTGGTCTAGGGGCTGTACATGTGACCAGGCAGGGAGTACACAGAGTATGCGGCTGTGATGGGGGGTAGTCAGGGAGGCCTCCTTGGAGGAGGGGGCATGAAGTCAGGATCTGAAGGGCAAAGGAGAATCAGGCAGAACAAAATGAGGAAGAATGTTTCCAGCCGAGGGATGGCCTATGCAGAAGCCTGGAGGTGTAGGAGAGGATGGTGAGTTGGGGGTCCCTGGAACCCCCTTGCTGAGTATCCCCATCCTCACCCCTACAGGCACCTTCAAGATCCAGAAGACTCGGCTGCAGCATGAGGGCTTTGACCCACGCCAGACCTCGGACCGGCTCTTCTTCCTGGACCCTGAAGCAGGGCCACTACCTGCCCCTCGACCAGAGTGTCTACACTCGCATCTGCTCGGGTGCCTTTGCCCCTCTGACGCTCCTCCTCCGCCCACTAGAGACTCCCAGCCCGGCCCTGCCAGTGAGGCTGGGGGGCTGGCCCAGCTATGCCAGGTGGGGCCACCCTGGTGTTCAGCAGCCAGAGTAGCCCAGGAAGAGCCCACGGCTCTGCTACCCTCTCTCTCCTCTCTCCTCCTCGGGGCTGTCTCCTGCCTGAGTTCCCGTGCCTGTGTCTCTGTGCGTCTCTCTCCTCCCTGCTTCTCAGCCTCCCCGCTGTCCCGTATGCCCACACCTCTTCCCTCTTTCTTTTCCCCTGCTCTCTCCTGAGATCTGCGGGCATGCAGGGCGCAGCTGTCCTCCCTGCTGGGTCATGGACCCAGAGTGGAGCTTCTCAGCCTCCCGAGTCTCAGCTGTGCCTTAAGGAGCGACAGTCCGCGCCTCCCCAGGCTGCTGGGCCCCAGGGCGTCACAGGCCAGTCTGAGCTCCAGACAGACCCTCTATGACCCTTCCCGAGCAGAGGATCCACGTGGTTTGCCCCGCCCACCCAGGTGCGGGGGGGGGGGGGGGGTCATTGTCAAGGGACCTCCAGGCCAGCTAGAAATCTCTCTTTTGCACTTAACCATCTTTGGTGGGCCTCCCCTCCTGTCCCCTGTCTGCCCTTCCTGATGCCCGGAAGCTTCCAGAATTGACTGTGACCCTTAGACATTGCCCCTGCCCAGATGTCTCCTTTTAGGTGCCTCCACGGAGCTCTTGCTAGAGGAGCCTTGAAGACTGCGCTGGGTGGCTGTTCGGCTCCCCATCCAGACACTCACCCTGGCAGAGGACTCTAGGGGGTCCCCATCTGACGCCGCTGCTGGTGGGACCCACAGGAGTGGCAGCGGTGGTGCAGGGGGAGGTCTCCCGCCTGGGGTGGTGTCTGAGATGGACTTCGGGGCCTTGGAAGTTCCAGCCCATTGAATATCCCCACTGGCTTTGTTGGTGACAGTTCAGACCTCGTGTTGGGGTCGGCCTCATTGGTGGCTCATCCCGGACTCATCCCGGACATCCTGGCCACTCAGACTGTCCGTTCCCGCCCCCCAATTCTGCAGTAGCATCCAGCCCCTCAAACACTGGGGCCAGTGCTGTTGCGCATGGGCCTTTCCAAGCACCAAGGTTTTGTTTCCTAGTTGAATTGAAGAAATAAACCTGCAGAGTGTCCAGTGCCTGAATCCCAGTTATTTACTGTCTGTCCCCGTGTGGCACAGACGCTTTCTGAGTTTCACAAGGCAGGACTTCCGCTGGGGAACTCATGTTCACCAGGCAAGAGCCAGACACATGGCTTTTTCTTGCTGTCCCCTGTTGCCTGTAAGCCCATCGGCACGGCCTCTGGGGCCTCGGGTTAGCGTTCTCACTGCCTCCCTGCAGCCTCTGGGGCCTCACGAAGCCCTGCGCCGGCCCCAGTCCCAGAGGAGGTGCCTGTAGGTTCTGGCGGGTGCCCCAGCGTGGCCGTAGCTCTGAGTGAGAGCTTCAGAGGTGGCTGTTGGAGCTGGCGTTCTAATCCAGGACATCCAGCGCCAGGGTCTATCCACGTAGCCCCAACTTCTGCTGTTCCTCCAGTATTATAACATCTGCCTCCGCTCGTCTCCGCTTCAGGGGACAGAGGAGGAAAGGTTTGTGGTGACTGGGCATTTGCTGGGTGGGTGCACTGAGCGGCGGCCCTGGGGATGGATCAAGCCCTGGTTGGCTCAAGAATGGATGAACCATCGATGGGCGGGGCTGTCCTTGGATGCCCACAGCCGGCCAGGAGAAGAAGGCAGGGGAAGGATCCTGCCTCTGGGGGTGCAGCGCCCCTGGTGTGCTGACCAAACGACTGCATTCCGTATAACGTGCCCCGAGACCTCAACCGCCGTGGTCCCCATTGTGCAGATGAGGAAACTGAGGTACAAGCAGGGGAATGGAGTCAATGCCAGCGGCTCCCGGTGCGAAAGCGGGCCAGCAGGACCTTTCTTGGTCCCAAAGCTTGTGAGCCCCAGAAGGGTAAGACGCTCCGAGCTGACGAGAAAATAATCCTGCGTCAGGCTCTGTGTCTGTCTTTTTAATTAATAATAAACTTTATTTATTGGGGCAAACGTCAGGTTTATTTTAAAAAAAAAAAAAAAAAAAGAGTGGAGAGTACAGAGTTGCCATATGCTCTTGTCACCCCGCCCCCTGTCTCTCTTACCATCACCGCCCTGCATTTGTTTAGGGTTGATGGGCCTCGTGTCCGTGCGTTCTTATCTCAAGCCTACGGTTTATGTTAGCGTTCACTCCGTGTTGTGCATTCTGTGGGTTTCAGCAAATGCGTGCATCCGTTGTGATAGTATCCTAGTTTCTCTGCCCTAAACGTCCCGGTGCTCCGTCCCTCCGCCCCTCCTATCCCAACCCCTGGCAGCCGCCGATCTTTTCCCCGTCTCCATAGTTTTGCTTTTTTCCAGGTCACGCGCTTGGAATCACGCAACGTAGATAGCCTTTCCAGACCAGCTTCTTTCACTTAGCCGGATGAAGCTCTGCTCAGGCGCCCTCCACGACGTTTCATGGCTTGAGAGCTTTGTATTGTTCATGCCAGATGAGACGAGTCGGTCTGGGATGCCCTCTCCCCACCCCCGCCCTGCCCCAGGAACCGGGGTTAAGTCTGGAGGAAGAGCTGGGATCAGGAGGCCATCTGTGGCCTCAAGCCTCCCCTTCATGGAGGGGCCCCGGCAGGATGTGTACGGAGGGGATGTCCGTCCCTGTGACGTGGGAAGAGACTCGTCCTGGTCTGGCATCGGCACGTGGGTCGAGCAGTGGTGTGTGAGGGACAAGGAGGGAGAAGCCGTGCCAGAGAGGGCGTGTGAAGGAGGGGGAGTTGAGGGCACGAGAGCCTTCCAAGGAGAGGTAGCTGTAGGCTGGGACCTTGCCTCCTACCCTTCGAGGGTCTCCCTCGCTTTGGAAAGAGTCCAGGCTCCCTGGCCGGAGCCTGCCATCCTATAGGCTCTTTTCTTTCCACCGCGAGTGGTCATTCCCAGCTTGCGTCTCCCTTCGGTGCCTTTGCACCTGCTGTCTCTTGTGCCTGAACCATTGTTCGTCCGCTGCATGCCTGGCCAACTCCTACTGTTTTGTTTTGTTTAAATGTTTGTGTATTTTGAGAGAGAGCGCTTGTGTGAGAGCAGGGGAGGGGCAGAGACAGAGGGAGAGAATCCCAGGCGGGCTCCGTGTTGTCAGGGCAGAGCCCAATGCAGGGCTCAGTCCCACGAACTGTGAGATGACGACCTGAGCCGCAATTAAGATTTGGACCCTTAACCCACTCAGCCACCCAGGCGCCCCTACTGACTTGTTTTCAGTTGAGGTGTCATTCACATACCTTAAAATCCATCTTTTTAAATTGCCCGATTTAGTGGTGTTGAGTGTTTACAAAGTTGTGCAGCCGTCACCTCTCTCTGGTTCCAGAACACTTTCATTCCCCTAAAAGGAAACTTCATACCCATTAGAAGTCTCTCTCCCCAGCCCCTGGCAGCCACTAATTGGCTTTCTGTCTCTATGGATGTCTGTTCTGGACATTTCATGTAAGTGAAATCATACAACATATGGCCTTTGATGTCTGGCTTCTTTCGCTTGGCGTCATGTTTTTAAGATTCATCCAGGTTCGTTCCTTTTTATGGACAACTAATATTTCGGTGTATGATGGGCCACATGTTGACCATCGACCAGTTGATGGACATTGAGTTATTTACCCTGTTTAGCTATTGTGATAGTGCTGCCGTGAACATTTGTGTACAAGTCTTTGTGTGAACATATGTTTTTAATTGGGGGTGGGGGTACAAACCAAAGTGTGGAAATACTAGGTCATATGGCAACTGTTTCATATTTTGAGGGACTGCCAGACTGTCTTTCAAAGTGACTGCACCATTTTATGGTCCCGCCAGCAGCTGTGTGTAAGAGTTCCAATTTCCCATGTCCTTGCCAGCACTTTCTTTGGGAAATATGTCTATTTCAGACAAAACAACGGGCAACAAATGGACCTGCGTGTTCTCTCCAACCTGCTTCCGTGTCTCAGTTAGCTTAAGCTCCACCAGGCATCTAATTCAGTAAGCTCGAAACTCGGGACTCAATCCTGATTCCTCTTTTTCCTCATACTCCTTGGCCCATCCATTAGAAAGGATCAGGTTAAAAATTAAAAAAAAAGAAGAAGAAGAAGAAGAAGACGACACACTTGGACTGAACACCATGATGAAGCGACGCTGAAAAACATCCATCCTGAAGTCAGATCTATATTGCAAACCTAACAGTGGGGCTATTTGAGGCTAACCTATCCAAAGAACCATTTGCTTCCTTGAATTTTAAGTAGATCTTTTAAAAAGCAATATAATGGGGCGCCTGGGTGGCTCAGTCGGTTGAGCATCAACTTCAGCTCAGGTCATGATCTCACGGTCTGTGAGTTCGAGCCCTGCGTCAGGCTCTGTACTGACAGCCCAGAGCCTGGAGCCTGCTTCGGATTCTGGTGTCTCCCCTCTCTCTCTGACCTTCCCCCATTCATGCTCTGTCTCTCTCTGTCTCAAAAATAAATAAACATTTTTAAAAAATAAAAATATGGGGCGCCTGGGTGGCGCAGTCGGTTAAGCGTCCGACTTCAGCCAGGTCACGATCTCGCGGTCCGTGAGTTCGAGCCCCGCGTCGGGCTCTGGGCTGATGGCTCAGAGCCCGGAGCCTGTTTCCGATTCTGTGTCTCCCTCTCTCTATGCCCCTCCCCCGTTCATGCTCTGTCTCTCTCTGTCCCAAAAATAAATAAAAAACGTTGAAAAAAAATTAAAAACAAAATAAAATAAAAATAAAAAATGCGATATGCGAGAAGGAAGGAAGGAAGGAAGGAAGGAAGATCGATCAGGAGCCTTGCCTCCAAGACAGACCCTAAACCCACCAAACCCAGCCAGCACTAGATTCTCTAACCCACTAAATGTGGCTCCTGGCTGGCCTCCCTACTCCCACCCCATCCCTCCACAATCCCTTTATGTGGTAGCCAAAGTGATCTTTTAAAAACATACCCCAGGCCTCTCCCCTACTCAAGCCCTTCAGAGGATCTGCTAAGGGGTGTGGCCCTTCCCTTCCTCGTCTCATCTCCAGTCTGGCCTGGGTGGTCAGTCTCCAGTCCCACATGCCTGCCTTCTGCTCTCTCAAAATAAAGAAATACACTTTTTAGAAAGATTTATGACTTTGTTTTCTTCTAAGGGTTTTTCGTTTCAGCCCTTAACATTTAGGCCTTTGATCCATTTTTTTTTTTTAATTTTTTTTTTCTTAACGTTTATTTATTATTGAGAGACACAGAGAGAGATAGAGCATGAGCATGGGAGGGGCAGAGAAAGGAGGAGACACAGAATCCGAAGTAGGCTCCAGGCTCTGAGCTGTCAGCACAGAGCCTCATGCGGGGCTCGAACTCACAAACCGCGAGATCATGACCTGAGCCGAAGTCGGTACGCTCAACCGACTGAGCCACCAGGCGCCCCCTGATCCATTTTTTTTAAAGTGATCTCTACACCCAACATGGGGCTCAAACCTTCAACCCCGAGATCAAGAGTTCCATGCTCTATTGACTGAGCCAGCCAAGAGCCCCGATCCATTTTAATTTGTATATCGTGTGAGGTGGGGGATCTGTGTTTGTTTTCCAGTGCAGATGTAACGAATTACCACAAACTTACTGGCTTAAAATGATAACACCAATTTATCATCTTCTAGTTCTGAAGGTCAGAAGTCAGAAATGGAGCTCACTTGACTAAAATCAAGGCATTGGCCTGTGGCTGCCTTTCCTCGAGCGGTTTGAAAGATCCCACTTGCGTGCCTTTCCTAGCTTTTAGATGCCACCCACATTTCTTGGTTCATTGCCCCTTCTTCCATCTTCTAAGCCAGCAACAGTGGGTTGAGTCTTTCTCATGCTGTCATTCCTCTGGTTCTCCCTCATCCGCTCCCTTCTTCCATTTACAAGGACCCTGGTGATTACATGGGGCCCATCCAGGCTATCTATTTTAAGGACAGCTGATTTGCAACTTAATTCCATCTGCAACCACTATTTCCCCTTGCCAAGTAACCTAACGTTATTCACCAGGTTCTGGGGATCATAGTGTAGACACCTTTGCCAGGAGCGGTGGGGTGGGGGTGGGGGTGTCCTACTGTTCTGCCATTATAGGATCTAACTTCATTCTTTTGCATGTGACTATCCAGTTGTGCCATTTGTTGAAAAGACCATTCTTTGCCCATTGAATGATCCCTGGCACCCTTGTTTGTAAAGATCCACTGACCATGGATGTACGGGTTTATATCTGCGTTGCCAGGTTCTAATACATTGATAGCTCTCTCCTTATGCCAATACCACAAGGTCTGGATCACTGCAGATCTGCAAGCAGGTTTGGAATCAGGGTATGTGAGTCCTCCAACTTTGCTTTTCTTTCCACATTATTGTGGCTACTTGGGGCCTCCTACGTTTCCATACGCATTTTAGGATCAGCTTATCAATTTCTACCCACAAAAAGAAGTCTGAAGTTTGATAGCAACTGCGTTGAATCTGTAGACCAATTTGGGGAGTACTGACATCGTAACGCTATTAAATCTTCCAGTCCATGAACAGAAGATGTCTTCCCATTTACTTAGATCATCTTTAAATCATTTTTTTTTGCGAAGTATTGTAGTTTTCAGTGCACAAGTTTTGCGATTCTTTCATTAAGTTCATTACGAAGTATCTTATTCTTTTTGGTGCTTTTGTAAATAGACTGTTTTCTTAACTTGTTACTGATTTTAAAGACGCACTACCCATGCAAGTCTCATGGCACTTACCACAGGCTCCTGAATTCTCTGACCCGGATAAGTGGCCCAGCTGGCCAGGCCCACCAGGTCTCCTGCTTCCAGGCTTCCCTGCCCATGCTATTCCCTGGAATACCCTTTCTCATCAGCCAAGACCCATTTGCCCCATTTTAGGAGCTCCTCCAGCCAAGAGCCAGGGTAGAGGCCTCTCAGGGTCCTCAGGCACACAAATCGCCAGGGAGCATTTTCAGAAGCAATTCAACAAGTATGTTTCCAACCCCAATTCTGCAACAAGCATAGTTCAGGGGGCTTTCGGCACACGAGTGAATAAAACGCACCCTGACCTCATGTTGTTTGTAATTTAATGAAAGAGGAAGACAACAACGAGCAACGAGATCAGTATGTTAGAAGGTTCAGGAACTTCCAAGTCCACCAAAACGCGCCCTCCTTCAGGAAATCTCCCATCTCCTCCTTCCATTCCACCCCCACGCCACCCTCTTGGGGACCCCAGATGTGGGGTCCTCTCTCCGACCCCGCCCTGACACCGCGAGGCTGAGATCAACCGCACCGGTTCCGCCTGCCCCGGCCCCGCAAAGAGCTCAGGCACAGCGTGCAAAGAATCAACGAGCCCCTTCGGATCGACCGCCGGGACGAGCCGCGACTTCACTCGCGGGACTGCGCATGTGCCGTAGGCGGCCGCCCGGAGGTACTGACAGCGGTGCGGCCGGGCCAGCCTTCGCGCAGGCGCGCTGGCGGCTGCCCGGGGCGCTTCCGCCTCCCCGCCGCCGCCGTCGCCATGGCCGCGCCGGCCCCGGGCCTCATCTCGGTGTTCTCGAGTCCGCAGGAGCTGGGCGCGTCGCTAGCGCAACTGGTGGCGCAGCGGGCGGCGTGCTGCCTGGCGGGGGCCCGCGCCCGCTTCGCGCTCGGCCTGTCGGGCGGCAGCCTCGTCTCGATGCTGGCCCGTGAGCTGCCCGCCGCCGCCGCCCCCGCCGGCCCCGCCAGCCTCGCGCGCTGGACCGTAGGCTTCTGCGACGAGCGCCTCGTGCCCTTCGAGCACGCCGAGAGCACGTACGGTCTCTATCGGGTGAGAACTACGGGGGCCGCCGGGGGTCATGCGGCCGAGAGGACCGCGCCCACCGCCTGAACCTGACTACGGGGGCCGCCGGGGGTCATTTCAAGAAGGCCGCGCCCACCTCCTGAACCCAGCTGTGGGGGTCACGGAGGGTCACACTGTCCCCTCTGCCACTGTCTGGGAGGGGTCTGCTGCGTGCCCTGAACTCCCACCTCCACTGCCACCCGAGTGGGCCCGTGGGGACCTTGAGGTCCTATAATGCTTTATCCTGTGGCCCGGCAAAGGCGTGGAGGTGAAACAGAGTGGCCCATGCCAGGGACTTAGAGAAATTCAGGCGCCACAGCCTGGCAACTTGCAAGGGCAGAGGTAGGGAAGGGCCAGGCAGGAGGTATCTGGTGTGGAGCTTGGGCTTCGGTTTTGTCATCTCCAGTCTGGACGTGTTCGTGATCTACCTCGAGCTACCTCGAGCTTTCGGTGCTGATCACCTGCAGGGGGGGTTATTCTTCGCTTGTGGCCTCAGATCCTATAGAATCCGGGAAACCGAGGCTTGGAGGGGGTCGTGGCCTGCCCTGGGGTTCCCCAGCTGCATCTGAGTTCTCTCCTCCTGCCCTAGACGTGGATAACGCGCCCAGGGAGGTGTGGAAGGGGCGGGCGTGGCCAGAAGCTTCTGGTCCCTCAGGTCCTGGGTGTGTTTCCCCCTCTTTAGGTAGAAGTTGGAGCTGATGATTTTCTGTTGTCGTTGTTTTGTCACAAGAAGGAAGGCTTACCGATTACCAAACATTTTAGCCACATCAGCTCATGAAATTGCACGATAACCTATGAGGTGGGGGCTGTTAGTTCCTCCATTTCATAGGTGGAGAAACCGGAACGAGAAGAGGAGGAGAGCTTATGTGCCAGACTAGTAGGGAAGCCAGAGTTTGAAGGGATGCCCCGGATAGCACTTGGGACACGTCTCAGGGGCGGGGGCCTCCCTGTGGGTCTTTTTCAAGAGTTTAATTAAAAAGTGGGCTCATGTTTCTTCATTTTAGTTTGCATACATTTGAAGAACTTTACTTTTGTTTTTTAAAGTGTGTTTATTTAGTTTGAGAAGGGGGAGGAGGGGCAGAGAGAGAGGGGGAGAGGGAGAGTCCCCAGCGGGGCTGGATCTCACGAACCTTGAGATCGTGACCTGAGCCGAAACCAAGAGCAGGACGCTCAACCAACTGAGCCACCCAGGCGCCCCAGAACTTTTACTCTTTTTAAATTAGGAAAACTGTGCTTGCTCTAGTAACAAAATTCTAACAAAATGGTAAAAGTGTTGCGGGGATGTTCCTTGTATGTCTCTGTATCCAACGCTGGGGACACGATGGGACGCTGGGCCATTCTCTCATGGGGCTCCTAGTGGGGCATCGGGCACTAACAGGGCAGGAAATGAGGGGAAGCCCCGCAGAGTATTCACGTAGTGCAGTGTGGACAAAAGATAATTGTGTGAGATGATAGAAAGAGCCCAGGGATGACCTTTCAGCCAGGATGGTGGGGGCTGGGGGAGCTTTGAGGGGTGATGTTTGAACTGAGGCCTGGAGGTATGAGGACCTGGCCATGGGCAGAGCTGGGGCAGAGGTTATGGCCAAGGCCTACGCTTTGCCACAGGAGCAAATGTGGGGCCAGGATTTACTCCTTCTGGGGGAGTCACGTGAGTTCCCTGGGGCTGCTGTTAACAAAGGACCACAAATCGGGTGGCTTAAAACAAGGATTTATTTTCTCTGCCCCGGAGAAACCTGAAATCCAGGTGTTGGCGAGGCCACGCTCCCTCCGGACGCTCAAGGGGAGGACCCTTCCTCGCTTCTTCCGTCCTCTGGGGGCTCCGGGTGTCCCCTGGCCTCCAGTCTCTCACCAGTCATTGGATGTAGGGCCCACACCAATCTACTATGAAGTCAGCTAATCACATCTGCAAAGACCTGCTTCCAGATAAGGTCACATTCTGAGGTTCTGGGTGGGCATGAATTGGGGGGGGGGGGGCACTGGTCAACCCAGTATAGGGATGCAGAGGCTCTTCTGTCCTCAAGGACGGATCTCGCATACCCTGGGGCTCTGTCGGTGTGAGTGTTCCGTGCACCCTGCGTGCTCCGTGGGTCTTCTGCTGCTGAGGCCAGGGCTTTGTCTCCGCTGGAAGGATTTGCAGGCGCTGCCTTCGGGGGGAATGGTGCCTCGGTGCCTGCAGAATGTCAAGAGAGAAACAGTCTGATCAACCAGCAGTTCTGCTTCCGGGAACCTGTCTGCCTGACCCTCCACCCCTGAGCTCCCTGGAAGGAGCCCAGCAGGAGGGGGAGGGAATGGCTGTGAGCCCGTAGGGGAAGGGCAGCTAAGGAGACGATCGTGGGACAGAAATAGGGCCCTGATATTCCCCACTGGCTTGCTTAGTATAATCCCCGAGCGTGTGTATAGATGGGGACCTTGGACAAACAAAGCAGAGCGGTCTTTCCGAGAACAGATCTGACCGTGTCCCTTCTTAGCTGACACACCCTCCTTGGCTCCCCATTACCCTCAGTATATTGCTCTTACTCTTCAGGACTGTGTGTCTGGCCTGTTTTCTCTAAAATTATTTTTTTTTTAATTTTCTAAATGTTTGTTTTTGAGAGAGAGACACACACAAGTGCGAGTGGAGGAGGGACAGAGAGAGGGAGACACAGAATCCGAAACAGGCTCCAGGCTCCAAGCTGTCAGCACAGGGCCCTGCGCAGGGCTCGAACCCACGAACCGTGAGATCATGACCTGAGCCGAAGTCGACGCTTAACCGACTGAGCCACCCAGGCGCCCCTGGCCTGTTTACTCTATGTCCCTGTCACTTTCCCCCTCTACTACTATATTTTTGCTGCTTCCTGCTTTTCCTTTGTGACTCAGCTTGGCGCTGCGTCCATGGGCTAGATCCTGTGTGAAGGGAGGCACCAAGGTGGGAGGCACCAAGGTGGGGGTCGCCAGGGTCCATCCCAGAGCAGATCAAAGGCCCTGAGGTTCACCTGGGGAGACGAGGGAACAGGCCAGAGCCCTCCACCTGGCAGGAGGCCCGACTCCGGCCACTTCCACAGAAATTAAACCCATCTTGCAGAGGCCAGGGTGCGTGCTATCACAGGGGGACAAGGTCAGCTGGGCATCATGGAGGGCAGAGAGGGGCTGGGTTTTATCCTGAGGTCCAAGGGACCCTGGGGACTTGGAAACAGGGCTGTGATGTGGCCACACAGGTGCAGGCTGGGGCCAGGAGGCCCCCAATCATGCTGGCCTTGAAAGACTCCTGGCGGAAACGCCCCCGGGATCCCGACTCACCCAGGAGGTGGGTGTATGACAGTCCTGTCCTGGAGGCATCTTCACCTGGAGAATCCAGGTGGTCACGCGTGCAAACCTTGTGCCTCTGGGAACCATGTGTGGCTGTTGGTGACTTTGTCCCTCCCTCTGCTGCAGACCCACTTGCTCTCCAGGCTGCCCATTCCCGACAGCCAGGTGATCACCATTAACCCCCAGCTTCCTGTGGAGGAGGCGGCCGAGGACTATGCCAAGAAGCTGAGACAGGTGAGTCCCACGGTGTGGCCCCAGGGAGGCCTGGTCCATGCAGTGGTGATGGAGCAGGCCTGTGGGTGGCACTGTATGATTATCACCAGCAAAAACTAGCACCCCCCCCCCCCCCCCGCCCCGCCCCGGGGGTGGTTGCAAATACGGCCCCACCCTGGACAGATGCCTTTCAGGACCACCCCCGCTCCCCCTTCCTGGGAGTCCACAGCCCCACCGTTGGGTCCCTGAAGGTAGCCCAGCCTCTGACACTCTGGGAGCAGGTCTGGGACAGTTGTGTCCCCAGGCTTTTGGCCAGTCACACGGGTGAAATGTGGAGCCTCACAGAGGCCCTTTCATGCAGGTGAGGCTGCCTGTTGCTCCCTGTGTTACAACCACTGTCTCTTTGTGTCCTTTGAGCCCCACCCCGCCCCCAACCTCTCAGGACTGTCTTTTCCCCACCTAGGCCTTCCAAGGGGACGCCATTCCGGTTTTTGACCTGCTGATTCTCGGAGTGGGTCCTGACGGCCACACCTGCTCACTCTTCCCGGACCACCCCCTCCTGCAGGTGAGCACATCCACATGGGCCTCTGCCGACTGGAACTTCCGGAGGGAGGACCACTTTTGGGGGACCGGGAGGTGCCCACAGCAGGGTTTGAGTCAGCCTCTGCCAACTAGCAAGCCTTAGCCAACTCTGGAGCCTTGGTTTACCCATCTTAAAATGAGGATTTAAATCAAGCACCACAAGATTAATGGTGGGGGCGGGGTGATGGACTGATGGACAGATCATGCCTGGTGTATGTGAGTGCTCGAGAAATTGAAGTGACATTCCACCCCGGGGCCTCCCTCCCCCAGGAGCGGGAGAAGATCGTGGCCCCTATCAGCGACTCCCCAAAGCCACCACCAGAGCGTGTGACCCTCACGCTTCCTGTGCTAAATGCAGCCCGAACTGTCATTTTTGTGGCAACCGGAGAAGGCAAGGCAGCTGTTCTGAAGGTAATGGCTGAGGGCCCCATTCCCAGGAAGGTCATGGCATGTGGGCCCAGGGATGGAATATGGCCCCAGACATTATTGTGCTAGAAGCACCAGGCCCCAAGGGACTTGAGTAATTCTTGGTTTGAAGGGGAGATGGCCACTATAATTACAGGCTACTTAGGAATAAATAATTATGAAATGAAGTGAAATTGATGAGATGAGGCCAAAGCTGCACTCAGAGGTAAATTTGTAGCTTTAAGGTGTACTTTCAAAAATTATTAAATAAGGGGACGACTCTTGATCTTGGCGTTGGAAGTTCAAGCCCCACATTGGGTGTAGAGATTTCTTAAAAATATAATTTTTTAAAAAAATTATTAAATAAAAAAACAGTTAAACAAATTGAGTGCTTTACTCTAGACTTAGGAAAAAGAACAATAACAAAAATCCAAGAAAAGTCAGTGGAAGGAATAAGTGACATTGAAGTCAGAAATTAATGAGTTGGTTGATATTCTTTTTTTATATGTTTATTTATTTTTGAGACAGCATAAGCAGGGGAGAGGCAGAGAGAGGAAAACAGGGGAGAGGCAGAGAGAGGAGGACAGAGGATCTGAAGTGGGCTCTGTGTTGACAGCATTGAGCCTGATGTGAGGGTTGATTCACGATCCATGAGATCATGACCTGAGTCGAAGGCGGACACTCAATCAACTAAGCCATCCAGGCACCCCTGGATTGGTTAATATTCTTAAAAGCTTAATGGTAATAGATCCCAAAGTTAGATCCCTGGCAAAACTAATCAGGGAGGGAAATTATGCAGGAGGAATAACTAAAAAAGGAGGAATAAGAAAAAAAAGTTTACTTAATATTTTAGGAAAATATAAAACAAATGAGATATTAGAAGTAAACTAAAAAGGGGCACCTGGGTGGCTCAGTTGGTTAAGCGACCGACTTCAGCTCAGGTCATGATCTCGCAGTTCATGAGTTCGAGCCCCGCGTCGAGCTCTGTGCTGACAGCTCAGAACCTGGAGACTGCTTCCGATTCTGTGTCTCCCCCTCTCTCTGCCCCTCCCCTGCTCATGCTCTGTGTCTCTCTGTCTCTCAATAATAAATAAGCATTAAAAAAATTTTTTTAATAAAAAAAAGAAGTAAACTAAATAATAAAAAATCTATTTTAATTGCCATCAGTGGAAAAGTCCAATTATGGAAGAAACAGGAAATATTTTTTTACTTTTACTTTTTTTTTTTTTTTTTTTTAAATATTTACTTTTGAGGGGCGCCTGAGTGGCTCAGCTGGTCAAGCAATGGATTTCGGCTCAGGTCATGATCTCACGGTTCGTGGATTTGAGCCCCGCGTCGGGCTCTGTGCTGACAGCTCAAAGCCTGGAGCCTGCTTCAGATTCTATGTTTCCCACTCTCTCTGCCCCTCCTCCCTCCCGCCCTCCCTCTCTCTCTCTCTCTCTCAAAAATAAATAAAACATTGAAAAAAATTTTTAAATAAATGTTTATTTTCGAGAGAGAATGTGCACACACACACATACGCAGGGGAGGAGCAGAGACAGAGGGGACAGGATCTGAAGTGGGCTCTGCACAGACAGCAGAGAGCCTGATCTGGGGCTCGAACTTGTAAACTGAGATCATGACCTGAGCCGAAGTCAGACACTCAACCCACTGAGCCACCCAGGCACCCCAGAAATATATATTTTTTTAAATTAATAAGTAATAATTATTCCTCCCAAACTGTTAAGCCCAGATGTCCTCACAGGAGTGGC
The DNA here is from genome assembly GCF_024362965.1 of Panthera pardus. Taxonomy (NCBI): domain Eukaryota; kingdom Metazoa; phylum Chordata; class Mammalia; order Carnivora; family Felidae; genus Panthera; species Panthera pardus. Next base: position 13,203,284 of record NW_026527013.1, read on the forward strand.
TTGGGTTGGGATTAAGGGTTCAGACTGTAAAGAATCCAACAGGCCAGCATCCCTGCCTGTGACGTCCAGCATGGCCTTGGGCAGCCACTTAAGCCCTCAGGCCTCAACTTTCCCATCTGCAAGGTGGGTCGGGGAAGGCCCTTCCGTGTTGTCCTCCTGAGGATCAGTGCAGCGGTTTTAGCTCAGAGTAGGCTCACGTGAGACTGCCCAAGCCTCAGGCTTTCCCTGACTGTAAAATGGGGGTGGAAAATGAGGCGACCTCACAGGGCGATGGTCAGAGGAAATGACAGAGGGCATGGGGGCAGGCCTGGCCATCAGAAAGCAGTATTTATAATTCCCACCGATCGTGAGGTCACATCAGGGGATCAGCACACCACAGCCCACGGGACCACATCCTGCCGCTTGTGACAGCCGAGCTGAGTAGTTGTGACAGAGACAGGGTACGACCTGCAGAGCCAAAAGAGTGACTCTGATCTGTGCCGGAAAGGTGTGTGCCGACCCCAGGATTACACAGTCCCCTGCTGATCGTTTAAAGCCAGGACAGCCGGAAGAGTGACATCACATTCTGAGAGTAGGAGAGTCTTGTCCGTGGGGGGCCCTGGGAGCTCCGAGGGGTGCTGGGGGTGCGGGTCGGGGGCCTCACGATCCTGCCTTTTTTACGCAGCGCATTTTGGAGGCCAAGGAGGAGAACCCCCTCCCCGCCGCCCTGGTCCAGCCCCACACGGGGAAACTTTGCTGGTTCCTGGACGAGGCCGCGGCGCGACTCCTGACTGTGCCCTTTGAGAAGCATTCCACTTTGTAGCTGGCCCCGAGGGACACCGCAGCTGGGACCACAGACGGCCCCCTGTGGGCCGGGACCTTCCTGGGCTGGGCCCCACTGCCCCCGCCGCCGCTCCAGGCTTCATTTTCGAAAAGCCGCGTGGTGCCGCCAGAAGCCCCCGGGGTCCAGCCACCGGCCCGGCCCGGGGGCCCTCAGCCCACCGGCCGTGGCTCTGGGTGACCAGATATTAAAGGGCGCGTGTGCTTGAAGTCTGCACTGTCTCGTGGTCCTTGGTGGGCAGCGGGATCAGGGATGCCCAGGCTGTGCGTGTGACCTAAAGCTCTCGTCCCAGAGGGTGGAGGGCAGGGATGGGCACCCTGGGCTGCCAGAGCAAAGTGCCACAGAATGTGTGGTCCCCCAGAGCAGGAGGTCAGAAGTCTGAAATCGGGGTGTCGGTAGGGTTGGATCCTTCTGGAGGTTCTGAGGGAGAATCTGTCCCATGCCTTTCTTCTGGGTTTTGGTGGCTGCTGGCACTCCTTGGCTGTCCTTGGCTTCTAGACACATCGCTCCATGTCTGCCTCTGTTGTCATGTGTCCCCCCTGTGTGTCTGTGTCCTCTCCTGTTCTCGTTGGGACACAGGTCATTGGCTATAGGACAACCCTAAATCCAGGATGAATTCTCAAGATCCTTAGGAATTACACCTGCAAATAAGATCACATTCTGAGGTTCTAGGGGTTAAGGGATGGACATACCCTGTGTGTGTGTGTGTTAAAAACCAAGTAACAGGGGCTCCTGGGTGGCTCAGTGGGTTAAGCATCTGACTTCAGCTCAGGTCAGGGTTTCACAGTTTGTGAGTTTGAGCCCCATGTTGGGCTTTGTGCTGACAGCTCAGAGCCTGGAGCCTGCTTCGGATACGGTGTCTGTCTTCCTTCCTTCCTTCCTTCCTTCCTTCCTTCCTTCCTTCCTTCCTTCCTTCCTTCCTTTTTTGAGAGAGAGACAGACAGAGCACGAGCAGGGAAGGGGCAGAGAGAGGGGGAGACACAGAATCCGAAGCAGGCTCCAGGCTCTGAGCTGTCGGCACAGAACCCAACGCGGGGCTCGAACCCATAAACTGCCAGAGCCTGACCTGAGCTGAAGTCGACACTTAACCGACTGAGCCACCCAGGTGCCCCTCTGTGTCTCCCTCTCTCTGTCCCTCCCCTGCTTGTTCTCTCTCTCTCTCTCTCTCTCAAAAATAAATAAAACATTTAAAAATAAAACCACATAACAAAATTTACCATCTTAACCATTTTTTAAAGTTATTATTTATTTATTTATTTTGAGAGAGAGAACGCACACATGAGCCAGGGAGGGGCGGAGAGGAAGAGAACCCCAGGCAGGGTCCTTGCTGTCAACACACACACGGCGCGACTTGGGGCTCAATCGTGAGATCATGACCTGAGCCACAAATCAAGGGTCGGACGCTTAACTGACTGAGCCACCCAGGCGCCCCTCACCCTAACCGTTTTTAAGTGTCGCGTGCAGTGGCCTTAAGTCCGTCCACACTGCTGTGCAGCCGTCCCCGCCCTCCATCCCCAGAACACTTGTAGACGGGAAACTCTACCCCTGTTAGCTCCCCACGCTCCCCTTTCTCAGGCCCTGGCACCCGCGCTTCTCCTTTCTGTCCCTATGACTCCGACTACTCTGGGTACCTCCTGTGAGTGGAGTCCTACAGATTTGTCCTTTTGCGGCTGGCTTATCTCACTCAGCGTAACGTCCTCGCGGTCCCTCCATGTTGCAGCCTGGGGCAGAATTGCCTTCCTTTTTAGGGCCCCGTCCTCTTCCACTGCGTGCACGCGTCACGTTTTTTTTCCCTGTTCGTCTGCCGAGAGGCGTTTGGGCTGCTTCCACGCTCTCCTTCTTGTGAGAGGGCTGCTGTGAACGTGGGTGTGCAAACGCCTCCTCCAGAACCTGCTTTCAGTTCTTTGGGGATATTCCTAGAAGTGTAATTATTGATTCCCATGGTAATTCCGTGTTTGAATGTCAAAGAGCCTCCGTAGGGTTTTCTGTAGCGGCTGTGCCCTTTTATATTCCTGCCAACAGGGCGCAAGGGTCCTAGTTGCTTCGCATCCTCACAAACGCTTGTTTGGGCTTTTTGATAGTAGCCTGTGGACATATCCTTTTGGAGCACAGGGTTCAGCCCATTGTACACTTGACCGGGCTCTCCCGGCCCACGTGGGGCCAGCAGCAGCCGCCGTGTCCCCCTGGGCTGCGGACCTTCTCAGAGCCTTGAATGTGCCAAGACACCCCAGTCTGTGATGTGCCTGCGCCGTAGCATTTTCCCAGAGCGTGACCCCGCGTGGGTCACCTGTCGGCTTTGTGGCGTTAGAGGCTGCAGTGGGGGAGGCTGGTGGGTGCACGGGTGCCTCTCAGCCGTGTTTGAGCTTTGCCACGTTTGGGGGCTGGGGGCGTCCCGCAGAGGCACCTGATCGGGGCCATGGGGATTGAAACCCCGAAGCCAAAACCACAGAAACTGAACTTTCCTCCAACATCTTGTCTGGGTCAGTCACTCAGATGTGAGAGTGAGGAAGTGCGCCAGGGCCAGAGCGGAAACATGAAGAAAAGCAGCGAAAGCAACCCAGCCGTGGGCTCGGGCAACAGCAGGTGGCCGTGACCCCAGTGCTGCAGGCGGAAGGCAGGATGGGGGTGCCAAGAAGCCAAGGGAAGTGAGGAGACGGGCATGGTGACACCATGTGGGGGGCCTCTCCCCTCTGCTCCTCTCCCTGTAGCCGCAGCGATCCAGACCTGTTTTGTCTGCCCTTCACTTGCCTTCCTCTAGCCCACCCACCTCGGGCTATATTGGAACCTGTCAAGCCCGTTCCCACCTCAGGGCCTTTGCTTGTGCTGTGCCTGCTCCCCAGTATTCTTTTTCCTCCAGCTTTTTGCAGGGCTCGAGCTGTCACTTGCTTTAGGTCATGGCACAAATCATGTCCCCGATCCCTCTCCACTCCTGGTATTTTCTACCTCTTCCTGTTCCAGTTTTCTTCCTCACCCTTCTCAGTACCTGACAGTTTTGTTGGTGTGCCAACGGATGGTCCGTGGGGGCTGGACCACGGTCTGCTTTACCCACTTCTGCATCCCTGGCACATAGTTCAAGGATGACACTCAGGCTGGCAAGGAGTGATGTTCGTTGACAGAAGAAACTAATCCGGATCCGGGGGCATTGGTGAGGGTTACAATCAGATGTCCCTGGTGGCTTAAACAAATGGAGGGTTAGCTCTTTTTCTGGAGGGAGGCCACCCAGGGCCGGTGGAGCAATGTCACGAACTCTTGGGGGGGATCCCCGGTTCCTACATCATAGTTGTGCCATTGTCCGTATGTGGGTTTCACCTCATGGCCCAGGGTGGACTGCACCTGCTCCAGCCATCACATCCACATTCTGGCCACGTGCACTCAACACTCTCCTCATCTGAAAGCCTGCAAAACTCCCATTTGATCATATTTCAGCCTGGAGTGCCGACTCTGCTTCTTCCCTCCCTCCCTCCCTTCACTAAACTGAGGGCTGCTGTCTGCTAGGCACTGGAGAGACAGGTTAAGGGGTAGGGAGACCCAACTAACCCAACCCAGTCCAGTGCTATGTGCACTGATGGAGGACAGGCTGACAAGACAGGAACACAAGGGACATATCCCATCAGTCCATGGCATACCAACAGCTCCCCACCCTCTCCCCCTGCGCCAGCACTGACCCCAGGAACTGAGGCTGTCAGGCTGGGGGCTGCTGGGGGCTGGGCCAGGGCCGGATCCTCTCAGAACCCGGCACCACCCAGCAAGGGGTTGGCAGAGTGGGAGCGGGCACCAGGATTTAGACACCCCGTCCCTGCCCATCACCCGTCCCTGCCCCACACCCCAACAACAGCTACTGGCCCCACCGGGTGTCTGCCCTGCGTCCCTCCTCCAAAGCCAGCTGGGACTCTTGTCTGCCATACCCCCAAAGCACCCCCGGGGCTGCCCCAGCAGCCCCTGCAGAAACCAGCAGCTCTGGAGGCCTTGGTCCCAGGAGGACGCAGGTGCAGGGTGGGGCAGGGCAGGGCAGGGGTGGGCATTCCCCACCGAGCCCAACAAACGCACACACACAGGGGCTACGTTCTGGCTTCTGAGCCCAGGCGGCTGGTCTCGGCGGCATCCAGGCCTCTTACGGGCTGCCCTGCTCCCGGGGTGCCCCTGAACCCAGAAACCTGGGGGTGGTGGGAGGGAAGGGAGTGTCTGCTTTGCTCTCGAGGGAGCCCCCAGTGACTGCAGCAGGATGGGTGGGCGGCCCTCGAGCCCCCTGGACAAGCGGCAGCAACAGCACCTGAGAGGTGAGCCGGCACGGGGTGAGGTGGGTCGGGGGCCAGGTGGGGTTCAGGGCCAAGTTTGTCCGACACGGTGGCTGACCGTAGCAGGATGCCCTACGTTCCAGATAAGCAACGAATATTCTTGTTTTGTATGAGTATGTCCCACATTTTGCCTGGGGTACATACTTATGCGAAAAAATGACTCCTCATTTCTCTGAAATTCAAATTTCATTGGCGTCCTGTAGTTTTACTCGGTAAATCTGATAGCCCTATTCAGGGCGTGGGTTCGGGGTGAGGGCGGGGGGCCAGGTGGGAGGTGTCCCAAGCCCAGCCAGACCTCCTGGGACGAGTTTTCTGCGGGGGACACGGTGGGGTCGAGAATCCTTCTGCCCTCCTGGACTCGTGATCTAGACCAGGAAGGAAAGCCAAGTTATCATTGCAAGAATGGCAGTTGATTGATGAGCACGGTGGAGAACCCCCACGCTCCCCACATCAGGGGAAGAAGGAGGGGTGGGCAACTGCCCACTGAGATGAGGGCCAAGCCGGGGCTGGAGGGATGTGACGGAGTTGGTGGGCAGATGTGGGAAGAGCATCCCAGATAGGGGGAACAGCATGTGCACCGGCATGTGGCAAGTCTTACCAACACCCAGACCATCCAAGTTCACACCACGGCCACTTACTGTGTGACCTTGGGTGAATGACTTCATCTCCTAGGTCTCATTCTCTTATCTGCAAAACAGGGATAGCAACAATCCCTATCTCATGGAACCATTGTAAGGATTCAGTAAGTTACTCTATGCCGTGTTTTTCTTTTTCTTTTCCTGTAGGGGCTTAAACAAGATAAAGATTCATTTCTCTCTCCTATAGGGAGGTACAGTGGCAGGCAGGCTGATACAAGTTAGACACCCGAACTCCTTCGCTTCATCATTCTCCCACGCATGGCTTTTGTGCCTAAGGCCACCTCATGGTGCATAATGCCTGCTGATGCTCCGGCCGTTGGGTCCACATTCCAGGCAGCAGGATGGATTCATGGTTTACATACAGCCAAGTGCACACATCTTAGGGGAACCGCTTGACGGACTTTAACACTTGTGTGGTCGCTTCCTAGATGGGGTCACCCCGGAAAATTCCCTGGGGCTAGGGTGAGGCTCTTAAAAGATTTTGAAAACCTCCCCATGGAAGGGGCAAGAGGGAACTCGGGTGGGATGGCTCCGTTCACCGCCTCGATTGTGGCGATGGTTTCTTGGGCTGGAAAGGTGTCAAAGCTCATCAGATCGGATGCTCTATACGATTAAAATTTATTGTACGTCTGTTATGAATTAAGCCCGGGTCACCCAACTCCCCCACCCCCTGTTCCCACGTGGATGGAAACAGTCTGTGGAGGGTTAAGGGTGAATGGAATTTGGAGCACCTCTCGTTGGGCAGCTTTGGGGCAAGGGTAGGAGCTCACAAGCGGCTTCCCCGCCTGTTCGGCCCGCCCCAGGCAGGTCTGATTCAACCGCCTGAGTGTCCCCTTGTCCCTGCAGGCCAGGTGGACACCATGCTGAGGGACTTCCTGCCCTGCTACCGCGAGCAGCTGGCGGCCTCTGTCCTGCGACAGATCTCCCGTGAGCTGGGGCCCCAGGAGCCCGCCGGATGCCAGCTGATGCGCAGTAAAGTGGGTGCCACAAAGGGAGGGGGCGCCGGTTCGGTTGGGGGCCCTCCTGACGCCTTCGCCCCTGCTGGCGCCGAGACCCGGGAAGACTGTTAAAATGCATCCTTTGAACAAACGTGCGCTGGGCCCCTACTGCATGCCACGTCCTAGGCCGGACGCTGGGGACACAGTGGCGGTGGGGGTGGGTCCTGCCATGCGCCACCCCTCCCCGCCCCCACCCCCCACCCCCGCCGGCTCACAGCGTGACGGGGAGAGGAATGACAGACTACTGTGTCGCGTTGCAGCATCATTGCCGCTAGGTGCCATGAAGACAAGATGAGAGGCAGTGTTGGGGGCGGGGGCGGGGAGTCGGGGGGCAGGGAGGCCCCCCTCTGAACGGAGATGTACAGGACGAGAAATTGCTGGACGCGGAGCCCGGGATGAGAAGGGGATTCTAGGGGGAGGGCACAGCCAAATTCTGAAGTTGGGAAAGGCTCGTCTTGTCTACTAGGCATGAAACATGCCCCTTGGACCCTCAAGCCTTTGCACGTGCGGCACCCTCTGCCTGGTGCACCCTCCCGGTTCCTCCTCGTGCTTCGGCCACCGCTTCTTCCAAGAAGCCTTCCTTGATCGGCACAGCCCCTCCCTGGGCTGGGTGCCTCCTCTGGGATCCCCGTCCCGCTGTTTATCCAGGGAAGCCTTGGGTCACACGTCTGCCTCCCCCATCTGTCTGCCCTGGGAGGGCAGGGGCCAGGCTTTGTCCCCACCCCCCACCCCAAATCCCTTGCGTCCATGTGGTGCCCGCACACAGTAGGAGCTCAGGACGTTTCTTGATAGGACGTAAGAGCCTAGAGCTGCCTGGCCCCAGCTCCAGATGTTGCCAAGCCAACAAATGACTCCACGTGCCCTGTACCACCCACCCTGTCCTCACCAGCCTGGGAAATGAGTCTCTGACTAGTGAGGAAACTGAAGCACCCGAGGTCGCCCTGCCAGCGAGGGGCAAGGCAGGATTTGAGGGGCGCCTGGGTGGCTCGGTCGGTTAAACATCTGACTTCAGCTCAGGTCATGATCTCACGGTCTGTGAGTTCGAGCCCCGCATCGGGCTCTGTGCCGACAGCTCAGAGTCTGGAGACTGCTTCCGATTCTGTGTCTCCCTCTCTCTCTGCCCTTCCCCTGCTCATGCTCATGCTGTCTCTTAAAAAATAAACATTAAAAAAAAAAAACAAAAAACAAAAAACAAGAGGCAAGGCAGGATTTGAACCTGGAGCCCATGCTGGTTATTGACACTTCCCCGATCAGGGCTCTGAGTTGTTCCTACCTCTCTCAGATGACTCCTTTTTCAGCTCTGCCTGCCCTGGGGTGGAGGCTCCCCGACACTGTGGACACAGAGCCCTCTCTCACCCGGGACTCTCCTTGTCCTGCCTAAGGCATCATGGGACCGCGGGTGTGGTCCCCACCTGCCCCTTTACCGCCTGTAGGTTCCGGCCACGGGGGCCAGGGCACAGTTGACGTTGGGGTTCGACAGTGTGGGGGCTTTCCCCTGGCTTCAGTTTGAACATCTTATAAAACACTTATCATATATCATTTCTATAATCATGTTTTTTTTTTTTAATTTTTTTTTTTCAACGTTTTTTATTTATTTTTGGGACAGAGAGAGACAGAGCATGAACGGGGGAGGGGCAGAGAGAGAGGGAGACACAGAATCGGAAACAGGCTCCAGGCTCCGAGCCATCAGCCCAGAGCCTGACGCGGGGCTCGCACTCACGGACCGCGAGATCGTGACCTGGCTGAAGTCGGACGCTTAACCGACTGCGCCACCCAGGCGCCCCTCTATAATCATGTTTTAACAATATCACTAGGAAAAATCTCAGACCTCAGAAAAGGTTTGGAGAATCATTTAGCCAACACGTGACTTTCTATCAAAGAATGAAAACATCACAAATGCAGTTAGCGTATTCACAGGATATTTATCGAGCACCGTCTGGGTTACCGGGACTTGCTCTGGGACCCGGTGATGAAATAAAAGGCACACGGTTCAGGTGGCCAGGTAGTGAGAAGAGTAACAAAGGTAATAAAACAAAGGGATGCCCCATCCTGCCCAAGGGAGGGGTCTGTGGGCAGAGGACTGGCTGTTTCTCCCATGAAGGTAAACTCCACCGGCTCCACGACCCAGCAATCCCACTTGTATCAGTTAGCTAATGCTGCATAACAAAACATCCCACAACCAGTGGCTGGAAACAACACACACGTATCACAGTTGCCGTGGGTCAGGAATCCAGACACAGCCTCCTGAGTTTCCTTCTTTCAGGGTCTCTCACAGGCTGCAATCAAGATGTCGGCCAGGGCTGGGGCGCCTGGGTGGCTCAGTCGGTTAAGTGGCCGACTTCGGCTCAGATCATGATCCCGCGGTTCGTGAGTTCGAGCCCCACAGCGGGCTCTGTGCCGACAGCTCGGGGCGTGCGTGGAGCTTGCTTCGGATTCTGTGTCTCCGTCTCTCTCTGCCCCTCCCAGACTTGCACTCTGTTTCTCTCAAATATGAATAAACCCTAAAAAAAAATTAAAAAAAAAAAAAAGACGTTGGCCAGGGCTGGGGTGTCATCTGAGGCTCAGGGGGAGGTGGGGACAAGGTGTCTGCCCCCAGGACTGTGGGGAGGACTGAATCCGCGTGTATTTGGAGCTCTCCCAAACAAGTGCATGCTGTGGGCAGCCTTAGAAAGGTTACAGGGCTACCTCAGCAGCACCCGGGCACCCTGGACTTGGTAGAGCCTGGGATGGGGGGTGTGGAGTGGGGTGCTCTCCAGGCGGTCTGGACGTGGGGACACCGGTCTGTGCCCCTGACACCCACTGGTCCCTCTTCCCACAGAAGCTTCCCCGAGTCCGTGAGCACCAAGGGCCTCTGACCCAGCTGTGGGGCCACCCGCCTCGGTGGCAGCCGATCTTCTGTGTCCTGCGGGGGGATGGCTGCCTGGAGTGGTTCAGCCATAGGGAGGTAAGGAAGCGGCTCTCCTCCCTTCCCTCCTGGCCTCGCCGGGCCACGCTCCTCGGCATGGGTTTTGGGGTCCAGCTCCCAACATGGTCCTCTCTCCTGTCTTCAGTCACCTAGTATGAATTGAGGGTCCCTATGAGATGGGCCTGGGGTGGGCAACCACCCCCCGCTGGGCTGGGTAGGAAAACCGAGGTCCAGGCCAGGAGTCGCGACTTCCTCATGGTCATCAGCAGAGCTGAGGTTGAAACCGAGAGGCCTTCGCACATCACGCCTGGCTGGGGAGCTCGGGCAGGTCATTTGTGCTCCTGGGACTCAGTTTCCACCTCTGTGAAATGGGTTGGTGCTGGTCCACGTCATATGGGGCCGTGAGGATTCAAGGAGATAACCTTCGTATAATATTTAGGACTGGCCTAGCACCCAGTAGGTACTGGGTGCTCGACTACAGGGGAGGGAGGGAGGGAGGAGGGGTGGGGGACTTCCCTAGCTAACCCCAAGCCTTCCCCTGATCCCACAGTTGGGACACGGAAGCCGTGGTTTAGACCTGTCCCAAGTTGGTTCTCTGGATGCCTTTCATAGGAATATGAGAATGGGGGCCATCCCCTCAGCTCCGTGGCCTTGACAGGGTATACTGTCCTGACTTCCCAGCGTGACTATCTCTGCCTGTTGGATGCTCTCTGCCCAGTCCCCTCAGGTAAGGTTCCCGAGATCTCAAGAGCACGTTTCTTAACGTCAGAACTGTTGACAGTTGGGGCCAAATCATTCTTTGCAATGGGCGGGGCACCCCATACATTGTGGGATGTTAAACAGCATCCATGGCCTCCACCCACTCGATGCCCGTAGGACACCCCCCACCCCCCGCGAGGTGTGACCATCAAAAATATCTCCAGACACTATCAAGTGTCCCCCGGGGGCAGCATTGCCCTTTGGGTGAGTACCCCAGCTCTAGCAAGAGAAATATCCACTCTTACTAGAGTGAGAAGGAGAGTTGGGACACTGGACCGGAATCAAAGTAGCGAGGGTAAAAACAATAAAACCCGATGTTAGCAAGCATGTGGGGAGATAGTCACGGGTGGGCGGGACTATCACACAGATTTGCTGCAGGGGGTACTGTTCAGCCTAGCATTCCCAGGAGGGTTTCCCACCCTCCCTCCCTTCCCTCCTCCTTCTACTTCCTCTCTCTACCCCCCTCTCTCTTTCATGACCACAATACCGTGCAGGAATAGGGAAAGGAACCGCATTATTGGACTGGCATATGTATGACGAGTGCTCAGCGCGGGGCTCGTGTGATCTCACTGAGCCTGCCCAGAAGCCGGCCCCATCGCTAACTACCCCACTGCACAGATGAGGCCACTGAGGCTGAGGACTGTCACACAGTAAGGGACAGAGCCAGAATCGCATTTCTGCTTCCCTGTGGCGCTATCCTGCCACCAAACGATGCAAAGAGGTAGCAATAAGGACAGTTTGCAGAAATGTTGGTGTTAGCGGAAAGAAGAAAATCTATCCGAATACCCGGCCCTCAGGGGTTGATGAAATCAATTATGGCCCAGCCCTGAGAAAGGAAAGCTGGGTAGCCGCTGAAGGTGCCCCAGATGTATGCAGGAACAAAAAGGCCAGTTATAGACCGGAAAAGTTCATCTTCTCACTCAGATGCACATCATGCGCTTTGTGCGGATTTTAAAATCTGGGGTAATGCCCCCCAACAAAGCGTTAAAGGCTGTTATTGCCTCCGGAGGCTGCCGTTGAAGGGCCGGGATGCCCAGGGATTTCCACCTTCTGGATTACCGCATCTTGCTGCGGTTCTGGAAATCAGAAGAAAAAAGTGAGGATTTAGGGCCCTCCCCCTGCAATAAATTAACCCCCTCCCCCCAAATTCACTCACCCTGGCTCCCCCACAGTTCTCCCAACGGGTCATCGATATCACTTTTAGGCCCACTTTATAGGCAGGGAAACCGAGGTCCAGGTAGGAAAAGCGTGCCCTACACACAGAGCTAGCAAGTGACTTGGCCGGGTTTGAATCTGGCCCTGGCTGACTCCCAGGGCAAGCAGGGCTCAGATGACGACGTGCCAACTCAGACAGACTGGTGGTGGCTGTCCAGGCCTCCGTGTTGAGGAGGATGCTGAGGCTCAGAAACGACGCTGGGATGGCTCGCTGATGTCTCCCCTGGGCGCACCTCCCCCTGGGACCGAGCCAGAATAAGGATAGTGTTGGCAACTGCTCGAGCGGGCGGCGGGTGGGGGGGGGGGGAGGCGCTTTCATGGGTGTTTTCTTCCAGCGAGTGAACGACTGATTGTAGAGTGAGTGAGTGAAGGATGACACAGCCTCCTCCGTCTGCTTCCAGGAGAGCATACCCAGGAAGAGCCCGAACCCCTCCTGGAAATGCCCGTGAACTTCCCCCTGTTCCTGCAGCACCCCTTCCGCCGGCACCTCTGTTTCTCCGCGGCCACGGGGGAAGCGCGGCGGGCTTGGAGGCTGGCCCTCCAGGGTGGCATCCGGCTCCGTGGGACAGGTGGGTCCCGGGAAAGGTCAGGCAGCTGCGTGTCCTGGGGTCCGAGGCGAGATAGCTCTGCCCCTGCTGCCTGTGGGGTCCTCTCCCAAGTTTCCAGTTTGTTTACGAAATGGCTTGTGGGGGGAGACAGACGTGACAACAGGCTGTGATGGGGACAGGGCCCTGTGGGAGCTTAGCCTGGGAGATCAGGGAGGGCTGCTCAGAGGAGGGTGTGTCGAAGCTGGGGCCAGCCAGGGGAAGAAGGGGAACAGGACCAACATGCATGTTGAGCAGGCTGTTGAGCGCCCAGATGCGCCTATCAGGAGGGGCCGTGCAGCCTGGCCTGTGACTGCCCACAGGGGATGCTTTTTCCTAAATCGGAGTATCAAGGTGCCTTATGGGCCGGTGATGGTCCTGGGGCACCATGTTCCCTGCAGAGGGCCCTGCTTGTGCAAGCGTCTGGAGATGGGTGAGATTTAGGTGTCTGGGGACCTGGTGAGGAGGTGGAGGGCTTCCTGCCCGGGTGAGAGGGAGCCAGGCAGAGGTGAGAGCAGGGGAGAAGTGGGCTGGCACTCAGGAACTGCCCCCTCAGTCTTGCAGCGCAGTCAGGCCCCCGCAGCCCGTGCCTTCCTGGACGCCTTAAGACTCTATCGGCAGCGCCGAGGCCACTTTGGCGAGGACGACGTGACCCTGGGCTCGGATGCCGAGGTCAGTGCGGTGCAAGGCCACCCCTGGGACCCCTCTAGGCCCGCCGCGGGCGCCTACGGCCCCCTCTCCCGCAGGTGCTGACCGGGGTGCTGATGCGGGAGCTGCTGCCGGCGCTGCGAGCCCAGACCCTGCCCGGCCTGCGGGGGGCCAGCCGCAACCGTGCCTGGGCCTGGACCGAGGTACACGCGGGTGGCCGCACAGGGGGATAGGGGCCGGACCCTGGGGCCTGTCTTCCCCCTCCCCGCGACTGTCCCCTAAACTCTCTGCGCGTCTCTCTGGCTCTCCGTCTCTGTCTCTCTCTTCCCCCATCCCGCCCCATCTCGGCTCGCTGTCGCGCCTCTGGCCCGGGTGGGGTCCCCTTGGCCGGTCCGGGCAGCTCCTAGACGCAGTCCACGCCGCCGTCCTGGCCGGGGCCTCCGCCGGGCTCCGCGCCTTCCAGCCGGAAAAGGACGAACTGCTGGCGGCCCTGGAGAAGACCATCCGCCCGGACGTGGACCAGATTCTGCAGCTGCGGGCGCGCGTGGCGCGGAGGCTGCGGGGTGAGATCTGGGGGCGGGGCCTGGGCCGGGAGGGGCGGGGCCAGGGCCGGGAGGGGCGGGGCCAGGGGCCTGACTGGTAGGCGGGGAACTGGGTGGGCGTAAGGGGTGGGGCCGAGAATCCGGACCGAAGACCCAGCGGGACAGGGCAGGACAAAGAAAGGGCGGGGCATGAGGGGCGGGGTATAAGTTGGAGTATGGGCGTGGCCTCGGGCCAAGGCTGGAGGATGCCAGACAAGGGCGGGGTCAAGAGCGAGGTCGCGGCCGTGGAAAGGCGGCGGGCTAGGGATGGGGCTAATGACATCCAGTCGGGAGAGGAGTGGAGGCACAGGTAGTGGCAGACCTGACCCGGGTTGTCCCGGTCAGACGGCGGAGGCTCCCACTCTGCTCAGTGACAAAGACAACCGGGTTGGAATCCAGACTCTGGCCTCTCGGGCGTACGGCTTTGAGCTCATTGCTGCCGCACGCAAAGCCTCAGTTTTCTCACCTGTAAAATGGTCGAACAGGGTGCTCAGAGTCTGAGCCCCTGTCCTCCTCGTGCTGAGCCCCGGGCCGCCTGCGCCCCCTTTGCGGAGCACCTTGCGGAGGAGACCCGGGCTAGTGTCTTCCCATTCCAGGGGAGGTCGAGGGCACCCTGGAGACCTGCCTGCGCGGGAGGGTGGACACACAGCTGTCCCGGGTCACGCAAAAGCTGCTGAGCACCGTGGAAGCCGTGCTCTCAACAGTGCAGACCCTCCTAGCCCAGGGCATGGACCGCCTGTCACGCCACCTGCGTGGGAGCCCCTCTAGCACCCGCTTGCGCAAGGAGGTGAGCTCCCGGGGTGGGGTTCATTCGACGGACGTGCGGCGTGTTAACCTCACAGAAGAGTTGCGTGAACCCTCTCACTTTCTGTTTGAAAGCCTCCTTTGAAAACCGTTTCCGAACTCTGCCCTAGGGTGCTTTTTTCTTATTGTAGACCACCATGCTCTGGTCGTTGAGTTGTACAGTTTAAAACACGGTCGGGGGAGGAGCAAAATGACAAGAGAAGCATTTTAGCAACATGGGTCTGGAATCACCTACCCTCAAATACCTCCTCTTCCCGTTCCTCTGTTTGCCAGAGCCCATCCCCCATCCCCTAAGCCAGTGACTTCTGCTGCATGCAGGTCGCCACTGTTCTTCTGATATTAAATGAACACCTACTAAGTGCCAGGAGAACTTCAACTCATTAGGCCTCCGTTTCAGAATCACTTCCTCTAGGAACTTTCCCTGCTCCCTCTCTGCATCCACAGCCACCTGTGCTTCCTTCCTCTTATACACCTCTGTAGTTGATTGTGGATAGTTTATCTTCCCCAGCTTTTCTGTGAGCTCCTTGAGGGCAGAGACCATATCGGGTTACTCCATTTCGGTGGCCCCAGAGCCAAGGACAGAGAGGGGATCAGGTGATGGGTGCGGGTGTGACAAGGGCTGGTGTGCCTGTTGCCCCTCAGTCGTGCCAGCACGGCGTGTTATCCATTTCTTTCAGGTTTTACCATTTTATGTCCTACACCATACCTGTTGTCTTTATCATGCATTTTGGGGGTAATGGCTGAGGTGGGATGTGTTTCCGTTTGCATTTCTCTTGCTGCGAATTGGCTGTGAGGTCCTTGGCCCGGCTTTTCCATCGACTGATGGTGTTTTTCTCACCTGACTGCCATCGGGGCACAGGTTTACTCATTTGGGGAGATGCCATGGGACTCAGAGCTGATGCACGCCTGCTACCGTGAGGCTGAGCGAAGCCAGAAGCGCCTGGGGCAGCTGGTGGCGCCATTTGGCTTCTCTGGCACACGAAGCCTGGTATTTGGGGCCCAGGATCTCGCACAGCAGGTGAGGGCGAGTGGGGGGTATCCTGCGGACATCAGCCCATAAGCAGGCTGTGACCGCACGTGGTGGACAGGGCCGTGGTGCTTTGGGAGCTCTGAAGAGACATTTGATTCATCTCCAGGGCTAGGAGGACCCCCCAGGAGGAGAGGACTTTCAAACTGAAGCAGCGGTGGGAGGAATGGGGGGTGGAATACGTCCTGGGTAGAGGGAACAGCACTGGGAGATGAGGGAGTTCGTCTGCATTTGGAAGCCATTTAGAGACACTGGGCTGTAGGCTTCAAGTGAGGGCAGCAAGGCGGGAGATTTGCCAGCAAGGTGGAGGGGCAGGTGGGTCAGGGACTTGAGTATGGGGTGAAGGGGCCAGGCTCTGTCCTGAGGGCCATGGGGAGCCACAGCAGGTGTGTGAGCAGGGGAGGGGCGTGACCAGATTCCAAATTTAGGAAGCCCTACCTGCTGTGGGGAAGAGAGGCTGTTGGGGGCAGGAATAGAGGAGGCAGGAAGGAGGCCTGAAGCAGAACGGGCACTGTTGGTGGAGAGAAGTGGCGTGTGTTTGAAGGCCAAGGGAAGGGGACCTGCTAAACTGACATGGTGAGTGAAGGAGACGGGGATGGAGAAGACCGAGTGCTGCCTGGTACAGTTGTTCAAGTTGTACGCTGCACAAGAGCGCTCAGACAACGAGGCTGAACTCTGACCGGCTCTCCGCTCCCCAGGCCGAGCACCCAGGCACCATCCTCCAGAGCAGAGGGCACTTTCTGCTAGATTACACACAGATCCCCACTGATTGGATGATGCCCCAGTCCTGAGAGGAAGGGGATGCTGTTTCCTGAAACAAGAAGGAGGCTGGGGAAAAGTGACTGGTCGGGTCAGTCTGCGTGCTGAGAAGGGTCAGCCAGGCAGGCACAGGGCTCCGTCGGCCGGAGCGTGATTCTCGGGGCTCTAGCAGGTTACTCTTCCCGCAGCTTATGGCTGACGCCGTGGCCACCTTCCTACAGCTGGCGGACCAGTGTCTGACCGCAGCCCTGGACTGCACCCAGGCTGCCCAGCAGTTGGAGAAAGTCAGGGGGCGTGTGCTGAAGGTGAGAGGTCCACCGGGAGGGCATGGCAGATGGCAGATGGCAGTGGGCCCGGGCGCTCAGAGGGCCACTGGACTGGCCGCTGCTGCTTGTCCCCCCCCCGCAGAAGTTCCAGTCGGACAGCAGCTCAGCGCAGAGGAGGTTCATCCGTGGATGGTTGCTCTGTATCTTCTTGCCCTTTGTGTTGAGCCAGCTGAAGAGTAGCTACAAAGCGGTGAGAAATGGGGCACATACACGCAGGGCCCAGAGGACAGCCATGTGCCTGTGTCTTTCTATAAAAGCGGGCAGAATGCTCTCTCTCTCAGAGACTATTGTTCCCTGAGCCCTGTGGTTGTGTTGGATGGGGGGGCCATGCATTGTATCTCAGAGAAGGGAGGAGGCAGAGAGGGAATGTGTGTGTGGGGGGGGGGGGGGAGGGGTTGCCAGGTGGCCAGGGAGGCTCTTCCTGAAAATGACACCTGACAAGCAGTGAACTGATGGCATGAGCCATGGCCTGGGGAAGACACAGCATGTGCAAAGACCCTGAGGTAGGACTATGCCTCGTGCGTTGGAGGCAAGCATGGCTGGTGCTCAGTGAGTGAGGGGGTTGGAAGGCAATGAGAGAGAAGGTCACAGGGGCCCGGTCACACGGGGACACCAGGCAGGGGTCTGCTTCAGGCGCTCACAGGATCCTCTAGAAGAAGAAGCTGGGGAGGGGGGTTGGCCAACAGAGATCCCCGCACAATTCCCACTGAGATGTGCCGTGCTGTGGTTCATCAATGCCCGCAACAACCTGAGGGCATATGGATCCAGGAGTTCATTTTAAAGATGAGGAAACTTAGTCCCAAGGTCCCCCAGCTGATCAGGGTCAAGACCGCAGCCCTCTCCTCCAGCCCAACCCCTCACCCACCTCTGTTCTAGGAGCTGCCTGAGTTCGAAGGGGAGGTCCTCGCCGTGGGTAGCCCGGCCCTGACCATTGAGGGGATCTATGAAGACATTGTCCGGGGGGTCCTGCTGCAGAGGATTGATGGAGGTGAGCCCCATTCCTCTATGGCTCAAGGAAGCCTGGTGCCCCCTGGCTGTATATACCAAGCTCCACCGGGTTCCCCATCACCTCTTACTTCCTGTGAACACTAACCTTTGACTGAATGTTAGGACTGGGACAGATGGGGACTAGGGTGAGCGAGATGGGGACTAGGGCAGCGATGGAGGTTCCCTAAAGGAGGGGGCATTGGGGCAAGGCTGTAAGGGGTGTGTAGGAGTTCTCAGGCTGAAGGGAAGGAGGCAAAATTCAGAAACTGGGGATACAAGACACATTGACCTTTATTCATTCAGCAACCACTCCCTGTTTTCTTTTTTTGTTTGTTTGTTTTTTGGTTTTTTTTTTTTGTTTTTTTCTGGGCTGGCATTGAAGCCCTGAGAGTCCTTGGATCTTCTGGGCTGGGAAGTGGTTCCAGAACCATCTCTTCTCCTTCTTGCTTCTTCAGTTTGCTCGTGACCCACTGCCTGTGGCTGAAGAGATGTGTGCTCGGATGAGCCACGTGACTTTCAGGGGATGTCATGGCATCCGCGTGGCTGATACAGAGGATATGAAGGGGAATGGAAGGAGAGGAGGCAGGAGGCTGCTGGGGCAGGTGTGCAGGGCCTTGAATAACAGGCAGAGGAGGTTAGGCTTTATTGGGCAGGCAATGGGGAGCCATGGAGGGTGTGTGAGCAGAGGGCAACACCGGCCACACCGGAAGCCAGGGGAGGAGGTTGAGGGCACAGTCCTAGAGGCAAAGGATGGACTGAAGGTGCAGCAAACAAGGGGATAGAGCCCAGGCGTGAAGCTGAGGTGGGAGCCTGAGGTTGTTGGGCGTCACTGAGGGCACAAGAGGGGCCACGACACTGGGAATGGTGTTTACAGGGAAGAGTGGAGTCCTGGAGCGCCTGTATCTGAAGGAGCAAACAGAAAGTAGGGACCCAGAAGGAGCAGTTGGAGAGGTGGGGGGGGGGGACCCGAAGACAGTAGGGTTCTAGGAGCCAGGAAGTAAGGGTGACAAAAAGAACTAAGTTCCCTTAGAAAAGGGGCATTTTAAAGGGAAGAAGGCTATTCTCTAATTGGGAAAAAAAAAAAATCCAGAAACAGGTAACGTCAGAGAGTCTCTCTTCCTAGAGGGGTCCTTGGTGGTGTTTCATCCTTAATTGACTTGTAATGTCTGCTTGGAGTGTGGTGTTGGCAGGTAGGGTTGGTAGGGGGCTCAGTGAAGATGTGGCGATCGACTAGCAATGTCTGCCATGGCCGCAGGTATGGAGAGAGGGTTATTTGAGCCACTTGTTTTGGGTTCCTGGTTGAGACATTTCCTGCCATCCTTTGCCCTCTTGTGGCCTCTCTGAGAGAACGCATGGAATCCCCAGATGGGTCCAAAGGCTCATCTCTTGCTTTAGAACTGAAAAAGGCCCTTGGTGTCAGTGACATGTCCTGCACTCTGGATGGCTGCTCGGAGGCCCCGTGGGACCCGACAGGAGCAGGTGAGGATCTCACAAGCTCTTGGGCCATCCAGTGAATTGTTGGGGGGATGGTTCTTAAGTGTGGATTCCTGGACGGAACGGCGTATACCTTATCTCCTGACCCAGCCAGGTTGGCCAAGCTCACGGTAAACAAGGGCAGTGGGGAGCCACAGTGTTTGTCTGAGCCAGAGGTACCCTCTGACATGCACATGAATTTGTGTCCTATCGCATATTGCCAGGCCTCTGTGGAGCCTCTCCCAGTAGCTCTCGGTTCCCAACACTGCAAGGGGAGCTCATGGCGATGGGAGCCTTGGGCTCACCACAAGCCAGGGCTGCTCTGGGAGAGGGGTACAGGGAGCCATGCTCAGCACCGGGGGAGCCTGACCTCCTACTGCAGGATCCTACAGCGAGCGCTTTGTTGGAGCAGTAAATGCGTGTAGGACTGAGGCCGACACTGCTGGGAGGTGCCGGGGTCCTCAGCTCCAGCTGTGAGATGGAAATGTGTCATGGGGACTTCCCTGAAATGGGGCAGAAAACAACCGATCCAACCAGAAGCAGGCCAGGAGGCAGGACGGCTATAATCTGGATGTTCAGCACCCGGGGTAGGGGCAGGGATTCTGGAAGAGCTAACAGCTCAACCCCCTTGAGTATGACTGTTACGAGAGCCTTATGAGCCCACCCAACTAAGCAGTTCCCACATTTTTCATCCACAGAAACTCTGAGATCATGTGTGTTGTTTTTGGCTGCTCACTTTTGGGGGGGGGGTTTCATTTGTTACACAGCAGCAGCTAACAGATACACCAATGATCTGGGCTAGCATCCCATAGTTGGTCAGCACAGATAAACTGAAGAATATTCACACTTGCTGGCGTAAATGGAGATTCAACAGTCTTAGAAAGACTCCTGGGTGTCAAAATATTTGGGGATGTGCAATTGAGGTTGAGGTCTTGTTGAACGGGCCCCTTAATGTTTTTAACCAGAATCTAACCAGTGATGGTTATTTTGCTTCTAGTCTTTTGAGCTGTTATTGCTTCAGGAAATGACCTTGAACAGACTTTCCAAGCAAGTGCAGGGTAAATCCCCCAATACGAAATCTCACGGTTTAGAGCATTTGTGTTTGTTACTTCAACAGCAGTGTCCAGACCATTCTCCACCAAGGTGGTCCCACCTGGTGCCCCTCACCTGTATGCAGGTGGCCCATTTCCCCATCGGCTGCACAGGCTATCCGCTGACTCGGGGTTTCTCAGATCTTCTGAGCGAATAATGGTGTCTGGTCGTCATCTTAATGAGCATGTCTAATTGGAGAGGAGATTGAGCATCTTTTCATGTGTTTAGGAGCTGTTTTTAGCTTCTTTTTGGTGAAACTTTGCTCCTCTCCTTGGCCCATTTATCTTCTGGGTGCTTATAATTTCTGCTCAGTTTCTTTTGCTAGGCTGACATTTACTGAGCATTTATTACGTGTCAGGCATTTGATGTATTTTGTCTTCCTTATGACGCTTTCTATTTTACAGACGAGGAAACTGAGGCTCAGAGAGGGACTTGTCCCAGGCAACCAGGCTCTGGTGCCGAGGTCCAGCCGCTCTGCTCACGGCCTCCTCCAGGAACATCCACAGCTGCGTCTCGACCGCATCTCTCTTCGTTCCCATCAGACAAATAAGTCAAAGCATCCATACCATTTCAAGGCTTTTATTTTTCTTTTATTATTAAACAATTTTTTTTAATGTTTATTCATTTTTGAGAGAGAGACAGAGACAGAGTGTGAGCAGGGGAGGGGCAGAGAGAGAGGGAGACATAGAATCTGAGGCAGGTTCCAGGCTCCGAGCTGTCCGCCCAGAGCGCAACACGGGGCTCGAACTCATGAACTGTGAGATCACGACCTGAGCAGAAGTCTGACGCTTAACCGACTGAGCCACCCAGGCGCCCCTCTGAGGCTTTTATAACCCTCATATCTCTACCTCATTCCTCTCCAGAAACGCTGGGTTTCTTTACCGTCCCACCAACAGCATTTGTGCACGTTCTCTGTATCCTTTCCAAACGCTAGGAATGTCCATAAGAGAAAAAAAAAGTCAGTTGGAGGGACGCACACATTTCATGGTTTCATTTTGAATTTCTTTAATGATTGAATTGAACCTAAAAATAGGCTTATTGCCATTTTTCCCTTTGTGCTTTTTTTTTTTTTTTTAAAGTGTATTGCCAGTTCATGGCTTTGCCTACTTTCCTCTTCAGTAGATTTTCTCGTTTTCTTATTGATCCCTAAAAACTCTTTGTATATTGAAGATATTAATGCTTTGCTATACGGTACAGGTATTTATTTATTTATTTATTTATTTATTTATCTATCTATCTATCTATCTATCTATTTAATTCGCAGCATGCTATAGACCTTTCGGATTTATTTGCTCCGAATCTTAACTTGGTATCTAGTTTCTCAGCTGAGAGCGAAGCAGTGATTGACTTCCCTCTGCCTGCCAGAGAAGCCACCTGTGTCCTGGCAGTTGACAGCTTCATTGTATCACAAGCCTTACAGCTGCTTCCGGAGCAGGTTCCGGAGGGATTTCCCCAGGGTCCTTCTGGGTTCAGCTTTCAGAGGGGGAGATGCAGACTCCCCGTGGAGATGGTTCCGCCTCTTTCCGCCCTGGCGTTTTCAGCCTCCCCAAAGAGAGTTTCTTCACTTTTCCTGACTTCACCCTCCAGCTCCAACTTCTGAGATAACATTTGGGCTTCGCAGCCTTGTACAGCTGTTGTTGTAGTTTTTAAACCCAGGATGTGATGTTAATCCTGCAAAACTGGAGAAACAAGAATGTGCCATCCAGTCCTCCTGGAGAAAATCGCTATTTGTCTTTGGTCCGAAAACCTTCTAGTCTTTTCTCAGTTTAGCAGGGTATGGGATACATCTTGTCACTCTGTTTTTCTAACTTAATATGAATGCTCTGGCCAGGTTCAGCAGTGACCAGTGTGGCCGGACCCCCTTCCTCCACTCCCTTCCTCACTCCCTTGGTCAATCATGTAACCAGTAAATTTTAGGTTGCACTTCCAAAACATTCAGCTAAAAACTGAACTTGCACAAATGATTATTGTAGAAAAAACTGGAGAACAGAAGAAAGGAGAGAAATGAATTTGGAAGAAGGGGATGGACAAGGAGAAGGGCATCGGGAGGAGGAAGGGCAAATATCACGTAAAGTACATTAATAAGGGTCCTGGGAAACAATTCCCTGATAGCATTTCTCTGGAAACTCCCACCCTGCCCCCAGATCGCGTGCTCAGCATTTTCAAGTATCTGGCTCCAGCAGCCGCCAGCCTTGAGGCGTCGGGAAGACCCTATAGCACAGATGGACAAACTGAGGCTCACACTGGGAGCCCACGGTGGGGGCCGAATTTGAAGCCGGGTCTGCAGGACGCCAGGGGCCACGCGCGCTTCACACCCAACAGCCCTAGACGACGTCCCCGTGAAACCTGGTCCTAACTAGCCAGTTCCGCCTGGAGGCACATCAGGCGGGGGCCGGTGTCGGGAGGCAGGGCTTGTCCTGAGCTCCGGCACCTTGAAGGCACGAGAGTCACGTCAGATTGGAAGGCTCCGGGCTCTCTGTGCCTTTAAGGCCGTCCTGAGGGCGGGGCCTGGGAAACGGGCCCAGACGGCTGATTCACTCCAGGCGCTCCTCCCCTTTAAGGCGCGCGGCAGGGCGGGGCCCCCCACTGGCCTCTTCAAGGCGCGGTCGGCGTCCGCCGGCAGAAAAAACGGCTTAAAGGCGACGCGTGGCGCGATGGCGAAGGCCCCACGCGCGTGCAGGCGGGGCTGGCGGCCGCGCCCGGTGCTGCTGCTGCTGCTGCTGGCGCTGCCGCCCCCGGGGGGCCCGCCGGGCGCCGCCGCCTACTTCCCCGAGGAGCGCTGGAGCCCGGAGTCGCCGCTGCAGGCGCCGCGAGTCCTCATCGCGCTGCTGGCGCGCAACGCGGCCCACGCGCTGCCCGCCACGCTGGGCGCGCTCGAGCGGCTGCGGCACCCGCGGGAGCGCACGGCGCTGTGGTGAGCTCGGCCCCCGCCCGGCCTGCTTGCCCCCATTCGGGCGGCTCCACGCCACGCGCTGCCTGCTGCCCCGGCCGGACCGGACCCACGCGTGGCCCCCGCTGGCTTCCCTCTTCGGGGCGGGCCGGGCGCGCGGGCCCTTTGCTTTTGCCGTCCCGCCCCTCCCCCTGTCTCTTCCCCGCCGCATTAGGACTGACCGACCGCGCTCTGCAGATCCGGGACCCCTCGCGCCCAGCCCAGGGCTGGGCCGCTCTGCCTGGGACTAACCCTCAAACCCGCTTCGGAGCACCCACAGCCCCAAAGAAGGGGAACCCGGGGTCCCCGCGGCCCACACGGCTCTTCCGCTAACAGAAAGACCTCACGGCTCCTGCTGCCTTGGATCCCGAACCCAGCCGGAGTCAGATTCCCTGCCCTCTAACCAGCGTGGGTGGGTGGGTTACCGGACCCTAGTGGCCAAAGGGGGAAGTGACTCTTTCGTGGCAGGGGAATGGGGCCGAGTTCTGCCTGGCTGGTGACTTCCCGCCTCCTGCCTCAGTTAATGGGGGGCGTTAATGTCACTGCGGTTGGGTCCATCTCAGAAAATTAACCAGTTAATGCCTGCGAAGCCCTTGCGCCTGGCATCTCTGATTTGGTGCCCGTGAAGCCCTTGTGCCTGGCATCTCTGATTTGGTGCCCGATGGGCCAGAGCTGTGACCGTTACTCTTATCCTTATGTTGGCATTACTAATCATCACTGCTGTTGTTGGCGACTTCATAACAATTTTTTTTTTTGGTGGGGGGATAGCTCTCATCTTTATGGTTAACCTGAACTCTTAAATGGCTCTCGCTCCTCCACCCCAGATTGCGTGGCCTGGATAATCCAAGAAATGTTTGTTGAATTAATAAGTAACCACAGCCCACTATAAGGTGGTGTTGCTCATAAGAGACAATTGGGGGGGGGGGGTGAGCGTCTGTGATATACTGGATACATTTTAAAATTAAATTGCACAGGGGCGCCTGGGTGGCTCAGTCAGTTAAGTGTCCGGCTCTTGATTTTGGCTCCAGTCATGATCTCATGGGTTCCCATGGGTTCGTGGGTTCGAGTCCCCCCTCTGGCTCTGTGCTGACAGTGGAGCCTGCTTGGGGCTCTCTCTTTCCCTCTCTCTCTCTCTCGCACACAAAATAAATGAATAAACTTTGAAAACATGGTAAAACTAAATTGTACCTATTTAGTACTTGGGGTGGTTATAAGATCCTAGATGCTCAATAGAACTAATGACGTCTGACGTGTTTTTCCAGAATGAGCTCGTTTGATCCCCTCTGCAGCCCGGGGAAGTGGGTCCAGTCCTCCCTCACCTGTATTTCAGATGAGGAAACAGGCAGCGAGGGGGGGAAGCGTCTTGCCCGGGGCTATAAGCTAGTGGGAGGCTGGCTTGGGGTCCGGAGTCTGTTGTTGCCCTGCTGCCCCGGTGGTCTGCCCTGCCTCACTGTCCCCGGCCTCACGCTGCCTGTCCTGCTCTGCCCGCAGGGTGGCCACGGACCACAACTCAGACAATACGTCGGCTGTGCTGCGGGAATGGCTGGTGGCTGTAAAGAGTTGGTACCACTCTGTGGAGTGGCGGCCGGCAGAGGAGCCCAGGTGAGCTTCGGCTTCTGCCCGGATGCCCCCCACCCCCCTCCCCCGACGCCCCAACAGCCGGACTGGGCTGCGCCCTTATTCACACACCTTTCCTGATTCCCCATTGTCCCAGCTCTGCAGCCTTAAGGGCTGGCCTTGGCTGCTCTGATCCGCCTTCAGCTTCAATGGGCCGTAATCCTCCAGCTGGACCTTTGCCCCAGACATTCTCTTCCCCGCAGTTCCCTTGGGCCCTTGTCCTCCTGGTGGTGGGGACACCTACTGCTTTGTCCCCAGTGTCCCTCTGTGCCCTGGCACCAGCTCTACTGCTTAGCTTCCCCATGATCCCCTGGGCAGTGCTGACCCCTGGTTTCTTTAATCCTTTCAGGTTTTTTTTCTTAACCCGTCTGCTGCCCAGACCAGATTCCGAGTCTGGGAGGACAGGCTGCAAGTTTACTTCTGCGGCTCCTCTTACCCTCAGGAATGACCCTGCAAGGCATAGAGGCCCCCGACCCCCATCTCCAGGGCTTTCTTCCTCCTCTGCAGCTGGCCCTGGGCCTCCTCCCCCAGTTTTCTCCTCTTGCTTCCTCGCAGCCTTCAGATCCAGCCCACACATCCCCCCCTCCAGGAAGCCCTCTCTGACCACTGCCCCCTGGGTTGCGATGGTGCCCCACGCTTCCCACAGCACAGCTGCCTCTCTGCAGGTCCTACCCGGACGAGGAGGGCCCCAAACACTGGTCCGACTCGCGCTACGAGCACGTTATGAAGTTGCGCCAGGCAGCCCTGAAATCTGCCCGGGACATGTGGGCCGATTACATCCTGGTGAGTTTCTCGGCCAGCCGCCCCCAGATGGCGGGGGAGGTCTGGGTGGCCGAGGGAGGCCGGAGCAGTGGGCTGTACAGACCAACTTTAACCCCACCCCCGTTTACGGAGGGAAACAGGCTCTGAGAGGGGGAGTGAGTTGTCAGAGGTGACACAGCTGGGTCGCAGAGTTGCTGGGATTCAGTGCAGGGCCCCCTGGGCTCTTAGTCATCAGGTTGTGTTCCTAACCGTCCCCTGTGGTGGGACCCTTGGGCCGTCTCCTTTTTATTGCCCCTCCTGCACACCCGAGGATAACACCCTCTGGGCGAATTCCGAGAAGCTAGAGGATGTGGTGGGGGGCTGGGGGGCACTGGCGATGGGGCCTGACTTTCACTTCCTTCTGGGCCGGCCATTGCCTCTGGAGGGAGGGACGGTTCAGGCGCAAGTGCAGTGATGTTAAGGTATCTCCCCACAGGCCTGCGAGCCCCGTCAGCCCATCCCCTTGATCTGGACGTGATCTCCCCCCTGGTGCGGGTGGGGGTGGACGGCACTGAAGGCTGGGCCTGGCTCCCCGTGGAGGCTGAGTGCACTCGTGCCAGCCTGACGTACCTGTGGTTGGTCTCCATCTACACGCCGGGCCCTGAGCTGCGGCCTGCACCTTCCTTATTTACTTAGTGGGCAGACGTCTGTGAGCCTGTCCCCTGCCTTCCGTCCGCGGGCCGGACCCCGAGGACACGGTGAGGGTCAGCACGGGCTGCACCCTGCCTTCCTAGCGTCCCCGGAAAGGCGGACATGACCAGAAAACGAAACTGAGTGAGGACATACCGAAAGGCAGCCAGTGCTGCGATCGTACAAAGGCAGCTGGTGGCGGATCAGTGTCCTGGGGCTACGGTGACAAAGTAGCCCGCACTGGGCGGGGGGGGGGGGGGGGGGGGGGGGGGGGGGGGGGGGCTTAAAATGACGGAAGTTTATTGTCACGCGGTTCTGGAGACCAGAAGTCTGAAGTCAAGGTGTCCGCAGGGTTCTGCTCCCTCTGAAGGCTCTAGGGGAGGGTCCTTCCTCACTTCTTCCAGCTTGTGGGGGCTCCGCATGTTCCTTGGCTTGTGGCCACATCGCTCTGTTGTCTGCCTCTGGGGTCACACGGACTCCTCTCTCTGTCTCTTCTTATCAGGCCGTTAGTCATTGAATTTAGAGCCCACCCTACTCCAGTCTGACCCCATCTTAACCTACATCTTACTTACATGTGCAAGGACCCTATTAAGATCACAGTCACAGGTCACCAGGGGTCAGAATTTCAACATATCGTTTTCTGGGGGCCCCCGTTCAGTCCACAACAGATGGCATAATCAGGGTGTTGTGATGAGTGAGCAGGGTTGGGGGCCTCCCTTAGGAGGGGACCCTGGCAGTGGATCCGAAGGAAGAAGGAAGCCGGCCTCCGGGGGGATACTGAGGGAGTGTCTGAGGCAGAGGGAACAGAGTAGGGCACAAGCGTGGGGCATACAGGGACTGGGAAGGAAGCCGGTGTGGCTGGAGGGGTGATGGAGGCGGTCCTGGAGTGGTGGGTGGGGGCCAGACTACGCAGACCAAGGGAGAGATTTCGTTTTTACTTTGAGGGTAATGGGGAGCCATGGAGGGTATGTGAGCACAGGAGAACTGTGTTCTGATTTATGATTTTCAGAAGCCCCGTGGCTTCCCCCATGGGGAAGCAGGGTCTGTTGGGGCAGGAATGGGGTTAGCAGGAGGCCAGGGTAGAGGCCAATATGGAGCAGGAGGAGTGGGGAGTGACTGCAAATGGATTGGGGATGCTTTTTCAGGCTGAGGGGACAGGCTCTGTTCGGGGACTAGATGTGAGGGTGCCAGGAGGACCCCATGTCCCTGACCTGAGCTCTGCAGAGAGGGTGGAGGAGAAAGAATGGAACACCCTTTGTAAATTACTTTTTCTTTTCTTAAACGGGGGAAAAAAAAAAAAGAACAGACTCCTCCTGGGAGCCCTGTAGGTTGATGTCTTATCAGCCCATTTACAGACGGGAAGGTGGAGGCTCAGAGAGGTAGGTGACCACGTGCTGGGTGGAGTCTCGGAACCAGTGAGGTGCAGAGAGGAGACTGGCCCCTCCTGGAACCATCTAGCACAGAGCCACCTTGTCTGCTTCCCCAGGTTCGAGGCTGGCTGGCTTGCACTTCTCTCCCTCAGCAAACTTGGGCGGAACTCAGTGTGTTAGTTTAAAACTCAAAGCCGCTTTCGGCATACCAGTGTCTTTCTGTGACTGGGGCCTTTGGAAATCCATACTGGGATGTGGACCCCTTTGTCCGGTGTTTTAAAATTGTTATGAAAAGGACCTCTTTAGAAAGAAAGAAAGAAAGAAAGAAAGAAAGAGAGAGAGAGAGAGAGGGAGGGAGGGAGGGAGGGAGGGAGGGAGGAGAAGAAAAGGACCTTCTTTTTTCCTCCTTTTGCAAGCGATGTAGGTGTTACTGGTGTGAAAATACACAAGAAAAAAATAAGAAACTTAGGAAAGAAAAAAACCAAGCAAACCTTATAATCTTACCTCCCAGGGAGACTCACTTTCTGGCTGCTTTTCTGTGTTTTCTAATTGAGTTGCAATTTACATAACATAAAATTAACTGTTTTAAAGCGGACAACTCAGCGGCATTTAGTACATTCATTATGTTGTGCAACCACAACCTCTGTCCAGCTCCAGAACATTCCCAGCACCCCAGAAGGAGACCCTGTCCCCATGAGCAATCACTCCCCACTCCTCGTCCCCCAGCCCCTGGCACCCACCAGTCTGCTTTCTGTGTCTATAGATGCGCCCGTTCTGGACATTTCATGTAAATGAATCATAACACCAGGTGGCCTTTTGTGTCTGGCGTCCTTCACCGTGCACCATGTTCTCAAGGCCCATCCATGTGGTAGCTGTGTGCCAGAACTCTAGTCCTTTTTGTGGCTGAGTCATGTTCCTTGAACGGATGGACCACGTTTTGTTCATCCCTTCTGCCATCGACGGACACTTGGGTCATTTCCGCCGTTTGGCTGCTGTGGCCAATGCCACGGGGAACCTGGGTGTGCAAATGTCTCATCCCTGTTCCCCGTTGTCCTGGAGCACGCCTCGGAGTGTGGAATCGCATCGTGGCCTGCGTATCCCCGGTGGACAGGACCGCCCTTACCCGATCGTTTTCTGCGGCGCGATGCCCAGCCGTCTTGGCTCACTCCGCGGTGGGACGCGGCCCGAACCCCCCTGGCTGGTCCGCCACCACCAGGCTCTTGGGTCGTCCCCGGGTTGTGTGATAAATAACACTGTGGTGAGCATCCTGGCGTGGCCTTGCTGGAGAGTGTTGGTGACGCGTGGTTTGGGGTGGGGGGACCAGCAGGCACCCCTCCCCCCCCCCCCATGGTGACGCTGTTCCCGGGCTGGTAGATTTCATCTTGTGCCGCAACAAGGAAGTTACCATGTTTTTATCCCAACATTCGGGGCATTAAAGGAAAAAAAAAAGGCTTATGCGAAGGTCTGATTTTTATACGCTTTTTATCAGCATCTAATCGACGTTAGGAAAAGCGTGTGTTCCTCCCAGCCACTCCGCACAGAGGTGGCCTCTGCTCTGACTGTCCTCGTCCTCCAGCGCTGCCTGTTTTGAAAGTTGCCAGTGCTACATCTGGGACCCATTTATGTTGCTTTGTGCTGTGTGGTCTGTCCCTTCTCTTGCCGCGTAGTGTATCGTATGAGCATGACTTGGCTTGTCGCTTGAGGAACCAGGTGGCTTCCAGGGCCCCCTCTGCTGCTCCGGGATCCCCAGACGCCCCTCCCCTGTAGGGCTCTGGCTGTTCAGAGCCGTGGCCCAGCCCAGGTCGGTCCCGTGACGCATGCTGATGCTGTATCGGGTGTTTTGCAGTTTGTGGATGCAGACAACCTGATCCTCAACCCTGACACACTGAGCCTCCTCATCGCCGAGAATAAGACCGTGGTGGCCCCGATGCTGGATTCGCGGGCTGCGTACTCCAACTTCTGGTGTGGGATGACTTCCCAGGTCAGGGGGCTTCTGGGGTAGGGTGTGGGCCGGGGGTGGGAGGGGTGAGCAACTGGGGGCTGTGGCTAGAGTCTAACTTATCATACCACCTCATGTGAGCATCTCACAACATCATTGTGATAATCCTTAAGTAGCCCCTCTGGGGAAGGGCTGTGATTGTGCCCTCTCCTCCCCACCCTCTTCCCAGTTACTGAAGCAGAAATAGAAACACAGAGAGGAGTTGACTTGCCTAACCTCACACAGCTAGGAAGGGGCGGTGCCAGGATAGGACTTCAGGCACCGCTTGATCTAGGTATTCAAACAGCATTCCTGTCTTCCTCCATCCTTTGGGTGGCTTCATTTTCAGACTCTTGAGGCATGATCCCAGCACCATCTGGCCAAAGTCCACTTTGGTCCCTGTCTAGTCTCCTCCTACACCTGAGCCAGTTACTGAAGCCAGGAAAATGCCAGGTTCGGATTGACCAAGCCTGGGCCACAAGTCCCACCCCAGGGTTGAGGCTGGGGTTGCAGGCAACTCCAGGGGGAGTGAAAGGGTAGGTGCTGGAGTGGGGACCATGCCAGCGGAATGGGGTTTGGTGGCTGGAGCCGGGACCCCTCTTGACTCTGCCTGTCTTTTTAATTGTTGGGTGATTCACATAACATAAAACTCAGCTTTGTTTGTTTATTTTTATTTATTTTGAGAGAGAGAGAGCAAACAGGGGAGGCAGAGGGAGGGAGTATCCCAAGCAGGCTCTGCACTGCCAGCGTGGAGCCTGACGTGGGACTCGAACCCACAAACTGTGAGATCATGACCTGAGCTGAAATCAAGAGTCAGACGCTTAACCAACAGCTACCCAGGCGCCCCAAACTCACCATTTTAAAGTGAACAATTTCATGGTTTCTATTTGTTAAAAATATGTCGTAGAAACCTGAATGTTACACTCTAAGAATTACAGTTTGTAAAGGTATGACGAAGAGAGAGACCAACCTCCGACTGTTAAGTCATCTTTTCTAGAAGATTCCCCCCCCAACTTCCTTGAAGTTGTCCAGCGTAAATCAAAGGATCACAAAGATCCAGCCCTTTCTTGACTTTCTGATTTCCTCCTTCCCTAATGTCTCCTGTCTTTCTTCTTCTTCTTTTTTTTTTTCTAATTTTTTAATCTTTCTTTATTTTTGAGAGGGAGAGTGCTAGCAGGGGAGGGGCAGAGAGAGAGGAAAACAGAGAATCCAGCGCAGGCTCTGCGCTATCCGTGCAAAGCCCCACCTGGGGTTCGAAACTCACGAACCGTGAGATCGTGACCTGAGCCGAAGTCCAGAGTCCAGGTTG
This sequence comes from Panthera pardus, assembly GCF_024362965.1. Lineage (NCBI taxonomy): Eukaryota > Metazoa > Chordata > Mammalia > Carnivora > Felidae > Panthera > Panthera pardus. The sequence continues at coordinate 13,233,829 of NW_026527013.1, forward strand.
GACGCCCAAGCGACTGAGCCCCCCCAGTGGCTCCCTCCTGATCTGAAGTGTGGAGGTGGACAGCCGCTTCCCTTCCCCTTATCTGCCACCCCCACCCCGGGTGGCCGAGGTTCTGGTGGGGGGTGGGGTGCAGATGAGGCCTGACCGCACCCCGAGCTCTGCACTCAGCGAATAGCCACTGTGGCCAGAGGCTGGCATCTGGGTCTTGCTCTCCGAGTTGTTCCATGCCTCCCGTTGTCCAGGCCCCCCCGCCTCACCTTTAGGGACCCCCGCACCCTGCCCCTCTCCCTGCAGGGCTACTACAAACGCACCCCTGCCTACATCCCCATCCGCAAGCGGGACCGTCAGGGCTGCTTTGCGGTTCCCATGGTGCACTCGGACCTTCCTGATCGACCTGCGGAAGGCGGCATCCAGGAACTTGGCATTCTACCTCCTCACCCCGACTACACCTGTCCTTTGATGACATCATCGTCTTTGCCTTCTCCTGCAAGCAAGCAGGTGAGCCCGCAGGGAGTGGGCCGTCACTGGGGCGTCCGGTTCATTGGGACGGTGCCGAGCCCACAGAAGGTTCACACAATCAGAGCTGCAGGATGCAGGGATGGCTTCGGGTGTGGCTGTAGCCAGGTGTCAGGCGATAGCCTCAGGACCTACTTATTTTCCAGCCCCAGCTTTGCTGGGACGCTTCACTCCCCAGGTGTTTAAGACCTATTTATTGAGGGTCATTCCCATCTTGATATTCTCCTGTGTTCTCCCAGTTTTCTGTAGCTGAGCATAATTGTTCCCTAACTGTACAATTAGGGGGAAAAAATTAAAAAAAAATTTTTTTAACATTTATTTTTTGAGGGACAGAGAGGAAGCGGGAAAGGGGCAGAGAGAGGGAGACGCAGAATCCAAAGCAGGCTCCGGGCTCCGAGCTGTCAGCACAGAGCCCGACGTGGGGCTTGAACCCACAAACGGGGAGATCATGACCTGAGCTGAAGTCGGACACATAACTGACTGAGCCACCCAGACGCCCCCCCCCCACCAAAAAAACATTTTAAAGAGAGAGAGAACACAGCCAACCATAGCTGACCTGTCGTATTTTTAAAACCACCGTGCGGCCAACTATGGCCCATGGCCAAAGCCGGCTCACCATCTGTTTTCCTATAGCCACGAGCTAAGAATGCCTTTGGTTCCTGGACCCAACTGCATCATGTATGTGTGCGGGGCGGGGGTGGGGGGGCGTGTTGTCCAACAAGCAATTCTCGGACACCAGCAGTGTGTCCTATAATTCAACTCCGTTCTGACACTGTCTACCCAGAGATAGCGTCAGATTCCACAGGTTGAGGGCTCGGTCCTACAAGACTGCCCCCTCCCCCCCGGGCCCCCCGACTTCACATGCCAGCCACCAACCCACGGTCTCCACCGTAATTTGCCAGAGCGGCTCACAGAATTCAGGAAACCCATCGACTCACTAGATTACTGATTTATTATAAAAGGGTAGAACCCGGGAGCGGCATGTAGAGAGACGCCCAGGCCAGGTACGTGGGAAGGGGCACCGAGCTTCCTCTCCTCTCCACGTGCACTGCTCTCCCCACATCTCCCCGTGTTTACCACCCCGGAAGCTCTCTGAACCCCATCCTGTCGGGTTTCTATGGAGGCTTCCGTGACATAGACGCAGTTGATTGAATCGTTGGCTCTTGGTGATTCAGCCTCTACCTCTCTCCTCTCCCCAGAGGTCGGAGGGGTGGGACTGAAGAATCCAAACTTCTATTCGTGGTTGATTCCCCTGGCAATCAGTGTGTGTGTGTGTGTGTGTGTGTGTGTGTGTGTGTGTGTGTGTGCTGGGGGGGTCCTCTTTAAATGCTTCTCAAAAGGCATTTCTTAACATAAAAGACACTTTTAAGCTCTCAACATTTAGGAAATTCCACGGGTTTGGGGAACCGTGAGCCAGAAACTGTGAACAAAGACCAAATATATATAAGAAATATATAGTTGGTCATCTGAATGGAAAAAAATGAAAAGAACAAGAATATTCTGTGACATCTGAAATCATATAAAATTCATATTTCAGGGCCTATAAATAAAGTTTCAGCGGCACACAGCCACGCCCATCCATTTAAGCATCATTTATGGCCGCTTTCGCGTTCCAACGGCAACTGAGTCATTCAGACAGAACTGTCTGGCCCCCAAGCGTAAATATTGACCATCTGGCCCTTCACAGAAAAAGTTTAACCAGTTAAAACGAAAAATCATTTTCACCGGGTTTTTTTTTTTTTTAAGGGAGAAAAAAAAAAAAAGATTACACAAGATACAAAGATGTAAACCACTCAGAAAAGGGCGAATGCAGGCGGCTCTGATGTAACTAATGTTTTGTTCAGCTGCAGCCCCTTTCTGTGCATAAGGGTGCATCTGGTGGGGTCCACCCGCTGTTTTGCGGTTTGGTTTGTCACGGAATCCTGCGGGGACTGAGTCCGTGGCCGCGCAAGGCGCCTGTTAACAGCTCTGGAGTTTGTCATGGGCTTGCCCGGCAGCGTGAGCCCCTCCTCTGGCTCCTGGCCCCAGATGGGGAACTCAGGAGCCTCTGCTGGTTGCCAGGAGCGGCGGGACCTGTCTCGGATCCAGCCCCGCCCGGGGCCCTGCGGCTTCACACCATTTCCACTTGCTTTTTTTTTTTTTTTTTTTTTTTAATAATTCGTTTTAACGTTTATTTATTTTTGAGAGAGAGAGAGAGAGACAGAGCGCGAGCAGGGGAGGGGTAGAGAAAGACGGAGGGAGGCACAGCATCCGAAGCAGGCTTCAAGCTCTGAGCTCTCAGCACAGAGCCTGACGCGGGACTCGAACCCACGGACCGCGAGATCACGACCCGAGCCGAAGTCGGACGCCCAACCGGCTGAGCCACCCCGGAGCCCCGCCGTTTGCATTTCTGATTGTTGTTTCCTCGGCCCCAGAGGTCCAGATGTACGTCTGCAACAAGGAGGTATATGGCTTCCTGCCAGTGCCGCTACGGGCGCACAGCAGCCTCCAGGATGAGGCCGAGAGCTTCATGCACGTGCAGCTGGAGGTCATGGGTGAGTCCACCCGCGCCCAAGTCACCTCCCTTTCTCCGCCACCTCGCACCCATCCCCCGACGCGAGCGTCTGCCGCACGCCAGTCCCTTGGCTGGGGGCAGGGGGTGCCCGGCACGAACAGCTTGCAGGTAGCTGTGCGCAGCCTCCCGAGAGCGGTCGGGGTGGGCTTCCGGGAAGAGGTGGCATGGAGATGCAGGGTGGACGGGAGTTAGCCAGGAAGAAGATTGCAGCCGGAGGATCAGCCCTCGCAAAGGCCGGGAGGCTGGAGGGGACGTGAGCCCAGCGAACAGCCAAGGTTGACGGGGCAGAAATCGAGGTGGTGAGCTGGGCAGAGCTGGCAGGCGGGGCCGGGGCAGTGGCCTCAGACACCAAGCTGAGGAACAGGCCTTTTTCCCCCGGTGGCAGGCGGGAGCCATGGAGGGTGTGGGAGCCCAGGGGCAGCAGGTTTTCACTGATAGACCTTCATGTGCATGGTAGCGTCTGGGACACTGTGAGTCATCTTGAGCCCTTTCCTCATCCGTACCCCTGCCAACCCCCAGGCCCACCATTCTTTGTCTCGTATTTCTCTTACATGAATGCTTTTATTTCCCCCACTTGAATAGATTTATTTTAAAAAGGTATTTGTATCATAGTTGCAAGCTCACGTCTTTCTAATATGTATGTACATATACACATCAATCCATAAACTGTTACGCCAGCTGTCCCTCCGGTGGGCCCCTGAGGTGGGACAGGCACGCAGGGCTGAGCTGCCCTCGTGGTGGTTTGAGCAGCTGGGGGATCTCTGGAGCAGCCAGCAGTGAGACACTGTCCACCTCCACGGGGGCCTCGCCCTGTGCTGGCCACACACTCCCCCAAGACAGCCTCTGAGGCGGCATGGCCACTCCTCCCACCGCACAGACAGGGAGGAGCCCAGCTCTGGGGCTCCTTTCCCACTGTGCCCAAGCTCTAGAAAGTTCTGTCTGTGGCACCCCCTGGTGGCTGAAGGTGGAATGGCACCCTGCCTTCTGGGGCAACTTCTGGGTATTTGGAGGTGACGTCTGGAGGCTGCAAGGTGACCAGGCTGAAGACCCCCCCCCCCCCCATAAAATCTGAGCGTCTGGGACGGATGCCCACACCCGGCCCAGCAAACCCCACCAGACTGCAGTCACAGGAGGTAGATCTCTGCTTGTCACCAACTCCCACTGGCGACTAGACCCTGAGAAATATCTCCGAGGCTTCCGTAGTTTTCCTAGTTTAAAGTTTCACAAATATTTCCAGTGTTCTCTCCGGTCAGGAAACCATTCGCGCTGCTGTTAGAAACCGAAAATGACAGAGGGGCGAATATTTCCCCGTTTCTCAGGGGCCAGAGCAAAGCATATGGAACGAAAGGCAGGAGGGGCTGGAGGTTTCAGGTGTTGGTGCAAATCCTTCCTTCTGGTCTGAGTGAAAACCACGTGTCCACGCGTGGGCGCTTGGACCCAGGCTGTGCGTGTGATTTTTTTCCCCACGCATTCAGGTCTGTCTTACGGCGAAGCTTCAGACTTGCAGAAAAGCTCCGCGAGGCCCCTGAGAATGGGGAACCCGGAGACTTGCTTCCTTTCCCCGCCGCCCCGCCCCTGCCCCCGGACTACGCAGCATCTCTCCCTGTCGGCCCCGTAAACCTTGCTCCATATAAGTCCTGTCCGTTGAGCTTTAACAACACGGGGGCGATGGGAGTTGTGTGTGTGCGGGTGATGATCGCTTTTGTATCCTGTCACCAGCCACAGCCCGGGCCCCGGCCTTCCCCTGGCCCTCCCACCGCCCCTGTTTCCTCAGCGGATGGGTTTGGGCTGCCTGGTGCTTCCGGAAGTGGAATCGCCCCGCGTGCCTCTCTCGAGTACCAGGTCGTCCGCCCAGCGTCCCGCCGGTGCCGCCATGGCTGCTGGATGCAGCGGAGGCTCGTCCCCTGCCTTGCTGCCTAGTGTTACTAGTTCTCTTACTTCTTAGACCAGTTGCAGAGTCCGTGGGTCCCTGAGACCACACTCGGGTCTGAGAATTCGCTAGAAGGACTCAGGGCTCACCGGAAGCTGTGACGGTTTATTAAGAGTGAAAGGACACAGATTACAGTCAGCAGAGGGAAGGGGTGTCTGGGGTGGTATCCAGGAGCGTTCCATGCATGGAACTTCCAGTCGTCCCCTCTCTGTGGGGTCGTGCGGACAGCTTGTACTTTTCCCAGCACCAAAGTGTGAACAACACGCATGGTGTACTGCCAGCCACGGGTGCTCCCCTGAGCCTCGGTGTCCAGGGTTTTTACTGGACTCACAGGGACCTGGCTGACTGCCACATGGGTGACCTCCACGTCTAGTCCTCGCAGAGGGCGAGCTGGTTCCACATGGCGCAAGATCCTACATCACACTGTTGGCATAGACCACTCGGTGTGGCCCAAGAGCCCAGGCAAACAAAGATAGTCCTGCCAGGCAGGATGTTCAGAGGGCTTTCACCTCCCAGGAGCTGGGGACAAAGGCCAGACCTCTCTTTGGGCAAGTTCGATTATTCACCCCATGATGGGTCTGAAGGTGTTAGGTTTTTATAACCACTGTGATGTGACTTTCTGGAAAGGCTGCATGGCTGTGCTCCTTCTGGATGCCCGCTGTGCTCCATTTTCCCAGAACGGGCAATAAAGAGGAGGAGAGCCTCACTCCCCACAGGCAGGCCAGGGGAGCCTGGGCCCCGGTGGAGGGGCAGAGGCTCCGAAAGAGAAGGGAAAGGCACCTGGAGTTTGCACCCGGATGCTCAGACCCCAACATCTTGCCCTTGGTCTCCGGCTCCCCCAAAGAGGGCAGGGGGTGGTCAGAGCTGTGTAGGGCCCCCAGCAGGCAAAAAAAAAAAAAAAAAACCAAAAAAACCCAGGATGTGGTGTCCCTGGGGAGCCCAGGTTGGCTTTGGGCCTCGCCCAGGTCTGTCCCAGACAGAGGGGCCTGTGTCTGTCCCTCAGGCTCATATAGGGCCTGTATTCTTGACGGCTGTAGATGCCGCACTGCCCGTGAGGCTGGGCTCCTCTGGGCCAGCCCAGTGGGCGTGCAGGAGCCTCCCCAACCCCCCGTCCACCCGCGGATCTGATCCTTCTGAGGGAAACCACCAGGGGTGTGCCAAGACAGGGCCCCAGGGACGTGGTCTGAGCATCATTCACTGCAGCTGACAGGGGAGTGGTCATGGCCACTCTGAAGTTCTTGGCATAGCTTGGCTTGTAGGCGCTCCAGTCACACGGTCACCATCCCCCTGCACGTTTCCTGTGGTCCTCTGCGCGTGCGTCTGTAACCAAAGTTCCCATGCTTCTAAGGATCCCAGTCACTATTTTCACTTGACTATGTCTTTAAAACCTTACCTCCAAATAAGGTCACATTCCGAGGTACGGGGGGTAAAGATCCCAACCTACTGGGGAGGACACAGTTCAACCTATAACATGTGTCGTTTCGTGGCATCTTTCCCTGAAACCTCTGGGAGGAGGAGGTTTTTAAAATCGGGTCCCATTTTAAAGAATTTTTTGTTAGTGGTTTTTATTTATTAGAGTCCCATTTTATAGATGAGGAAAGCCAAGGCCCAGGCAGGTCAACGTCACACGGCTTGCCATCATTCCTGTGCTCGTTCTACGAGTAATTGAGTGCCTGCTGCGTACCAAGCGTTGGGCACTGGGGACTCAGCGTGAGTGGACAGACCTGGTGTCTGTTCTGTGGGGCACACGGGAGACAGGAAACCAGAGAGGTAGGACTGCAGGATTGGGGTTCGATGGCAGAAGCCCAGGTGTTGTGGGAGCCAGGAGGAGGTGCCCCGCTCCAACTCAAGAGGCCGTCTTAGAACTCAGGGGATGGAGGGGGGGGGAAGGAAAGGGGTTTCAGGCAGAAGCCCAGCGTGTGCAAAGGTCCTGAGGTAGGAAGGGGGTGCGTTTGGGGCAGTGCCGACAGCTGGAGTGAGTAGGGTGGGGAAAGAGACTAGCACCAGAGTTGTGAGTGGAGCTGGCTCAGGCACAGCCTCCAGTGCCAGGCTAAGGAGTTTGGGGTGGCGGGGGAGGGGGAGGGTCACAAAGGGGCTGGGATAGGGAGGTTGTTAGGAGGCCACGGCCCCTCCCCGAGGGACCCCACCGACCCCGTGGCCTCTCTCCGCCCCACAGTGAAGCACCCACCGGCGGAGCCCTCCAGGTTCATCTCCGTGCCCACCAGGACGCCTGACAAGATGGGCTTTGACGAGGTGAGCCAGGCCTTCCTTCCCCGGGGGCGGGGGTGGCGGCAGGGGCCCGGCCTGGAGTCTCCCACTGAAGCTCCGGGCCCGCAGGTCTTCATGATCAACCTGAAGCGACGGCAGGACCGGCGGGACCGCATGCTGCGGGCGCTGCAGGCGCAGGAGATCGAGTGCCGGCTGGTGGAGGCCGTGGACGGCAAGTGAGTCCCACCCCCGGGGGGGGGGGGGGGGGGTCCACACGCACGGGTGTAGACCGCTCCCTGGCGGGTGCGGACGGTGGGAGGGGGGCGGGCTGACAGCGGGATGGCAGGCTGAGCGGGGCTTCCTCTGACCCCTGCTCCCTGCCTCCAGAGCCATGAACACCAGCCAGGTGGAGGCGCTGGGCATCCAGATGCTGCCCGGCTACCGGGACCCCTACCACGGGCGGCCCCTCACCAAGGGCGAGCTGGGCTGCTTCCTCAGCCACTATAACATCTGGAAGGAGGTAGGCCTCGCAGGGGAGGGCGGGCTGTCCTCGGGTGCTCAGGCTTCTGGCCCCTCCGGGAGGGGATCGCTGGCGCCCCCTGCAGGCTTCCGGAACTTCAGCGGGACACAGGGCCTCTCTCTGGTGACTACTTCACCAGAAGTCCCCTGAACCCTGGGTGGGGCAGCTGTTGTCCCTCCTTTGTGCAGACGGGAAAACAGACTAGGGAGGGAGGGGTGAGCCCGGCTCCCACAGAAGGTGGGGTCTGAGACCCAGGGCCCCCAGTTGAGGCCTCTTCCCACCCAGCTGCTGTCAAATGTCTCCGGAGCCTGGTCTCTGTGCTCAACATTTACAATTAGAAACGACGGCCACAGGGACATTAACCAACGCCAGCCCCGTGCCAGGGGCTGGGCGGCCACCCTCCAAGGGAGGGAGGTCAACCCAAAAGACGGTGAGGAAGGTGCCTGTTTGCTTCTCTCCGGCTGCCCCAGGGCCTTTAAGCAGAGCTGACTTCAGGGTCGGGTCTGGCCTTGGTCTTTGTGTGACGTGGGCAGGGCGTCCTCCCTCAGGTGGTGGACCGCGGGCTGCGGAAGTCGCTTGTGTTCGAGGACGACCTGCGCTTTGAGATCTTCTTCAAGAGGCGCCTGCTGAACCTCATGCGGGACGTGGAACGGGAGGGTCTGGACTGGGACCTCATGTGAGTCGGGGGGTGGGGGCAGGGCTGGTGGCGTGGTCCGGGGCCCAGTTTGAGGTGGGGTGGAGCTGGAGCCTGGAGCTCAGAAGGGTGGCCTAGAGCCTGTAGGTCTGATGGCCTTTGCAAGTTAACAGGCTGAGCCAACTCTTGGGGGTATAGCAGGAGAGGCCCCGCGCTCCCTGGATCTGAGAGCAGCCGGGGCTTGGGGCGTGGCCTGGGGTGGGTGTGGTCAGGGCTTGGGAGTGTTCCCAGAAGCTGGGGGCCTGGCGGACTGTGGGGGCATAGCCGGGGAGCCTGGGTCTTGGACCAGCTCGAGGTGGGGTGTGGCCAGCGTATTTCTGGAACAGTCCTTTGGAATCTCCTCTAGGTCAGTTGGATCCCCCTCCCTGCCTCTGTCCTTTCTTCCCTCCCTCTGTCGCTGTCCTGCTGGATGCAGGGCCCTGATGCAGGCTCTAGGCCCCAGACTGTGGACCATGTTTGTAACAGGAGCAGCAGCCGTACCCCTTCGTCCCTGACCCCTCACCACATTCCCGCGCCTTGCCCAGCTGCCCCACAGCCTTGTGAAGTCAGAGCAGCTTCCCTCCCGGCCCCACTCCTTCCCGTGGTTCAGCCTCAGCAAGGGTCCAGGACATCCTTCCCTTCCCAGCTCCAGATCCTCCCGTGGCTCCCCAGTGCCCTTGGAAAAACCCAGTCTCCTCCCTGCATACCTCGGCCCCTGTGGTCCTCCCTGGCCCAGCCACTCCAGCCTCCCCATCGCTCCCCAAACACACCACGCCTGCCGCCGCCCCGGGGCCTGACGGAGGCTCGCTCGGTCTCTGATTTGCTCGCTGGGCGTCCTCCGGCGGGCGGGAAGGAGGCGGGTGACAGGGCCCTAACTCTGCACCCCAGCTACGTGGGCCGGAAGAGGATGCAGGTGGAGCGGCCGGAGAAGGCTGTGCCCCGTGTGAGGAACCTGGTGGAGGCCGATTACTCCTACTGGACGCTGGCCTACGTGATCTCCCTGCAAGGCGCCCGCAAGCTGCTGGCGGCCCAGCCGCTCTCCAAGATGCTGCCTGTCGATGAGTTCCTGCCCGTCATGTTTGACAAGCACCCAGTGTGAGAGGGGGTTGCGGCGGGCACGCGGGTCGGGCTCTTGCCGCGTGTCTGTCCCAAGGGTGTGTCTTTTCCCCTGCCTGCTTCTTCCCCCGTGCTACCCCCCACCCTCCAGCTCCACGTGATCCCCCCCCACCCCCCCCCCCCACCACTGCCCTGCCCACTTCCGTCTCAGTCTGTCCCTTACTCCCAACCCACTGCTGCCTCTCCTCTCGCCGCCCTCCCCCAGGTCTGAGTACAAGGCCCACTTCTCGCCCCGCAACCTTCGCGCCTTCTCGGTGGAGCCCCTGCTCATCTACCCCACGCACTACACAGGGGACGATGGCTACGTGAGTGACACGGAGACCTCGGTCGTGTGGAACAACGAACACGTCAAGACCGACTGGGACCGTGCCAAATCCCAGAAGATGCGCGAGCAGCAGGCGCTGAGCCGCGAGGCCAAGAACTCAGACGTGTTGCAGTCCCCGCTGGACAGCGCCGCCCGAGACGAGCTCTGAGGGGCTGCGGCCGAAACACCAAAGCAGGCATCGCTGGCCCAGCCTCCTTGTGCTGGCCGGGGACAGAAGGGCCACCCCCCCCCAGCCCCCTGCGGACCCCTGGCCGGCCGCAGAGGGCCCTCCGCGCAAGGCGGTATCCAGCCAGCTCTTGTTCAGCAATCACGTGCACGCAGGCAGCTTTAATGGAGTGCCTACTGTATGCCGGGAACGGGGCCCGGAACCGGGGGGATCAGATGGGAACGAGACACGTTCCTATCTTCAGGGGCCGAACACCTGAAGTCCCCGCTGTGTCCCAGGCTTCTGGGTTAGCGGCAGTGAGCGAGGCGCAGTTATTCCGTAGGCCAGTGATCGATTCCGTCATCAAGGTTTTACCGACCGCCCCTCCCCCCCACCGCCCCAAGAATCAGTACTAGTGACTCACAGGCATTGTTTTGATTCATTTAAGTATTTATTGAACGCCTACTGTAGGCTGGGCGCCAACCATCCTAGGCTCTGGGAATATTGAGATTGACCGGCCCCTTTCGTTCATTTCTTCCAACAACACATCCGAGCACCCGCTCTGTGCCTGCCTGGTACTCGTGACACAAAGACAAGTTCTCACTGACTCAGAGCCTTTATCGAGCGCCTGCTGTGTGCTGGGGATGAAGAGAAACAAGGTGCTTTTCATGCTTCGATCGGTTTCCTCCCCCCCCACCCCCCACCCCATCTAAAGAGCACCTACAGGCATTAGCCATACAGTGTAACACTCGCCGGGTCGGCACTGGGTCACCTACGTGTGTGCCGGGCCACCGAGATGCACAAGACGAGTCTTTTGTCTCTTTGTGCAGCGGGCATTTATTGAACGCCTGCTGTGGACCAGACCTCATGGACTCCCAGTGGGACTGGGGAATGATTGGCTGAGTTTGACCCCTGCCCGCCCCTCCCCACCCCGGTCACCCAAGCTCGTGCAGACAAAATCCCCCCCCCCCACCACCCAGGAGGGAGGGTGGCTCTTCCTTCACCGGGGGCAGCTGCGGGTCCACACGCAAGCTCCCCTAGACGCAGCCCCCCTGGAGGGGGCAAGGGATGAATACGGGGGCTGGGTCTCCCGTGCTCACCCCTGCTCCTGTTTGGACCCGTCCCCCTGTTGGCTCGACCTCCCCGGCCTGCATCCCACGTGTGGGTCCTGCCTGCGCAGTGGGGTTCCTGTGTTCAAGCCTTCGGTGGGGTTGTTTGTGTGTTTGGGGCCTTGTGTGGGCTCAGCTGCCCCCCACCCCGGGGGTCCTGCCCGAGGCCTGGGCAGGATGTCCCCCAGCGGGGGCCGGAGGGCTTGCTGTGTCTTTGGCCTGGAATGAATGTCAGAGCCAGGACTTTGCTCTCGGAGGGACGACTGCTCACTGGGTCAGGTCCTGGATAACTTGCTTATTTTTTTATTAAATGTTCCTGGTTGGTTTTCACATAAATCTGTGTTCTTTTCTTGGTCCGCTGCTCTGCTGACCACCAGTGCACAATCACGCTCCCCGGCCCCGCTGCCGGCCGGTGTGGGAGGAAACCAGGTGCCGGAGAGAAAGCCACTGGTGGAGTGAATGCGGGTGAGGGTGTAGTGAGAGCCCCATAAAACTTCCCTGGAATAGTCCGGGGACAGCTGGCCAAGTGCCCTGTGTCCTGTGGGGTCGACCGCGGGGTTGCCGCCGCCGACAGATTGAGGAGACAGGCTGCCGTGTTTTGGGGTCTCCGGGAAACTCCTAAGATGAGGATTTGAGTTGTCAGAGAGGTGACTCCAGGAAGCCCCGAGGAGGGGTGGGGACGGGAGATTAGGATGCCAGTGAGCGCTTGACTCTGGGCAACCGGGGACCTCAGGAGACCGCATCAGAGCGGTCCCACCCCAGGGGCGACGGAGGTGGGGCGTTTATCCACACCCAACCGCCTTTCGATCTCCTTTGTCCGATACTTAAAGGTTCTCAAGATTCTCAAGCCCTTGGAGCGCGTGGGCACCCGCCCAGGCCTTTTACAAAATAACAGATAGTGTGTGATCCTCGCGGAAGAAGTAGAACCGTAAACATGAGATAAGATTGCACCCAGTTTTTCAGCAATTGTCTTTTTTTTTTTTTTAAGTTTATTATTTTGGGAGAGAGAGAGAGAGAACGCGGGCGAGCAGGGGAGGGGCTGAGAGAGGGAGAGAGAGAATCCCAAACAGGCCCCCCCGCACTGTCCCCAGCGGAGCCCGATGAAGGGCTCGATCTCACGCACTGTAAGATCACGACCGGAGCCAAAGTCGAGAGTTGGAGGCCCAACCGACTGGGCCGCCCAGGTGCCCCTCGGCAATTTCCTTTTGAAATGTCACAACATACCGCGGACGCTCTGATCAGTGCAGATGTCTACCAGTTCTCTTCTGGGTCGTCACATACAAAGTTCCGCGATGGTGGGGCACCTGGGTGGCGCAGTCGGTTAAGCGTCCGACTTCAGCCAGGTCACGATCTCGCGGTCCGTGAGTTCGAGCCCCGCGTCAGGCTCTGGGCTGATGGCTCGGAGCCTGGAGCCTGTTTCCGATTCTGTGTCTCCCTCTCTCTCTCTGCCCCTCCCCCGTTCATGCTCTGTCTCTCTCTGTCCCAAAAATAAATAAAAAACGATGAAAAAAAAAATTCAAAGTTCCGCGATGGTGACGGACCGTGCACTCGGCTGGTCCAGCCCCAGAGCGTCCCGGCCCCACTGAGAGCGGTGTTGTAGGACACATCTTCCTGCTGGAGCTCGTACTTCAGTTGGGTGAGTCGATACAGGTGAAAATGCTGGAAGAATGGGTGTGTGTGTGTTTCCTCGTGCGGCTGCCATATTCACTCTTCTCGTTAAGTCCTGACCGTTCGCCGTGTGTTTTTTCGGAGGCGGGTGATGCGAGCGTATTAACCAATCCCCTCTCGTGGAACCTCGGAGTCACTTCTCCGGTGTTCCGGTTACTCGGGGTGTTTCTAAATCTTACTTTCAGATCCACCCCGTGGATCTCAACTGGCTGTTTTTGTTCCTCGGGGACATTTGGTGATGTCTGGGGACGTCTCTGGTGGTTACGACGGGGGGTGGAGGCTGTTACTGGCATCTGGTGGGTAGAAACCAGGGACGCCGCCGAATGTCCTACAATGCGCAGGGCGGCCCCACGAGAAAGACTGCTTTGGCCCCAAAAGTCCACAGTGCTGTGGTTGAGAATCCTGCACCATTCCATCCAGCGTCTTGGGGACAGGAGTCTCTAGAAGGGTCTTTTTGTGTGTGTGTGTGTGGCATGAAGGGAAGTTTCCTTTGCTTTGAAATTTCTCTGGTTAAAACATAGATTCTCAGGCTCTGCCGCCAGATTGAAAGGGTTAGAAGCTTAGAGGTGGCGCCTGGGAATCCCAGTTTTATCTTGAATAAAATCTCCAGGAGAATCCTATCCTTCCTTCCGAAATAGGTATATTTCCATGTTCCCACAGATAATGCGTATATATCAGAAGGTACATTCAGGGGCCCCCCCGGGGTGGCTCAGTCGGTTAAGGTTCTGACTTCGGCTCAGGTCCTGATCTTGAGGGTTCGAGCCCTGCATTGGGCTCTCTGCTCTCAGCAGTGGAGCCCGCTTTGGATCCTCTGTCCCACCCCCCTCTCTGCCCGCTCCCTGCTCTCTCTCTCTCAAAAAGAATAGAAATTTAAAAAAAAAGAAGTGAGGGGCACCTGGGTGGCTCAGTCGATTGAGCGACCGACTTCAGCTCAGGCCGTGATCTCACGGTTTGCGAGTTCGAGCCCCCGTGTCGCGTTCTGTGCTGACAGCTCAGAGCCTGGAGCCCGCTTCGGAGTCTGTGTCTCCCTCTCTCTGCCCCTCCCCCACTCAGGCTCTGTCTCTCAGAAATGAATAAACATTAAGAAAAAAATTTCTAAAAGAAGTTATATTCAGAGGTCTGGAATCCGTTTCACTTGAGGACAGTCAAGATGTCAGAAGGCTCGCTTCCTTCTGGAGGATTTAGGGGAGAATCCAAGTCCTTGTTTCTTGCAGCTTCTGGAGATCGCGGGCGTTCCTTGGCCCACAGCCACTTCCTGAATCACATCTCCTACTCCTTCCTCTGACCTTCTTCCATCCCTCTCACAGGGAGCCTTGTGATTGCCTTTAGGGCCCACTTAGATAATCCAGGAGACTCTCCCACCGTCTCAAGATCCTTAATTACGTCTGCAACGTTCCTTTTGCCATCTACGCGCATCCTTGTGCAGGGGCCGTGCTAATCTTCTCTGTATCATCCCAATTTTAGGATACGGGCTGCCACAGAGAACGCTCCTTTTACCATTTGAAATACCATTCACACTTTCGGGGCAGTAGGACGTGGGTATCTTTGGTACAGGACACTATTCAGTCCTCCACATTCCCCTGTAGCATGCTGTAATTGTGGCTGGGTCTGGGGATGTATCATCACTTATTACGTATCAAAAATGTAGCATATCAGTCAGGATTAAGGGTGGGAAACAAATGAAGAGGTCTTTTTTTTTTTTTAAGTCAATTATATGCTCAGTGTGGGGCTTGAACTCATGGCCCCAAGATCAAGAGTCCCATGCTCTACTGACTGAGCCAGCCAGGCGCCCTGAAAAACCAGTTGAAGTCTTAAAAATTTTTTTTTAATGTTTATTTATTTTTGAGAGAGAGAGAGAGCGAGGGAGGCGGGGTGGCAGGAACAGAGAGGGAGACACAGAATCCGAAGCAGGCTCCAGGCTCCGAGCTGCCGGCACAGAGCCCGACGCGGGGCTCGAACTCACGAACCACGAGATCATGACCTGAGCTGAAGTCGGGCGCTTAACAGACTGAGCCACCCAGTCTTTTAACAGAAAGGGTTTAACACAGGAAACTCTGCTGCTGTAGCCTGAAAGCAGCCGCAGACTGCGCCGAATGAGTAAATGGATGAGCGTGGCCATGTGCTAATAAAACTTTATTTACAAAAACAGGCAGTGGGCTGGATTTGGCGGCGGCGGGGGGCGGGGGGGTGAGGATAGTTTGCCAACTCTTGGTGCCCAGGAGCGGGACCAGGACTGGGCCTACAGGAATGATCCTGCAGAACTTGCTCACCAGGGGAACCGAAGCTCCTCGAAATCAAGGCAGAGAGTCAGATGGGCCTTGAAACCTCCCACGCTGGGCACACACCCTGTATCTGTGATCCAGAAATCGAATGCCGCCTTTGCCTCGGCCACGACTGCTTTCCGACGCCCTCCAAGCCTGACACCGGACAAGGGGATGCACCTTCCAGAACAGCAGGTGTTTCCATGCCTGGCAGCTGGCAGAGCGAAGGGGAAGCAAAAAGCAAGACAGCTCTGGGTCTCTTCTGGCCTTCCAGACTCCCGCAGGCATCTGCGTCGGTGGACCTGAGCACGCGCCCAGCTGCGGGGAAAGTCCGTGAGCGCGGCGACAGCTCGGCAGCCTCCGCCTGGAAAGGGGCTGGAATCGGGGCGGGTTCTGATGTCAACCCACCACGTCCTCCTCGTTTACCGCTGTACGTTATGGCGAGGGTAAGAATGATTGGGTAATTGTAGGATGCATAATCATGGAGCCTATTATATGTAATTGCAGGATTAGGAACAGAGTAATTATCACGCGGTGTAATAAATTATGTAATGAAAGGGAATCGTACATGGATCATGAATCACATAATTGGATTACACCCTCCAGGAACCTGGTTATCTTACTTACGTTCCCTGGATGGTCCCGGCAGGTTGGCAGGTGGAGTGATGAGAGGGTGTGGGTAAATGGGGTGGGATTAGGGTAGATTAAGGGGGGTTGGGGGCAGAGCAGGAGGACAGGGTGAGGTTGGGGCTGGGGCTTCAGGTGACAGGGGCGGGTGGGCTGAACACGGGGATGGTTGCTGAAGTTTAGCCCAAGGCTAGGAGAGGTGAGGAGAAGCAGGAGGGGAAGTCGAATAATGGATTAATTAGGTCAGAGGTTGGCAAACCATGGCCCACGGGCCCCAATCTGCCCAGCTGCCTGTTTTTCTTCTTAGTGTTAAAAATTGAGGGAAGCCGGGGTGGCTCAGTCCGTTGAGCGGCCGACTTCGGCTCAGGTCATGATCTCACGGTTCGTGAGTTCGAGCCCCGCGTCGGGCTCTGTGCTGATGGCTCAGAGCCCGGAGCCTGC
This sequence comes from Panthera pardus, assembly GCF_024362965.1. NCBI lineage: Eukaryota > Metazoa > Chordata > Mammalia > Carnivora > Felidae > Panthera > Panthera pardus. The sequence continues at coordinate 13,249,922 of NW_026527013.1, forward strand.
TTCGGATTCTCTGTCTCTGCCCCTCCCCTGCTCACACTCTGTCTCTCTCTCTCCCTCTCTCAAAAATAAATAAACATCAAAAAAGTAAAAATAATAAATAAAAATTGAGATGAAACTCAGATAGCATAAACTTAGCCGGGCGAAAGCGTACAACCCTGTGGCATTTAGTACGTTCCCAATGTCGTGCAGCCGTCACCACCATCTGCCTCCAGAACTTCTCCATCTTCCCAAACTGGAACTCTGTCCCCGTTAAAGATGAACCCCCCCCATCTCCCTCCCCCAGCCCCTGGCGCCCCCCCCCCCATTCTACTTTCTGTCTCTACAGATTCGGCTACTCAAGGGACCTTCTATAAGTGGGATCACATTTATATGTCCTTTTGTGACTGGCTTCTTTCACCCAGCATAGTGTCCTCAAGGCTCATCCATGTCATAGCCTGGGTCAGGCCTTCCTTCCTTCTTAAGGCTGAAGAATATTCCAGAATGTGGAGAGACCACGGTTTGCTCATCCATTCATCTCTTGATGGACATGCTGGGTTGCTTCCACGTTTTAGCTATTGTCACCCATACTGCTGTGAACACGGGGGTACAAATATCTCTTCAAGACCCTGCTTTCAGTTCTTCGGGGAATGTTCCCAGAAGCGGAATTCCTGGCTCACCCGGGAATTGTATTTTTCAGCTTTTTAGGGCCCTCCCGACCGTCTTGCACAGCGACTTGCACCGTCTTGCATTCTCACCGGCAGGGCACCCGGGTGCCAACTTCCCCACACCCTCATCAACACTTGCTTTTTTCTTTTTTATGTGTGTGGGTTTTTTTTTAACGTTTTATTCATTTTTTTGAGAGACAGAGCGCGGGCAGGGGAGGGGCAGAGAGAGAAGGAGACGCAGAATCCGCAGAATCCGAAGCAGGCTCCAGGCCCTGAGCTGTCAGCACAGAGCCCGATGCGGGGCTCGAACCCACAAACTGCGAGATCCCGACCTCAGCTGAAGTCGGAGGCTTAACAGACTGAGCCACCCCGGCGCCCCAAGACTTGGTTTTTCTCGGTCAGCATCACGCTAACACTTATTCCCGTCCTTGGTCGGAGAAAAGCCTCCTGCAGAGAGAAGGGCAGGAGTGAGCCCACAGGTATGGCCTTGGCTACAAGACTCCGTCGATCCAGAGCCAGCCCGTTCGGTTCCCACAGCACAAGCAGCAACGTGAGCCCCTCCCCGCCGCCCCGCCCCCGCTCCCAAGCCTCGAGGGTGACACGATGGACCCCACGTGCTGAGGGACTCGGGGCCGAGGGCTGAGCACCTTTTGTAGCGAGCAGCCAGCAAGCCAGCCCCCTCCGTCAGGGAGCGAGCGAGCGAGCGAGCAGTTACGCAGAAGACACGCTGTGTAGACCGTGTGCCCAGCTACGGAAACTGCCGGGCGTCAGGGGAGAGGAGAGAAGCTTTGCAGCCCGGCGCAGTCAGCAAAGACCTGCAGGGGCCCCAGTGGCCTGCGTCTTCTGACACGACGCAGTTCTGGCTTGGCCATTTTCACTGCTGTCTAATACTCCCCCGTGTGAACCCCCCCCACCCCCTCCAAGGCTGCTTCCGGCCTTCCGGCCCAAGTGCAAGGCTCCCTGAGGGCGCACTCAGAGGAGAGCTTCAGGCCTCGGTAAGGCCGCTGCAGGTCCTGCTTTTAGCTTTTTCTGTTCCTGGTAGCTCAGAGCACTCAGGGAAACCCGCTCCCGGTGGCCGAGCTCAGGGCCCCTGCCCTGGCCACTCAAATGCGGAAGCCACCCCGGATCTTAAGAGCGGGATCCTCAAATTCACCCAGGAAACCCCGAGCTGGGTGAGGTTCCGTTTCTGCCCCCTGGTGGGATGGGGGCTCAAAACAGAAATTGAAAGGAGCTGTAGAAAAAGGAGGGTTTGTTCTCTGCATATGCGAGCTTATGAAATGAGATTCTTACCTGCTACGTTCGAAAAAACAACAACGGACAACAGACGGGGCTGTGGGTTGAAGATGAGGGTGTCCCAACTTGCTTGAGCTAAGAGCGACAGCTACCGCATGAATGTCCTCGGTTCAGATCCCGGCTCTTTCCTTCTCTGCAGTATCTTTTTTTTTTTTTTAAAGTTAGACCCCCCCCCCCTTTTTTTTTAATGCGTATTCATTTTTGAGAGAGAGACAGAGACAGAGCGCGAGCAGGGGAGGGGCAGAGAGAGAGGGAGACCCAGAATCCGAAGCAGGCTCCAGGCTCTGAGCTGTCGGGCACAGAGCCCGATGCGGGGCTCGAACCCACGAACCGCGAGCTCATGACCTGAGCCGAAGTCGGACGCTTAACCCACTGAGCCCCCCAGGCGCCCCCTTTTCTCTGCAATATCTTGAGTCGCGTTCGTGGGTGGGAAGTGTGTTCAACAGCGTGTGTGTGTGTGTGTGTGTGTGTGTGTGTGTTAAGTGCTAGGCTGTTTTTGTTGTTGTTTTTGCTGATTCAGGAGTGAAAGGAAGCCACCACACGTCTGAGGCTTTTCGTTTTTTTCTATTTTTTTTAATGTCTGCTGTTAATAAAATATTTTTACAGAGACCAAAAAGTCAGAATAGTGCAAAACATCTCAACACCATGCATTCATGACCGCTTCTCGTTGGTTTTAAACGTTTGTTCCAAGTCACGTATTTACAGAGAGATGGGGGCATCTGTGCCGACGCCAGACCAACGGGATGGAATTAAAACAAACGAACGAACAGACAGCATTTTGATTTCACATTTGCAATCACATGCTAAGAGAAGGTGTGTGGAGGAATGAACCCCCCTGGACTGCGTAGCCGGGTCTGGGGGGGGGGGGCGGTCTCAGGGTGCCGGGGTCAGGGGTGAAGCGTGAGTCCCCCTGGCCGTGTGGCCTGGGATGCGCAGGGGACCCTCCGCCTGTGACCTGGGTCTCGAGAGAGCCACCGCGGTTAGGCAGGGGGTGGGGAAGGGGGAGGTCTTACTCGACACCGTCAACTTGATTTCTCTCTTTAAAAAAATAAAAGGCAAAGAGAAAAGCAACACGTGTCAGCGAAGACAACTTTGGTCCTTGACAGTTCTTAGGAAAGGACGTTCAGGGGGCAGGCGGTGTCGTGATACGAACCCGAACCCCCAGCGATCTCCCCTCCCTCTCCACTGGGGCAGCAGAGTGTGGGGCGACTCTGGGCTGTCCCTGCTCTGCCCCGCCCCTCAGTGTCCCCATCTGCAAAACGGACAGCACAGGGTGTGGGGGACAGAAAGGTCTCTGAGGTCCCAAAGATTTCTAGTTGGGTGTTAAGTTTTTTGCATCTCTGATGGGGTCACGGGGAGGTGTCAGGCTCTGGAGACTGAGAGGGATTGCGGGTCAAGGCCAGGCACCTGCTCGTGTAACATAAATCCTTCCAGGCTGGACCGGGGAGAGCCAGAGAGACCGGTGGGTTCCTCTTCCTTCTAGATCCCTGATTTCCCTTTCTCCCCACCTCCGAGTCTCTCTCTCCATCTCAAGGTCTCTCTGTGTCCTCTAACCTTCTCTCTCTCCTTCCCTCCTCTTCTCTGTGTCCTTACTCTGGGCCACTGTCCCTCGTGTGGGGGAGGGGTGGAGGAGGAGAGGGGATCGGCTCTGTCCAAGATACAATGTCGCACTCCCCCTACCCGACTAGGGGCCAGCCCTACTCCACCCTTTCCCTGACCCCTGGAAATCTAGGGCCAGATCGTGGCATGAAATGGGTCCGGACGCAACCCCTAGGCCCCACCAGGGCTCAGAACTTCGGGCCACCCCAGGTGAGGTGGTGAGTGGCCTTGGGGAAAACCCTGCTCCTCTCTGAGCCTTGTTCCAATACAGGAACTTCCTAGTTCCAGAGGCTTCGGGCCTCCCAGACTCCTTTCCTTTCCTCTCTCCTCCTCGTCTGCTCTCGTCCTCTCTCCCCCGTGTGTCCTGCCACCCAGTCACAGGCTGGCTGGAACGCCTTCTGTGTGCCCAGGTCTATGTGGGAGGGGAAGGTTGGTATGGCCAGACATGGATAGACACGCAGGTGGACCCTCCACCCCAAGACCGTTCAACTAGGCATACCCTTCCGTCACCCCCCTGTGCCCGGTCTGTGCTGGGTGAACTTGGGGCTGTCAAGAGGCCTCAGACCCCAGTCCGGGGGGGAACAGGGCCTGTCCCATGACATCAGGGACAGAGGGGTGGGGACGGGGGCTGGGGAAGTCCTGAGGAGGAGCAGGGAGGGTTTTCTACAGGACAGGATATTGGGGATGAGTCTTGAGGGATAAATAGGAGTCCCCTGGGGGAAAGAAGAGGGAGGAAATTTCTAAAACAGCTCTAGCCTGGGAGTCAGGGGAAAAAAAAAAAAATCATTCAACAAATACTCCCTGAAGCTCCCTCCATGTGCCTGGGCTGGTGCTGGGGAACTGGACACACACACACACACACACACACACACACACACACACAAGCAGGTGCGCGCACATGCGCGCGTGCTCATACATACACGCACACACACGCAGGCCTTGACCAGAGACTCCCAAGGATCTTTTGGGAAATAAGTTGGCTCGCTCAGGCAGAAGCTCAGCTCCCCCTTTTCTTGCTGGTCACCCATAGATCCCGCAGGGCTCACCCCAAGACACGTTACCTCCCCTTTGGCTGTTGGCTGGTGTTCTCAGTCCACCTCACTCCCACCCCCCTACCCCCGTGGCCAAAATTTAAAATCTGCCCCTCAGTCCATGTGACAGAGATTCTCAGCTCCCCCCTTGCCACCTCCCAGCCTGCCCCTGGCCCCTGCCCCTCCCCCGCTGTCCTGTATGAGAACTTGCAGCTCAACCTCTGGTTCAGAACCTTCAGTCACCCACAGCTGCCGAAACTCAGGGGACACATGTAGCACCTCCAGGTAACGCAGGAAATGGTGCCACTTCTCCCAGACTCGTCCACGTGCCGGGAAACCATCAGTATAAACACACAAGTCCCAGCACCTAGGATTTGCACATGGCCTCCTTAGAAATGCCAGACCCTTGGCCAGGGCACAGCAGGAACAACTGTACCCATCAGCCCTGGGCTCGTCTAAGGGGTGGGTTTTTGTTTTTTCCTTTTTACTCTATCTCCCAAAATCTTTCCAGGAATTAATTTCAATATCCCGAAAGCACTCTGTCTCTCCCCCAAACTGCATTGGTCCATTCTCCATGAGGTAGCCAGAGGGAGCTTCTGACGCCTGAAATCCAGACTGTTCTCAGCTTTAAGATCTCCTGGGGCTCCCCAAATCCCTTCGGGTAATATCAGAACTCCCCAGAGCAGCACACAAGGCCCTGCCCGGTCTGATATCTCTGCACGTCTCCCCGACATCAACACCTTCTCCCTGTGGTCCCCCTCGCCAGCCACAGTGACCTCGCTGCGCTTCAAACCTGCCCACCTCAGCCTCCGCACCTACGGTTCCCTCTGGTGCTTGGTCAATCTGGCAGGAAAAGCAAACGGCCCATAAGCACCCGTCCAACATGGAAAAGCAGATTCTGGGCAAAGACAAGCCGTGACAAACTTTACCAAAAGATTCTGTCTCCGTGAGCTAAAATGGGGAAACTTGACTTTGGCCAGATTGCCCCACCAACGCCTGCTGGAGGAAGAGCTTCAGGCAGGTGGAGGCCCCACCTGGGGGTATCCTGTGGCGCGGTGCCTGAATGAATGAATGAGATTTTGGAGACTAAGCTCCGAGCATGTTGGTATATTTACACACACACACATATATACACACACCTAGAGTTTCTGGTCTCTTTCTCGCCTGCCTGGAGAATTCTGGGAGAGGAAGAAGGGGTTGGGGGGGGGGGGGGCGGTGCCTGGGTCCAGGGAGCCCCAAACCCTCACTCTTTCTTGGTGGGAGGTCAAGAGTTCTCAGGGAATCTTCCCATCGGGTCCCAGGGGAAGGGCTGAGGGCTGGGGTTTTGCTTGGCAGCCAGCCGTGGGAGGGGGCAGTGGGGGCCTTGGCCCAGAACCCCCATCCCTTGTAAGGAATGGGGGAGGTCCCCTGAGGAGGGGTTAGCAGCAATGGGGAGCTGTGTCGGGTCATCCGATTTCAGCCCACCCTTAGATGGGGCACACAGGCCAAAGGGAGTGGGGAGAAGGTGCGGCACTGGGGCCTTCAGCAAAGTCTCGAGCGGCTCTCTGGGCCGCAGTTCTGCCATCTGTTAAACGGGTGGGTTCAACTCTATGCTATGAGGATGGGTATGTTGGGGGAAAAGGAGAGGCAAACCCCCATGGGGAAGTGGGGGCAGTGCGGGTGCTTCAGAGCCGTCCACTTGGCCCCCAGGGTTTGGGCGCCCGAGGGCGCATGTGCTTTTGAAATCCCATCCTCCCCTCCCTCCCTGTTTATTTTTTGCACAAACATGAAAAGACACTCTGGTCCAACCTGGGCCCTCCAACCAGCTTTCTAGTGCCTCCAACCCCTAGACCACCCCAGGGGGCGCTCTAGGAAGCCCTGCCCCTTGCCCAGGGCCCGCCCCTCCAGGGAGCTGAGAGTTTCATACTTGGCAATTGGTCTCGGGCCCCAGGATTTGGGGACCCATCTTATGGCTTTTCCAGGGGACAGGAGGCAGGGTCTCCCCGTACCAGAGCCCCAGGACCTGGCCTCCTCCACAGGGGGGCAGGACTCCCTCCCATCCCAGCTCGAAAGGTCCCCTAGGCGCTGGGGACTTGGCTTCTGGTAGGGGATGTGGCTTCTTCCTTCATCGCGCCCTAGGGCGTGGCTGCTCGAGGGGGCGGGGCGTCGTCCGTTCACCAGTCCCTAGAGGTGGGAGCTAAGTCAAGGGCGCAGGCGCACTCAGCCCTCCGCACCAGAGCCCGGAGACTCGGCCTCTGGGAGGTCCAGGCGCACAGACGTCGCCCCGCCCCGCGCGCAGGCGCAGTGCTGCCCGCCCGCGTGCCCCGCGCTAGGGCGCAGGCGCCGCGCCGCCCTCCTCGGCGGAGCGCGTGTCCGACTTGAGCTTGACGAACTCCTTGGCCACCTCGTCGTTGCTGCGCTGTGACAGGATGCGCAGCACTGTGAGGCCCGTGTCGTCCATGTGGATGCGGCGACCCAGTGGCAGCCAGCAGGCGGCGCTCCCGCGCTGGGCCAGCTCCCGCAGCTGCAGCACGGCCAGCCCCACCGTGCGGTCCTCGCGCGCGAAGCAGTAGTCCTTGACGCACACCTGCAGCTCGTAGCACTCCGGGCCCGCGTCCGCGCTCAGCGTGCTGCGAGGGGGCGGGGCGTGAGGACAGCCCCGCCCGCCGGGCCACCACCCCCTCCTGCTGACCCCGCCTCCGCGCCGGGCCACGCCCCCGAGGGCTGGGCCCCGCCCCGCCCCGCCCCGCCCCCAAGTAGTGTCTCTGCCCCGTCACTCCTTCCTCCCTTCTAACCCCCACCCCACCTCCAGCCCACAATACCGCCACCATCCTACTTTCAGCCGAGGGCCAAACCCCGTCCCCACCCCAGGTGACACTTTTCCCAAGACACCCTGGCGAGGCCATGCTTCCACCCCGTCCAAAGCGCCCACAGCTTTGGCCCGCTGAGCTGCTGCTCGCCACCCTGCCCCAGACGCCACGCCCGGAAGCCCCTTTACCAGGCTGCCACCTGAACTCCGGTTATCTCCTTGGCGTGCCCCACCCCCATACTTCCTAGCCCACCCCTCTTACCTCTAAGGAGATCTGTCCGCGCGAACTGCTCTCAAGCGTCACCGTGAGTGACCCGCCCCACACTCCAGCACGTCTCCCCCTACCAGCAGGCTGTGTCCCCAGTGACGCTGGGCTTCTGCCCCCAGGGGACCTGCCCTAATGGGCTATGCCCACACCGCTCCCTAGAAACACCCTCCCAGGCTGCATTCCTGGCCCTCAAGGACTACCAGCCACCCCAGGAGACATTTGTCCCCCAACTAGATCATGGGCCTGCTCCCAAGCATTGCATCAGGTGACCTACCACTCCCAAATCCTCTGACCAAGAGCCCTCTTCTTGTCCTTCAGGGGTCCCCACCTCTCCCCTGTTCTGATGCTCCCTTACCCCTCTGCATTTCTGTCCCCCAGGAACAGCCCCCTGCCCCCACTATCCTACCCCAGCCAGGTTTACACCTGATCTAAATGTCTGCCCATCCCAAGTAATACCCTGATCAGACATATTTATGCTCCCCAGGTCATCTGCCCCTCTGGACCCTGGATGCTTCTGACTAAGCTCACTCTTGCTCACCAGGAAGCCCCTTCTGGATGCGACCCCACCCCCACCCACTTGACGGGCATCCCCATGCCCTGGACCACGGTCCACTCCTGTCCCCCAATGCAGACTCCTCCTGACCTGCCCCAGCAGCCCTGACAAGGCTCACTGCTGACTCCAGGACACCTGCCCCCATGGCCCTGAGACCCTCACCCACACGTTCCTTGCCTCATCATGATCGCTCATGGCCCTTAACCAGACCTGAGTCTCCAACCCCAGAAATGACCCTGCCCAACATGCCCCCTCTGCTCAAACTTCCCTTCCTCTTCACAAGCCTTCATCAACATGTTATATCACATTCACTGCCTCCCCTGGGAACTGCCTGTCTCCCAAAGTGGTTACCCCCATCCCCTCGCCAGCGTCACTCCTGCACCAAGGCGCCTCGCTTCCCCGGGCCCTCACCTAGGATACGACCCCTCTCCTTCCTGCACCCAGATACCACTGGCCCACCAGACTTCCCTCTGGCCTAGCGGGCCCTGAAATTCACGCAGCAGATGGCCCCTCCCCGTGATCCCCCAACCAGCCTTAGACTCACAACTGGAAGCTCTCGTTGTACTTGGGGGCCCAGCTGTTGTTCTTGGATTTGGTCGCAAACTTGCGTTTCTTGTCGCTGAGCTGGGGCCCGATGATGTTGACCTCGATGAATGGCCGGAAAATGCCAGAAGTCTGCCACTTGAGGTCATTGGCCGCCACCACTGTCGGGGGGGAAGTAGAGGGTAAGACTGTCAGGGTCCTCTCTACGCAGCTGTGGTTTTCAACGCCTGTCTGAAAAGCCCCAGTCCCCGCAATATTCCTACAGCTAAGTGCGGCCATGTGACGAAGTTCCAGCCGGCGAAACGGGAGAGGAAGTGATGTGTACAACTTTCAGGTTGGGGCTTAAAGGGCCGGGAGAATGCGCTACACGTTCTCCTTCTCCTAGCTGCAGGCTGGGATGCTGGTGGGGAGGAGGAAAACATTAGAGATGTAAGTGGAATCAGAGAAGGTAGGGATCCCCAACACTGGAAAACCTCCACGTCAGCTCCGGGCTGATTGTCCTCGGAGTTAGAGAAAATCGCATTCTGTTTTGTTTAAAATTTTTTGTAATGTTTATTGATTTTTGAGAGAGAGAGAGAGAGAGAGAGAGTGTGCAAGCAGGGGAGAGGCAGAGAGAGAGAGAGAGAGAGAGAGAGGCACAGAATCCGAAGCAGGCTCCAGGCTCCGAGCCCTCAGCACAGAGCCCCACGTGGGGCTCTAACTCACGGACCGTGAGGTCATGACCTGAGCCGAAGTCAGACGCTTAACGGACTGAGCCACCCAGGCACCCCTCATTCTATCTTGTTTAAACCAGTGGTATTTTAGGCCTTGGTTAAAACAACCGAGTCTGTTTTAATCTAAAAATAAATAAATAAATAAATAAATAAATAATAAATAAATAAATAAAAGCCAACAAAAAGAAGGCAGAGCAGAGGAGGGATGGAGAAAGTGGAATTCAGTCCCATCACACTGTTTGTACCCCTGGATCCAGCCATGCCTGAAAGAGCTTTATTTCTGGAATTGTTTAGTTTTATGAAATTTTTTTTTTTTTTAAATAACAACTATTTTTCTTGATTAAGCTCGTCTGAGGGCGGTTTCTGTCATAGGACTAGCGAATCCTGGAGAGGGCACTCTCCCTCCCAACTCAGACCACTCACCTTTCACAGTGACCTTGTGCTCCCCGGTTCCCGGATGAGTGAAGAGCTCGACGTGGACTGAAACTTCACCCACAGGGTCTTCCACACCCGAGCCTGGGCGGGGTAGGGGAGGATGCTTGGCGTGAGCTCCATTCCTCCCACCCACTTAAGGGACCTGGACCACCTCCCACCCACCATGTGCTGGCGGCACTGGGCCATCAGCCCTGACAGGGTTGGCACTGAGGGTGGGGCTGGGATGGCACGTGGTCTTAGGAGGCCAAGAACGCTGGGTTCTGCCCCTTCACTGCCTTGCTGTAGGGTCTCAGGCGGATCTCTTAACGTCTCTGAGTTTAACGCACCTGCCCCCCATTTTTCTCAGGCCAGTGATTGCCGTCTGGTCGAAACTCATCCTGGCAACACCTGACCCCCTAGCTGCCCGGGTTTCATTTTCTCCTTTGGGTTGTCACAGTGCCAGACTCTTCGGGTTCCCATCCTGTACACTAGCTGAATACACCAGAGAATCTGTCCCACCTCCTTAGCCTCCATCCCGTCCCATCCCCCACCATCACATGCCTGGACTATTGCAGTAGCCCCCTTCTGAATCCTCTTTTCTCAGTACACCGGCCAGAGAAATCCTATTAAGTTAGGTCACTTCCCTCCTCTGCTCAAAAGCTTTCCATGGCCTTCCGTCTCACTCTGAAATGATCGAAGTCCTTTTTGTGATCTGCGAGGTCGCTCCCAATGTGTCCTCGCTATTCCCTGGCCTGCCTCGTTTCGCTCCACTCTCACCCTCGCTAACTCTGCTCCAGCCACATGGGCTCCCTCGCTGCTTCTCCAAAACACTGCGATAACCCGACCCGACCCAGAGTCCTCACTTCTTCTGAGGCGACAGCTTGCAGGCTATCTTTTCTCTCCCTCCCTCAATGCCATTCCTCTTTTCAATAGAGAATCTCAAGTTTCCATTGAGAAATACCCCCACACCCACCTTAGATCTTGGTATGGCTAAATGAACCATGGCTGCCCAGGGCATTCCCTGCCCACAGTTGCAGTGATTGGCTCCGGAATGGTCATGTGACCCACGCTGGGCCAATCAGAGTTAGCTCTGGGACTTTGGCTGCAACTCTGAGGAAAGACTCTTCGGTGCTAAGCTAGCAAGGCTGTCTCTGCCCAGTGGGGGGAAGGCCTACGTCACAGATGTCTCAACAGAGACCAGTGACCAAAGACATTGTTAGAGGCTCTGGATTCAGCTATTATTGGTGTCAGCGTAACCCTTAATCTTTCGGTTCCAGGCCCACAAATTCCCCAGTCTGCCTCTATTTCTAGCTACCAGGAATGCCCTGACTGATTGGTTCCGATGGGGGTCATTGAAGGAGCAGCTTAACACTCTCTGTCCCGTCCCTCTCTCTGTGGCTCTGGAAAGGGCATCCTGTGGGGCCTGAAACCTGTGACCGCCAGCACCCCCACCAGGCCCCTCCCCTGCCCCTCAGGAAGCTCCCCACACCTTGAGCGCCCCATGCATGGGGGAGGAAAGGGAGAGTCAGGGGTGGGCGCCCAAGGTTAATCCGGGTTACCTGGCATTGGGTAGGAAGTGACTGAGGCTCAGGGGGCAGAGAGGCCTGGAGACCCCCATCACCCCACTGCTGGGGCGTGCACCACCCCCATCTTTGCTGCCCACCCCAGGCCACCTTCCTTGTCATTTCAGGCTTCGGTCCCCCCTCCCCCCACCAGTCACATGCTCAGCCTCACCTCCCCCACCCCCCAAGGCTGATGCTTCACAGCAAGCTCAATCCGGGCCAGACTGAGGGTGCCAGGGGGGGTAGTTGGGCAATGGTGGGTGGGGTGAGGGGTCAGACCATGGCCAAAGCTAGTAAGAAGGGGGAGGAGGGCAGTGCTGGGCGCCCCCATCCCGTAGTTTGCTGGCTCCAAGGGGAAGGGTCTTTCTGGGGCTTCCCTGTGCGTACCCCAATCCCATCCCTCCCCGAGTATCTTCCCGTCGGGGAAGGTTCCTTGGGCAAGTGGCTTAATCTCCTTTGAGACTCAGCTTCCTCATCTGTGGAATGATGGACCATCCTGGGGGGCAATTGGGAGAAATCTTTTCAAAAATCCCTGAGAAATGCTTCTTGGCACAAGCGCTGGCCCAGAGTCAGAGCCTGAAAACTGTTAGTTTGCTATGCTTGGAAGAATGACATCAGTAATAATATTAATTAATTAATTAATTAATAATAAAAGTAACAACAATACACTCGCTGGGAGCTACTGCATGTATGACAGGTCAGGAACTTCTCTACATTTAATTCATCTAATCCTAAAAACAGTCTTATGAATTAGGGCCCCTGACGGTTCCCATTTCACAGATGAGAAAGCTGAGGCTCAGGGAGGCGACATGCTCCCTGCAGGCGTCCGGCCCGCCCAAATGGCGGAGCTGGGATCATAGCTCACTGGGATCTGAGCCCACTCTTAACCGTGCAGGCGCTGTCCGGGGGACCGGGATCTGGCTTAAGAGATGCACCTAGGAAGAAGCGGATTCCGACTCGAATCGCTTCTCCTTCCCCACGTGGAACCAGCAAGCCGTCCTTCCCCCTCATCCACCTAGGCCCCCACAGCCGGTCCGGCCTGGACGGGGCCCGGCGGGCCGGGGAGGCGGAAGGACGGGCCTTTTACTAGCCGGGGCCGGGAGGGGCGCAGGCACCGGGCACCGGGCGGGCGGCGGGCGGCGGAGGCACGTACCCTTCTCAGGATAAATGTCTTCACTAAGGGTAAACCTAGTCCCTTTTCCACCATGGACTAATCACGGGGGAAGGTGGAGAAAGGAGGGAAGGGAGGGGTGGGGGGAGAGACGAGCGAGCGAGAGGCGAGGATGGAGGGCGAGAGTGTACGTGGCGGGGAGCAGGGGAGGCGCGGAGAGGGGGCGGCGAGTGAGAGGGAGGAGAAACAAGAGAGAGAGAAACGTCAGCTGCAGACGGACGGACAGACAGCCTCCCGCTCCGGGGGGGGGGGGGGGGGGGGGGGACACCAGGGACACTAAAAGCAGCAGCTTGGACTGGGCACGAAGCTGAGCACAGAGGCCTGACGCCCAGGGAGCGCCCCGGGCCCTGGGCTGACTGGAGGGGAAGGGGGCCGCTCCCCTCACCCCAGCTTCCGGCTTGCGGGCAACTCTCCCTCCTACCCCCCTGCCGGAGCTAAGCCTGGGTCAGCGGCCAAACATCTCTCCCCGGTCTTAGGGCCCGTTTTGAAAAGGGCGGGTCCTCAGGGAGGGGAACTAGGACCCTGGAGTCCTGCTCCCCTCAGCCCCAGCTGCTGTGTGGGAACTCAGAGAGGGACAGGAGACAGAGACAAGAGGAGAGAGAGAGAGAGAGAGACAAAGCGAGAACTTGAGAAATGGAAACCCCCTCTCCGTCCACTCCTCCAGGTCGGGGCCCCGCCCATCCCCGGGACAGCCAATCATTCCTTTGCCGCGTGACGTCATCTGCCCCGCCTCCCCCCGCCCCTAAATGTCAACCACCCCCTGGACCCTGCCCTTCAAAGCCGCGTCCCTTGGTGCTTTCAGTCGCTCCCTGGTCCTGGCCTTTCAAAGAGGTCCCGCCCCACAGCTTTCAATCCCCTCCTGGCCCCGTGAGGTCATAGATTTTCCCCCAGGAAATGCCAATCACCTCCTGGCCCAGTGACGTCAGAAGTCCCGCCCCCACGAGTTGTTGATCCCTCACTGGCCCGGTGACCTCACGGAGCTCGCGAGCGCCGGGAGCTGGTCAGTTGCCCCGGGCCGTGACGTCACAGAGGCGAGTCAGTGGCAGCCTCGCTGGGTGGGGGCTGGGTCGCCGCGCGCTAGGCCGCCGCTTACCCTGGGCCGATTGCGTCTGCACGAAGGTCTTGATGAGCAGGTCGGTGGCCTGCGTGTAGAGGGACAGGGCGTAGCGCAGGGACTGCAGGTCTGGGCTCTTCTCCAGGAAGGTCTTCTTGAGGCCCACGCCACCTGCGTGGAAGTATTGCTGTGGAGGACGGGGTGGGGAGAGGTGAGACCACTTGGGCAGCCCCAATCCGCCCTCCCCAACTCCGCTGCCCTCCGGTGGTGACGCGCCCCGGATGGCCTGGGGGCCCTCAAAACACCCAAGTCGTGCTCTCCACTCCCCGACCTCCAACCCTGTCCTAAATCCACGGGTGGGCTTCCAGCACTCTCAAAGTTAATACCCATGCCTCCCGCCTCTCCCCAAGCCTCTGTGGCCCCAACCCTGCAACCTCCCAGGCTTCTCTCCAAATGTCTTCCCCAGAACGTACCTGCCTCGGGGTCTTTGCACTTACTGTGCTCACTGATGGGGAGTCCCCCCCCCCACTTCAAACACCCCCATTTTGCCATGGTGGTCTTCCTCTGGGTAAGGTCTCGAGGAGCTTTCCCTGACCACCCTCCTTACTGTGTTGCGAACCCTGTTTCACTATAATTCTCTGTTGCAGCAAAAAATGTCTTCTAGAGTAATTTTCATGCTTTTTGTGTCATGGAGACCACAGTGTTCTTGCACGGGCTGGTCCTCTGCCTGCAATGCTTTGTTTGCTTTGCCTTGCGAACTCCTACGCATTCCCCAAGACCCACCTCCCACATGCCTTCTTTCAGAAAGCCCTCGCTTCTCCGTTCCCGGGCTCCCTCAATTCCCATCCTCCCTTCTACCCGGCCCTGACCCCACAGAGCTGGGGCTGTCCCCCCTGAACCTAGGGCTCCTCGGGGCCCCGCCCTCAGCCAGCCTGGAGCTGACAGAAGAGTCAGCAGGGGGTGTTTGTAAATTGGATACATTGAGGTGGGTTCAAGCCTAAGTCACACGCTCTGCCTGCTCCCCCTGGGATGACACAGGGGTGGCAACTCTCACCTTGATGGTGTCCAGGGCCAGCTCAACTACTGCACACTGCTTCGGGGTCAAGCTCTTGGCTTCTTCTCGTACCATGTGGTCCTGGATGGACGGAGAGAGGGCCCGGGTGGGCAGACCCACCTTAGGGATCTGCCTGTCTATGGGCCTCATCCCTGTAAAACTCTGAGGAGTTGGGAGAGTGGGTCTGTCTTTTCATCACGATGTCCCTGGTGCCTAGCGTGTGAGTGGCACACAACAGGGGCTCAATATTCGTTGAATAAACGACGTGTACCCTTGATCAAGCTGTATCTGAAGCCGAACTTTGCACATCTTTGCAACACAGTGGAGCAAATCAATTATGCTTCCGTCAGTCTGAGCAGGGTTTCTGTCCCTTGAGCATGTCACCATTCTGGGACCTCTCCCCCCAGGAAGCTTCCCCACCCCAATCTCCTGCCCCCACCCCTGGCCTCACCTTGAGCTTAGACAGCTGACCCAGTTCTTTGGCTGCATTGAAGATCATCTGGGTTCCCTGCAGGTAACAACAGTCACAGCCAAGGTGAGCGTGGGGGTCCTCCAGACCAATCCCCACAGCCTTACTGACACCCCAGCCCGGGACACGATCTTAGTTTTTGTCCAGAGGCTCTGGGCAGGGCAATGGTTGTGTCCCAGGGACAGAGGCCTGGAGCTTCCCCCTCGGAAAGCGCTGAGGAGGAGGTGGTGACTTTGTCCTTGCAAATCCCAGTGTGGGCGCACTACCCACCCTCTCGCCTCCCTCAGGACCCCAGGTTTGTGGGACAGAGACGACAGAATGGGCAGCGAGGGGCCGTGGGTGTAGGGAGCCGTAGATGGTGTTTGTCGGTATGGGATGGGCTTGCTAGCCCGAAGTCAGGGGGTTTTGAGAAAACTAGGGGATGGGCTCTAGTGACCCCCGCCCCCAGGCTTCCCCGCCCCCTCCCTGGGCCCATTCCCTGTGTGGGCGAATTTCCCCAATAATCTGGGTGGCTGTTATCTGACCTTGTAAAGGGAAGAATCCTCCCCACCCACACACACCTCGGTACCCATCCCCCACCCCACCCAAAACAGACGCCAGCAAGATGGCGTCCTGGTTATGGCCCCGATGAGCCGGGTGGGCCTGGGTTCAAATCCCAGCTCTGCTGTGTGGTCCTGGGCAAGTCACTTAACCTCTCTGAGCCTTCCCATCTAGTTGGGGGACATCGTATCCACTTCACGGCTTAGCTGGGGCTCAATCTGTCTTTGTTCGCTGTTATTATCATTTGGTCTCAAGGTCATGTGCAGTGCTGGGGGCAATGGTCCTGCCACCTCCGATCGCTGTGCTGGGTGACCTGCGGCATGTCCCCGGCCCTTTCTGGGCCTCAGTTTCCTTCCCTGGTTAACAGGGGCACCTACGCTAGCTTGGGGGATGGGGGAGGCCGAAGTGTCAATGAGGTAATGAGTCCTGCGTTTACTGGGCCCTGGGATGGTCCGGGGTCCTGAGCAGGGCGAGGCAGGGAGGAGGGCCATTCATAGCTGGGATCTTTGGAATCGTGTGGAGGGTCGACCAGCTGGCCGATGGGAGCTGTTTTCATTCCTTGTCTGTGATGACCGGAGGCTGTCATGAGGTACAGTGACTCAGGAGCCCAGCCGTCTGGTCCTTGGTTCCCCCTGCCACCCTCTCCTCCCCTCCTGCCTCCCCCCCCCGCCCGCTGCCCCTCGCGAGCAAACCAGACAGACAAAGGAAGAAGAGACCACGGGTGGGTTCACAGTGCGCCCCCCGAGACGGCACAGACCACAGAGGTGGAAGGAGGCACGGGGTGGGGAGGGGGGGAGGGGGTGGGAGCCAGACAGACAGTGACGGGCTGGTCTTACATCTGAGTGGCTTGGCAATTTCACCCTGCCCTGTGGAGAGAATCAGGCGGAGGTCAGAGTTTGGGCGGCTGATGGGAGGGTGTTCACTGGGGTTTCCCTGCCCCCTGAAAGCACAGTTCCACTCCCCGGCCCACAAGCTGCCCTCCCCCCCCCCACCCCAGCTCCTGGGTTTAACGCTGGGCCCCCTCCTCAGCTAGGCACCTTCCCTCGTCTCCCACTGGGAGCTGGGGGGCTAGACGCCCGGACTAGCCAGGAGGCTAGAACCAGCCCGTCACCTGGGGACAGCCTGCCCAGGGATGAGGCGCCTTGGGGAGGAGGAGAGAAGAGAAAGGGCTTGGGTTTCTCTCCTCCCCCAACTCCCAGGACTCTTCCCTGGGAACCCTGGCTCTCAAAGAAACGTACTTCTAGGTACCACAAGTTCCCTCAGTGTAGAGAAACGCACCCAAGCACATCCACGCAGGTGCAGAGAGTTTATGCCCCCTCATACACACACACCTGGATCAGCATACAACACACACACACACACACACACACACACAGAGCTCACACACTAAAATACACACGTGCACTCCCAAACGCTTGCACACGTGTGCACAGTCACACACATCAACCCACACACTCTCACCCCCACACGGATGCACTTGCATGTAAATGGTGCCCCCCAAAAGGGCTACATGAGTGAGTAGGGAAGCCCTACAACCCATGTTCATGTAGCAGAGACCCCTCGTGTGCGCTCACAGGGATGACAGTTCCTGCGTGAATTGCACAGCAAGGGCAACTGTTCGTGTGCTGCCACAGCTCCCGTCTCCTTACAGCAAACACCCGTTAGAACAACAACAAAATCTACATGAACAACAAGGCATGTCTCGGTCGAGGGCCGCGGTGCAGCGTCTGGGGCCCTTCTTGAAGCCACAGAATTTCCGCGGAACCCAGCGCTGAGATAAGCTCTCTGGGTCTTGTTATGAGAGGGAGGGAGCTGTTTGCATACGTTTGTGTACACATTTGCCCACACGTGCACCCAGACTCCAAGCCATGTCCCTGAAGAATCAGCTCGTCTCTGACTTCTGGTTGTGTGGGAGTTGGTTAAGACACCTGCCTTTTACCTGTGATCCCCAGCTGACCTTCCTGCCCATGCCAATGAACACACACACGCACACGCACACACTCGGACCCCAGAGCTCAGGACCTCAGCACAGATGAGGCCCTCATTACCTTTTCTAATCCCTTGCCATGTTTTCTCAAGAGGGTGCCCTGCAGAGACAATGTCACAGGGTGATCAACCTGGCAAGCCATGTGGGGTGGGAACCCAGGGTGATCACATACATACTCATGGGGACAGGAGGTAAGGGGCATCTTATACCGCACAAGGGGCTGATGGCTGGGTTGCATGTGTGTGTGCCTCAATGATCAACTCTTAAAGGCTGTAAGAGAGTCAGAGAGACAGGGAAGAGAAAGAGAGGAAAAACAGCAATACAGAGCCAGAGAGAAAGAAGTCACTGCCAAAATATAACCCATTTACGTTTACTGTATATATGAGGATCTTGTTTCTTGGGTCAACAGGAGAACAAATGGGCTCCAAATTCAGACAGACCTGAATTTGAAACCTGACTCTGGCCTACATTTACTACGTGGCCTTGAGCAAGTGACTTCTCCTCTCTGAGCCTCAGCTTCCCTCATCTGCAAAATAGGAACAATAATATCCACCTCACTCAAAGGGTTGTCACGAAGGTGGCCTGTAACATCAGCTATGAGGTCTGGCATACAAGGAATCATCAATAAATGTGAATCCCTGGCCCCCTGGGTGGCTTAGTCGATTGAGTGTCTGACTCTTGGTTTCGGCTCAGGTCATGATCCCGGGGTCATAGGATCAAGCCCCACACCGGGCTCTGTGCTGAGTGTGGAGCCTGCGTGGGATTCTGTCTCTCTCTCTCCCTCAGCCCCTCTCCCCTGTTCATGCCCCCCACCCCTCTCTTTAGCGGGGACGGAGTGACTCCCCTTAGCTCCTTGCTGCCACCAAGTGGTTACAGCCAAAGATCCAGACTGCAGCCACCAAGAAGTGAGACGAGTACGAGTATGTGCGAACTTTGGACAGGTGACATCTTACGACGACCTGTCTTGCCCACAAAGGGAGATCTCTGCCCTCCTATGTGTCTACATATTGCCTCCGCCAACAATAATATTAGCTCTAATTTTAGTGACCACACAGCCTAAGCTAGTCACGGAGATGAGCACTTTAATGCATCATCCCATTTGGTTCTCATCACAACCCTCAACAGAGTTACTACAGTTAACCCCTTTTTCCAGACAAGGAAGTGGAGGTTGAGAGGTGAAGTGACTTCCCAAGGTCACAGAGAGAGTGGCTGGGCTGGGATTTGACGCCAAGATGGCCTGACACAGAGTCACGGATGCTACCTCCCACCTGGGTGCCTGGGCGTGTGCCCGGGATTCATGTGGTCGTGGGGTGGGGCTGGGAAGGCAGAGGTGGCAGGAGGGTCTGCACTGAACATTCGAGTGGGGACCCAGATGGCGAGGGCCTGTATTTTGGGAGGCTGCTAGCAGTTCAGAGCCCAAAGGGGAGGTCAGAGCGACTCCGTCGACTTTTAACCTCCTTCTAGCTTCGGGGAGAGACTGATACCCTGCTGGAGTCTGAGAATATGGGAGGAAGGGTGGTTTCCAACTAAAGGACGAGGTCAGATGGGAAGGTCCTGGGCTCGGGGTTTGGGGTTTGGGAGGCGGAAGGTAGGTCCTCTCTGCTTATAACGGGGCGGGGTGGGCGGGCGTGGCCTCCCTCCCTCCAGGCCCCGCCCCCTCCCCATGCCCCGCCCCAGACAGACACAGGCACATCTAGGCGGGAGGTGGGACAGTGGGTGGGGGGCCGGTGGGTGAGGAGGGGGCGCTGGGTGGGGTGGGTGCAGCCACGCGGTGGGCCGAGTCCAGACACAGAGCGGACGGACAGACAGACGGACAGAAGGGCCTCTACTTACGATCATCTGTCAGCCGCGATGGGGGCGGGGCGGTGGGGGAGGGGGGAATAAGTCACCATGAGTCTCCCAGGAAGGTCAGGGAGGGGGCGGAGACGGCACCGAGGGGCGGACCCCGTGCCCCTGCCCAGCCCAGAGGAGGCAGGCAGGTGGTCGGAGGTCCGAAGCCTCCCCCACCAGGGTTGCCTCCTGGTGGCCCTGCCCATCCTCCCCAAGCCCCCCTCCTGTCCACCCAGGAATGCCCTCTCACTCTGTGCTGTGCCATGAACCCGTGTGCCATTGCTGTCCTCAGGCCCCCACACTTCCCGGGAGGAACCCACTCCCAACCACGCCCCACTGCAGAGGTCTCGGGTCCCCCACTCCCTCCTGGAAGCCTGATCCCTGGGGATCACGATCTCTGGGCTGTTCCCAGAAGGGTTCCAGAGGCATCGCCCTGGTCTCTGGATGAATGCTGACCTCTGCTTGACTTCTCTGACCTTGGATGCTCTCTGTGACCTCTGATTGACCTCTGGGAGCCCTCTGTCTCTGATCTTTGAAGTCCATGGTGTCTCCCCTCCTTGTCTCTTGATTGACCCCCCCAAGAGCCCTCCGATGAACACACTGACCCATATGCCCTGTGTGATCCATGGATGGCCATGAGCCCCAAACTGACCTCTTTATTTTCTGGCTGACCTCTGACCTTCGTAAGCCCTCCTGACCCACGGGCGGCTTCTATGTCCCCTTAGACATCTCTTAACTCTACTTGACCTCTTTTTATATATCTGACCCAGGAATGACCTCTTTGACTCTTTGATGACTTTTGACCCGTGTATGACCTCTCTGATCTTTGAATGGCCCCACTGACCTCTGAGCCCCAATGCCTTTGGCATCAAGTTCTCTGGGCTCCCACAGGGGAGGTGGCCCAGGGATCCCCTGTGGGCCTCACCGTCTGGTCGGTGAGGGGTGGCAAGACGATGGTCTTCTCCATGGTGTTCATGACCAGCTTCCATAACTCCTTCAGCACCCGCTTCAGCACCGTCTTCTCGCAGATTTTGGCAAAGAGAGTCAGGCTGGAAGTGAGGGGCAGATCTGAGAGACAGCCCAGCTGGCCCTTAACCCACAGAGCCCCTTTCCCTCAACAAATGTGGGAAAGGACTCCATGGACCCACCAGAGGGCACAGAGCCTCTACAGGGACCCCTGGATGGTCAGCCTGATGGAACTATGGTGTATGATACATGTGAAGAGTGAATGGCAGGTGGACAGGCCAGCAGGGGCCAGACCGGAAGGGGACTCAACACCTGGGAGGAAGGCCTGGGCCTTCGGATGAGGGCAGTGGGGAGCCATGGAGTGTTCAAGAGAGACACAGCCAGACTTTCCTGTTGGAAAGAACAGAGTGGGGGGCAAACTAATAGGAAGGCTGGAGACTAGGGACTGTGAGGGGGCTGGGGCCATGCTCAGGAGAGAGGGAAGGGGAACGATGGGAAGAGGGAAAACAACAGGGGCGCCTCGGTAGCTCAGTCAGTTAAGCGTCCGACTCTCCATTTCGGCTCAGGTCACGATCTCATGGTTTTGTGAGTTCGAGCTCCACATCGGGCACGGTGCCGACAGCGTGGAGCCCGCTTGGAATTCTCTCTCTCCTTGTCTCTCTACCCCTCCCCTGCTCACACTGTCTCTGTCTCTCTTAAAATAAATAAATAAAACTTAAAAGGTTTTTGGCAAAAAAAAAGGAAGGAAAACAACAAAGAATCCGTGATTGGATGTATGGGGATTGAAGGAGACAGGGTAATCCACTATGATCCACCCAGCAACTGACCCACCCATCCAACTATCCCTCCCCCAACTTCCTTTAATGACCCCTCCATATTTTTCCTTCCCCCTTCCTCCCTGGCTCCTTCCCTCCCAACCATCCTTCCACCCATCCATCCATCCATCTTCCTACCTCCTTTCCTTCCTTCTTTCCATCCTCTCATCTACACTTCCATCCACTTATTTCAATCGATTGTTCCATTCGTCCATCCATCCATCCACCTTCCTATCTCCTTTCCTTCCTTCTTTCCACCCTCTCATCTACACTTCCATCCACTTATCCTTATTTCAATCGATTGATCCATTCGTCCATCCATCCATCCATCCGTCTTCCTATCTCCTTTCCTTCCTTCTTTCCATCCTCTCATCTACACTTCCATCCACTTATCCTTATTTCAATCGATTGATCCATTCGTCCATCCATCCATCCATCCGTCTTCCTATCTCCTTTCCTTCCTTCTTTCCACCCTCTCATCTACACTTCCATCCACTTATCCTTATTTCAATCGATTGATCCATTCGTCCATCCATCCATCCATCCGTCTTCCTATCTCCTTTCCTTCCTTCTTTCCATCCTCTCATCTACACTTCCATCCACTTATCCTTATTTCAATCGATTGATCCATTCGTCCACCCATCCATCCATCCACCCATCCAACCACCATCCACTCACCCTTACAAATATTTACTCACCAGTCCTTCCGATCATTTACCCACCCGTCTTCCCATCCTTCATACCTCCACCCACCCATCCAAACCATCCAACCACCACCCAGCAAACATGCCCCTAGTGTCCCCTCCGGGTCAGCCCTGGGTTTCTGAGGTCCCATCCCTGACCACCCCCTGGCCGTCTCAGTCCACCCAGCCTGACTCACTTGCTGTCCAGCAGGTCCATGATGGGTTGCAGCACATTGTCAGCATCCTGGGCCACGCTGCTGCAGGCACTGGCTGGCACGTTGCCCGTGCCCTTCACCTGGCTGAGGATGTCACCCATCTGCTTGACACACTCCTCGATGTGTGGCTGGAAGCTGGGGGCACAGGGGGTGGAGCTCAGGCCAGGCTCTCCAGGCCTCCCAGAGAAAGGGTCAGGTGAGGCCTCAAAAGCTGACCCGTGGACCTTGATGTTTTATCCCAAGCATCACGGAGGCATGGCATATCACTGAGCAGGGGAGGGGATGGTGTGGAATAGCAGAATTGGGCACTGTGCTGAGACATTTACTTGTGTTGTTTATTTCATTGCACAGTCCTACCCAGGCACTATTATCATCCCCCACTTTATAGATAAGTAAAGTAAGGTTCAGAGAGGTTGAAGGACTCACCCAAGGCTATATAGCTAGTAAGTGGGAAGCCAGGATCGAACTCAGGTCTAACTCCAAGCCTGAAGTCTTCACCACTAACTACATCTGCTGAGTCTCTGGAGGCCCCAGGCTCAGAGGTCTGGGGGCTGCCCCCCTCTTGTCTGCTCCCAGCCCTAGAGGTGCCCCCACCTGGTAGCAAACACCCGGCTGAGCTCGTCCAAGACATTGTTGAGTTTCACCTGGAGCTCCTTCAAGATGTCACTGGCCTCAGCATCCAGCTGAGGAGGGAGAAGGGACATTAGATCAGGTTTACAGAGCATCCACCTAAGTGGGGCATTTGCCCATCCAACCCGGGGAAAGAGATCCCAAAGGGCTGGGGAGGAAACGGGCACAGATTGTGAAGCTTCTTGCTTGGGTTTGAGGGAGTGGTTGAGCTGGAATTCATCAACAGCCTGCAGGGACACAGGGGAGATGGTGACCCTGCCCAGGCCTCGCCTTACCTCTTTTCCTCCCATGGCTTCGAACATCTTCTCCAGCTGCACTCGGAGCTGCTGCGTGTTGTTCATGAGGATGCAGGGCTGGCGGTGCAAACAGAGCAGAGATTCAGGACTCAGGATCCCTCCCCAGAGCCTCCCCCATCCACTGCCGGGGACCCTGGGATGGTTTCAGGGTCTGGGTCCAGAGAAAGCTGGGGTCCCATAGGGTCATCTGAGAATGGAAGACAGCCTTGGGATCAGATTCCTGGGAATGTTGGGGAGGACAGTCTCTGGGGATTGGCAGGGGGAATCAGGGCTCAAATAGCTTCTCCCCTGGGGCGGGGCTGGCTTCTGGGAGTAGCAGGAAGGGGAGAGTTCTTGTCACACACCTATATTCTCCTACGTGGTCTCAAAGCTTTGCAAGCTCACGTCCATACACCCTGAAGGCTTCATTCACAACAACCAGACTGACACACTGAAGGCACGTGCCCTCACCTCCAGATCCCCTCAGACACACACAGCCAGGTACACGGACACACACAGTTGGACATACACAGACAGAAGTATCAGAGCCCAGGGAAGGATGAGCCCTTGGGGGTACAGAATGGGGATGGGAGGGGACAGGACAGGGACCCCCAAAGGTCACCACTTTCTCCTTCTCCTTGGAGCAGTAAGAGGCGAAGTCCTTGGAGATGATGTCTGCATACTGGAGGAGCACATTACTGATGGTCTGGGGAGGATACAGATGTGGGGGAAGAACAGGAGCTGGAGTTAGGCAGGCCCATCAAGAGCCACTAGTGAGATCAGGGATGAACCCAAACCCCTATGAGCACTCAAGATGGACCCATTTGATGGGCGAATTCTCCACCCAGGATGACCATCACAACCAAGAGGAGACACCACCAGGTAAAGATGATTATTTTATGTAGAGCCAGCTTTTTCACAGAGCAACCAACCATCATACTAACCCAGCTCCAAGCATGAGCGCGACTCAACCCCAAATGGAATCCCAATTCTTACTTGCAGTCCTCAACTTCAACCCAGCTTAAAGCCAATTAGCTGGAACCCTCAAACCCAGTTGGATGGTCTTGACTTCCAAACTCACCCCAAGACCCACCCAAATCCTACGTAAATCCCAACACTCACTCCAACCTCAATGCCAAATTGAATCTCAATCCCAATAGTAACCCTAAACCCAACCCCAACTTCAACCCCATCTTCAACCCTGACCCCAGCTCCAAATTCAACTCCAACTGTAACCACAACCCTGACCTCAACCTCAACCTCAACCTAAACACTGTCCTCAACCACAACTCCAACACTGATGTCAACCCCAACTTCAATCCCACTGATATCACCAACCCCAACTTTGACCTCAGTCCTAATCTTAACCCTGCCCCTGACCTGGACCGCAATCCCAATCTCAAGTGCAACCCCAATCTTGACCCTATCCCAATCCCATCCCTCCCCTGGACTCCATTCCCAACCCCACCCACCCTCCCGCACCTTGGCAAAGCGCCTCATGTAGTGCCCCACGATCTGGGGGTCAGGGCACTCGAGTTTCTTGATGATCTCAAAGCTCTGGTTGAGCTGGGAGAAGACGTCCACCACGGAGCAGGAGAACAGAGCGTGCTCTGAGGTCTGCTGGAACTGCAGGGGTGGGGAGGCCATCAGGGAAGAGAGGGGTCAGAGCCAGACAGTCCCTAGAGTCCAACCCTCCCACTCTTCATGGGGAAAGCCAGAGACCAACTGCCCTGGGGTGAGATGGACACTGTGGAAGGGTGACTTAGAGGCAGACACAGAGACTATGGATAGAGAGAGTGGGGCTTCCAGCTGCACGAACTCTTTCATTTGTTGAGTGAACAAAAAACTTTCAAAATCATGAACAAGGTGAAGACAGTAGTCACCTTTCAGAGACTGGCTTCATCTCAAGGGCAAGTTTTGCCTCCATATTGGATCCCAATGGACCCCAGAGGGAGCAAGACCACTGTGGGCAGACTAGGGGCTTGGTCATGGGTCAGTCTCCTCACCCCATCCTTCTTGTCTCGCTCCAGGGCCCCATGCAGGAAATCCCGGGACACCTCCTCATTCTCATCCAGCCACTGGATGACAAAGGGCTCAAACCACCTGGAACAGAGAGCAGGAGTGAGGTCTTGCCACCTCTTGTCCCCTGGCCCTCTGCTTTGCCTGGTTCTGGATGGTACTTGGGCAGGTCCTCCTCTCCCTTGAACTCACCCTGTGGCCTCCGGTGGGGGGCTACTCCCTGCTTCCCTACCCCACCAGGCCTCAGTTACTTCAGCCATGAAATGGACCTCATGACCACTGTCAGAGAAAGGCCCATACTTGCAGGAACCATGGTTCAGATAAACGACCCATGGGTAAGGGAATTTACTCTCTGGGATCCCATTACCTGTACAACAGAGGAGTATCTATCCCACAGTGCTGCTGTGAGCGTGAATGACACAACGTATAGTAGGTCCTCGGTAAATGGTGACCACCATCCTGCTCTCCAACACAGCCCGTGAGTCAGACATCCAGAGTTCAAATCCTGGCTCCGTCACTTATTGGATGTCACCTTGGGCAAGTCCTTCGGCATTTAACTCTCCATTTCCTCATCCACAAAATGGGAATTATAACGCTCCCATCTTATAGAATCGTCAAAAGGATTAAATGAGAAAAGGCACATAGGACTGCTCAATGCAGTTTCTGATACTTATGAATATTAATTGGGCTATAGGAGTCCATAGTCTAATGGCTGAAAATAGAGAATACTAGGTTTGCACCCCACTGTGACCCTGATGCCTAGGGAACCCTGAGTAGGTCAGCCCTCATCTCTGGGCCTCCGTCTAGCTGTCAGCACTACGGTTCTGGCCTGGGGCAAGGGACTTACGCAGGGTACTCAGGCACGCGGTCCTTGAAGGCAGGAAGCTCTGCCACATACTCGTTATATAGCCACTTGACCTTGAAGTGTAGGTTCATGTAGTCAGCACTCTTACACAGGCGATGCTTGTCATGCTCTGGTAGGGGGAGAACGGACGTGGCTCAGTCAGGTAAGTCTCCACCTTCTGTCTTGGCAGCACCTGCTCTGGCCATCACAGGTGTCCAACCTCAAGCTTGAGGGTCCAGGACACTCACAGCCTTGGAGGGGATACTGAGGCACAGCTACCTACTGTAGCCAGGCTGGCAGACATGGGAATTGTGGGGGGGGGGGGTACTTACCCTCCATGGCATACTTCATGTCCTGGGCAAACAGGTTCCACATCACTTCAGCACTGATTTTACCCACGTTCAGCTCCTGGGGAAACCTGGTGAAGGTCATGGAAGTATGAAACCTTGGCAGATGGAAGCAAGATGGCACAGGCTGCTTTGGCTTTCTGACCCAGAGGGTAGTGCAGGACAGGCAGAGGGATCTGGATTCAAGCCCCCTCAAAGCCACTGACTTGTTGAGTGACTCTGAACCGAAGCCCTGCTTCTCCCTGAGTCTCCATCCATCTATCTCTCCATCCCTCCATCCACTCATTCACCCAGTCATCCATCTTTCTACCCATCCATTCACTCACCCATTTGTCTATCCACTCACCCATTTCTCTATGCATCCATACATCCATCCATCCATCCATCCATCCATCCATCCATCCATCCATCTCTCCATACAGCCATCCATCTCTCCATCCAACCAGCTATCCATCCATTCCTTTATCTACCCATTCATCCTTCTACCAATGTATCCACTCATCAACCTATTCACCCATTCAGTATATCCCCATCCCTCCATCCATTCATCCATCCATCCATCCATCCATCCATCTCTCCATACAGCCATCCATCTCTCCATCCAACCAGCTATCCATCCGTTCCTTTATCTACCCATTTATCCTTCCACCAATCTATCCATTCATCAACCTGTTCATCCATTCAGTATATTCCCATCCCTCCCTCCCTCCATCCATCCATCCATCCACCCATCCATCTCTCCATACAGCCATCCATCTCTCCATCCAATCAGCTATCCATCCATTCAGTCATACATATCTCCATCCATCTTCCCATACATCCATCCACCTTTCAGTCCATCAATCCCAAATCCCTGATCTTAACTGAATATCTAACTAACCAAGAGATACTGGCACACCAGAGTTAAGAGCCCCTCTAGCACTCAGGGATAAATAAGACACAACAGTTCATTCAGCTAACATAGATGAAAACTCTACAGATACATAAATCCATATAAAACTGTGTACATATTCACACACAATTACACAATATACAGTATTGTATATTGAAGTGCATTCCACAATTGTATGCATATATACTATACACATTTAAACCCATAGGCCACAACTATACACAGAATTACATCCACACACAAGATATAATGCAATTTAAATGTTAAACATTTGGTAGAGTATTTAACACACATTAAATACTTGAACAACACTGCTTATTGTTATTTACGAGCCTACACTATCATATACATATGTACACATTTTTATTCACACAAATCAACATGTACAAAATACATATCCGATTATACCAGTGATTGTGTACAAACACACAGTTTTATGTTTCTGTTTATAAATTATGCCATATTTCATTCAGGCACAACCACACCTACAGTTGCCTCCACATACACATCATTTTATGTGTAATTAGACATGATCACCTTTACACATAAGACACAAAGTTGTGTACACACACACACACACACACACACTATAAACATACACCTGCAGATAATTAACTGCACGGATGCACAACTCACTGGTTGAGGCAGGGAGTGTACGAATTCTTGTCTTCCTCAATGATGGACACTATGAGAGTGATCAGCTTGGACCAGAAGTCAAGGTTCTTGATGCTGGGTCCCTGTTCCTCTGGGGGAACCTCTCCTTTCTTAGCCTGGAAGGGGCAATGGAGAGATTGGCCAGAGGGGTCCAGGGGGTGGGTGCCTCAGTTAGTTCATTATTGAGGGGTAGGAGGTTAGTGAGGAAGGGGCCCTGTTAATAGTGTGTGGTTCAAGTGGGAAAACTGCATGAAAAGGAACTGAACTCTTGTAAACTGGTCTAAACAGAGCTCATGTCCCTGCAGCTCAACAAAGCTTAATTAGACTCAACTCATAAAATTGAATAGAACTGAATTTAGTTGAAAAAACCTGAAGCCCATGAAACCAAATGGAACTGAAATGAATGCCAATCAGGCCCACTTAGCTTAACAGATGGAGGTTCTCAGAGTTAATTCAGTGAAACTGAACTTGGACCAATTACACTGAGTGGAGTGGAATTAAACTTAACTGGATTGAATTAAACTCAAATGAATTCAATTGGATTGAACCTAATCAACTCGTCCAAGAGCAACATCATCCTAAGTCAAAATAATGGAAATAAATAGACTTGAACTCAACCCAACCTAAATTAATCTAATTCAACTCAACCAAGTCATCCCAATCCAACTCTACCTACTCAACTCAACCTAATATCCTCAGGCCAGCTCAATCCAACTGTAGTCAGTCAATGAAAATGGACGCAGCTAAATTCAACTGAAACAAACCCAACTCAACCCAACTCATCTGAACTCAACTATACCCAAGGCAACAATCCAGCGTATCCTAACCCAGGTCAACTCAACCCAGTCGAGAATAACTTCAGTTCAACTGAATGGAAAAAAAATGGATTTTTGCTCAAGGAAACTCAGCTTAATCCCCCTCAGTTCTGCTCACTAATTAGCCAAGAGCAATTTTAAGTCACCTGAAAAGAAATAAATGAAGCTTGAACAGTTTACAGTTAAACCAAACTCAACCCAATTTAATCCACTGCACCTCAACCCAATTCAATTCAAAGTGACTTGATTTCAACTCAAGGGACTGTAAATGAATGGGATGAAATAAAATCTGGCTAAATTCAGCTTATCTTATCTCGTATCAGAAGCCCAAGGTGAGGTAGGGGTCACCTTAGCTCCCACAGACTCTTGCAATTCCTCCACCCCAGGGCTAATCATCCTAGGTTGTGAATTTCCGATGTATCCACCTTTCCCTTCTAATAAGCCATGAGCTCCTTGAAACCTTATTGACAATCCTGGGACGTTATATGTGTAGATAAACACATATGAAAAGATCTCAAATAAACTGACTTGAAACGGCCCAAACTGAATTTTACTCAAAAAATTCAATTCAACTCAACATTTAGAACAGTGATTCTATCCTAGGCACACTGTATGCCTAACTCAACTAAATTTAGCTAAAACTGAATTTACTGAGCATCGATTGTGTATCAGGTGCCAAGCACTTACCTACACTTTATCTAAAGGTTGCAGTTCATTAAATCTTCTCTTCAATCCTGAGATATGGGTTTATGACCTCATTTTACAGAGGGAGATACTGAGGCTCAGTTAAACCGCTTGAGAAGGGGAAGATCTGGAACTTGGTCAGGGCCTGGTTGGTATCCCCTATTCCTTTCTCCTTTATCTGGGGTCCTCACCGGATCTGTCTGGTATTCCCGGCTGTAGAGTTCATGACAGTTGTTGAAGATGTACTCATAAGTAGAGTTGAGGCAGGCTTTCACGCAATCTTTCACCACTTGGCTGGCTCGGGGTGGGCTCTGGAGTTCTTGCACCTAGAGGGAGGGAGACGGGCACGAGTGGGCATAGCTGGGACAGGAGGTATGCAGGAAATGGCTACAAGTAGCTATGAGCTTAAGGAAATGTAGCAGGATGAAAGCAGAGGGTCACTGAGAAAGGGCACATTTCTCCAAGAGAAATGTTACTCGGTTAGGAGCTAAGAGTCCTGGAGAATGCCCCCTTGGAGAGCTAATGGCACCGGGTCCCCTTCTTACCTTCATCCGAAAGAAGGTGATGCTGGTGAGAAGGTCCACAGTGGATTTGAGGTCCTGGAGTCTCTCTGGGCTGCTGGCTGGGAAGTTATTCTGTTGGGAGGGAGAAGAGAGGTTGGATTATGAAGAAGGCTGGGTCGGGGTAGAGTGTTTTAGGGGAAATACAAGAGCTCCCAAGTTCCAGGAAGTGGGTGGGGGGGTCCATGAGAACACCTTGAAGCAACTAGGGTGGGAGCTGGTTGGATGCACCAAGCACGTTGGGCAGGTGCTGCCCATCTATGTGTACACATGTCAAAGGAACACATTCCACGTGTTAAGATGGGTCCTCCCATGTGCACACCTGCCGGGAGCTCTCCCTTCCAGGCACACACGTGTAGGAGCAAGCAAGTCATTATGGGTGCACTTCTCACCCGATACATGGAGAGGTCGATCCGAAGGGAGTTGTGCAGCTGGTCCAGAAGCTTGACAAAGCGCTCTTTCTGAGGAGGCAGAGGAGGAGGATGGACAGAAGCAGGGACATGGGGGGTCGAAGCAGGGACATGGGGGTCGAGGTGGCTGCCATATAGGCTGAGTGCTTACTATACACTAAGTGCACCCCATCCATCATTGAAATGGGCCTTCACAATATCCATTTCCATTCTACGAGAGGTAAACTGAGGCTCAGAGAGGACAAGTGACTGGTGCAAAGTCACAGAGCAAGTCAGGTCCAGATTGGAGACCACGGAGTCACACAGGGTCCGACCCGCACAGGGTTGGGCTCGCCCTCATCCCCCAGCCCCGGTCCCCGGGACTGACCCCAAAGTTGGAGGCAGCGAAGCGGTCAGAGGCGGACACGTTGGTGGAGGCGGTGGTGTGCGCGTAGTAGGCATTGATGTTGGCGAGAAGGGTGCTCATGACGGCGGGCACCCCGGGACACATGTACTTGGAGGAGAGGCAGGCAAAGTGGCTGGTGGGAGGGAGTGGGAGGAATTGGGCTTGGCATCCAGCCAGGACAGGCAGTGTTCCCCCCAGAACGCCTCCAAGACAGCATCTGTGAGGGACTCCCTCTGACCCCTCAAACCATTCCCTCTGCCTGATTGTGTCTCCCAAGTTTCTCTCGGTCTCCTCTCTGGGTTGCCCTACCTCTGTGCCTCTAACTCTGACCCTCACCCTGTCACTTTAGCTGCCAGAAACTGCACTTTCCTAACCTCCAGGGGATTACAGGATGCCCACCACACCCACGTCCTCTCTGGCTCCTTCTCTCAAAAACCCTTCCACCCCAGATCTGCCAGTGTCTGCTAGGGAACCCCCTCACCCTGGTTTCCTGCACCTTGCCCTCAAGTCCGCCCCAGCCTGCAGCCTCACGTCATGGCTTGGTAGATGGACTCGACGCCGTAGCGCATGGCAAATTCATCCACAATCTCCTGGGCTGTCTCATCATAGTAAACCTTCCAGGCGTCATCACCCTTGGCATCTGGGATCTTCACAACCCCATTGTTCTGCACGTCTGTCACGAAGTGGAACAGGTTCTGCCACCGAGAGGGAGAAGGCATCGTGAAGAGTGCAATGAGGCACAAGGGGTCGGAGACCCCAGGCTGGAGGCAGCTTACATCATCCATCCGTTTGTTTATTCACTGATTTATTCATCTACGCCGTCATCCACCCATCACCCATCAACTCTCGCAATTACCAAAAAAATTCACCAATCCACTCATCTGTCCTTGTGACAATTCAACCACACAACCATCCGTCTGTCTGTCCATCCACTCATCTACCCATCCATCCACTTGTCTACTCACTCATCCATCAATCCAAATACTCCAAAATCTACCTATGTACTCCTCTATCCTTTCACACATTTATCCGTTTGTCCTTCCGTCCAAGCATCTATCTAAACATCTGTCTGCCTGACCATTCATACACTCATCCACCCACCCAACCCATTCAACTACCCAAAACTTCCCCCATGTGCGAATCCTCCCTTTTAATAATTCGACCACGCATCCGTCCATCCCATACATCTACCCACAACTTAGTCTGTCTATCCAGCAATGCATCCATCCACCCCTTCAACCATCCATCATCTATTTACCTACCCATCCATTTATCCACCCATCCATCCATTCATCCACCATCCATCTTTCCACCAAGCCGCCTGTGCAACCGCCCCAGATCCACTCATCTATACTTTCGATAGTTCAACCACACATCTGTCCATCCGCCCATCCTTTTATCCACCCATTATGTATGTGTCCGTTCAACCAATCATTTATTCACTCAAAAACTGAGTCATCTCCAGGAGCCCCCTGTTCAGGTCTGGGACGGGCGAAACACCTGGAGCTGGGTAGCGAGAGTCTGCCTGGAGGTCAAGGAGGGCTTCCCAAAGGAGGGGGCCCTGAAGTTGGATGGATAGGGAGGAGTTTTCCAGGCAGTAGGAATGGCATGGGGGATGGTCTTTGAGGCCCAGAGAGTATGAATGGTGTGGCTGGAAACAGGAAGGTGGAGCTGGGGTGGTCAGGGATGGGAGGAGATCACAGTGAGCTGCGAAGGCAGGGAGGGGCGTTGGGCCTCACCTCGTGTAGACAAGTGTACTGGACATGGTAGGGGGCCACCTTTTCTTCGCCTTTGATCTCCACGCTGATGTGTAGCCGGATGGCACCTGATACGGCGGATTTGTCAGTCCGCTTGTCTGCAGAACAGAAGGGGACCTCTGCATCAGACCTTCCCAGTGTAGGCCTGGGATATTCTAATGTGTGCATGACGGTAGGCCAGGAGTCATGACCCTGAAGTTAAGACCCAGGTATGTCTTCTCAGATCGGCTCTCTCTGGGCTTGTGCCTCTCCCAGTAGCCTAGAACTCCCTAGGCCCCGTCTCTTCCTTCAAACTAGGATTCCACACCCTGCTTCCTTGCGCAGATTAAATTCCCGAGTCTGCATCTTCTCTTTAACCAGGAGCCCTAGGCCCTCCTTCTCTCCCAGACTGGGCTCCCCAGCCCTGCCTCCCCTATCAGATCAAGATCCCCAGCATCCACTCATCTTAGATAGGATTCCTAGGTCTGTGTCTCTCTCCTCAGACTAGGATCCTCAGGTTTTGCTTCCTGCCTCCATCAGACTGGGCCTCACAGAAGACCCTTCCTCCCCCATCAGACTGGGCCTCACAGAAGACCCTTCCTCCCCCATCGGACCGGGCCTCACAGAAGACCCTTCCTCCCCCATCGGACCGGGCCTCACAGAAGACCCTTCCTCCCCCATCGGACCGGGCCTCACAGAAGACCCTTCCTCCCCCATCGGACCGGGCCTCACAGAAGACCCTTCCTCCCCCATCGGACCGGGCCTCACAGAAGACCCTTCCTCCCCCATCGGACCGGGCCTCACAGAAGACCCTTCCTCCCCCATCGGACCGGGCCTCACAGAAGACCCTTCCTCCCCCATCGGACCGGGCCTCACAGAAGACCCTTCCTCCCCCATCGGACCGGGCCTCACAGAAGACCCTTCCTCCCCCATCGGACCGGGCCTCACAGAAGACCCTTCCTCCCCCATCGGACCGGGCCTCACAGAAGACCCTTCCTCCCCCATCGGACCGGGCCTCACAGAAGACCCTTCCTCCCCCATCGGACCGGGCCTCACAGAAGACCCTTCCTCCCCCATCGGACCGGGCCTCACAGAAGACCCTTCCTCCCCCATCGGACCGGGCCTCACAGAAGACCCTTCCTCCCCCATCAGACTGGGCCTCACAGATCCTGATTCCCCCACCAGATGGGACACACAGACCCTACCTTCTCCATCAGACTGGGCTCCTAGACTACCTCCTCCTGACACTGGTTCCCCACTTGGGCCCCCTGGGGCACCCTCCCTGTCCCCTTGCAGGACACCACCCATGCTCACCCAGGTTGTACCACACGTCCATCTCGCCGCTGAGTGTCCGCACCTCGATGATCGTCTGTCCCAGGAAGTCATCGGATTCCCTCTTAAACCGCTGCTTCACACGGGATTTGATGTCATCATCCTCGTCCCAGACACGCACCTTGATTCGGTCTGAGGAGTTGTGACATTCACTGCGGGGGGGGGGGAGGGGGAGGCAGAGGCGGGGGTCAGGTGGCTGGTCTTGGAGCCCCCTTCGGCTGCTCCGGCAGGGAGTCCACCTGGGCGGCCAGGGGTTCAGCCAGGCACTTACAAGTGGAAGTTCTCCTCCCACACAGGGTTCAGGTTCCCATAGATGGTTTTCGTCCGTTTCTTGGTCTTCCCAACCTGGACAGTGACATAGGGGTCACTGGATCCCGTCTTGTCCTTTGCCTGCAAGCCCTGGGCACAGACCACTGGAAGACACACAGGACAAATACAAATACGGGCTCAAGGAGTGAGGCGTACGAGAATAGTCACCACCACAGGGTCCCTGTTGCTTATTGGGGACCCCTGTGACATGGCCTGAGGGCTTTGTTCTGACCATGGGAGCCCATGGGGACACCCACAAGACAGGAAGGGCTTCCTGAAGAGTTAACACCCCCGGAGTCCTCGGCTGATGCTGGATGGGAAGGTTGCCCTGGGTCACCCCTGGGTAGGACATTCTGTACATTGTCCTCCTGAAATTTCCAGCAGGATTGAGCCTACAGTTGCTCTCAGAGCCGCCTGTTTATTGGGGTCCCCTGCAGGGCTCCTTCTCTTCCTGCTCCCAGCCTCATGTCTCCACCCACACTGGGGCTTCCTGGGGCCACCTTCTGGATACCCATCTGCCCCGAAATCCTCATCTTGGGGTCTGCTTTCAGGGAAATTCGAATGAGGTTGGGCATGGACGAACACCCGAAGGCCTCCACCCGGGCAGGACCCTTCTGCCCCCAGTGGTCAGCACTGTCCCCCAGTGGTCCTGATCGTTGACACCCTGTGTAGGGTTCCTTCCGTCCCAGGCTCACTTCTCAACTCCCACGGCATCACCCCCTAGATAAACAACGTGCCCTCAACTCTTCTTCTTGGGGTCTGATTCTGGGGGTGGGGTGGGGCACAAACCAAGAGTCATGCAGACAGCGTCATGCATTCCCATTTGGAGGCACACATGCCCACCGTGGGAGCACAAACACACCTAGGGACATGGGACAGATATGGACACACTACACACAGCCAAAGGAAGAGCCACAGGAGGGAGCACAGGGGGCTGAGAAGAAGGGACCCTGTGGCCACCCCCACCCCCGCGGCCTCACCAGTGATGCTGATCTTGGCCGACCACTTGGACGTGCCGTCCAGCACGCTCTGCTTGACCGCCTTCATCTGCTGCGTATGCGCGGTCTTGGTCACGGCGAAGATCTCCTGGATGAGCTCGAAGATCTCAGGTTTGTTCCGCTCCCGGATCTTCATGCGGTCCTTGAGCACCATGATGATGTTCTGCGTCCGGTCCTCCGCCCCGTGCTTGGAGCTCTTCTCTGCAGCCCCTGTGGACGCAGAGAGCAGTCACCGTCCAGAGCGCGCCCCCTCACCGGAGCGAGAACCCCACCTCCCACTCCCCAGCTTCCTCGGCTGCGGCCAAGAGCACTTAGAGCCGTGGGGGCTCAGGTGACTCGCGCCCCAAAGCTAGAGCTGCTAGAGATTTCGACATGCTCTCTGAACCCTCCTACCCCTTCTCCGCGTAGTGCCCACCTTGCTGCGCGAGGGGGCCGCACTGAACCCTCGCGCTCCACCAAGACTCCGCCCCTTCTCTGGCTCCTCCCCCCCACTCAGAGCCCCCTCCCTCTCTGAGCCCCCTCTCTAACCCATTTTTCTCCAGGGGAACCGCTGACTGTCAGTAAGCCCACCCTCGGACAGTTTAGTTAGTCCCTGAGTCTCTCCCCACCCCTCTCTGACCCCCTCACGCTCCCTTTCCCCTCCTCTCGCCCCACTCCTGGGGCCAACGAGTCGCTCCCCTGTTCTTGCCCCGCCCCCGCGGAGCCCCGCCCCCGCGGAGCCCCGCCCCCGCGGAGCCCCGCCCCTCTGCGGAGCCCCGCCCCCGCGGAGCCCCACCCCCACGGAGCCCCGTCCCTCCGCGGAGCCCCGCCCCCCGGAGCCCCGCCCCTCGGGCCCCGCGCTCACGCTGCAGGCAATCTGCGTTGAGCAGGTCCTGGCACTTCTCGTGGCACTTGACGCCGCACTCCGTGCAGCGCATGCCCTGCCGCGCGATGCCCCACAGCAGCCCCTCGCACTCGTAGCAGTAGGTGGGCGTGGTGGCCGTCCACACCTCGAAGTTGTGCGGCGTCGTGCAGGAGATGGGGTAGATTAAGGCTTGCAGGGTCTTCTTGTAAACGTGGTTTTTCTGAGCGGAGAGAGAGGGGCGGCATGGGGCGCTGTCCGGCGCCACCCTCACCCCCTCGCTGAGTGTAGTAAAGTCCCCATCCCTCCCCCTGCCCCCACACCGTCGGAATCCACGGTTCCGGTGCACAGATCATGTCGGCCGGACGCAGCGCAACCAGATCGTGGGGAGGGAGGAGTGCCCGTCCCTGCCACGCTCTCCTCCTCTTCCTCCCCGGAGCCCCCAGCCCACCCCCCGCTCAACCCCGTGGAAGGGGAGGCGCCCCACGCACCAGCTCCTCGTTGTTCAAAGTGCTGGAGGCCAAGGCGGAGGTGATGCCCGCTTTTCTGGACTGGACCAGGGACTGGGGCAGGGAAATCACCAAGGGAGTCACCGGGGTCGATTCACACCCGTAGGGTTGTCACCACGAGCAGAATCCACAGCCATGGTTTGGGGCCGCCAGCGACGGATTGCAGCCACGGCCACAAATAGCAGCAGGAGGAGGGCCAGTGAAGAATTGGAAAGTGACAGAGGCTCTGGGTTAGAAGGGACCCTGGAAGGTGACCAGCCTCACACCCCTGACTCACCCATTCCCCACCCCCACCAGGAACCAGACTCAGGAGCTGCATTTGGCCACGATCAGCAGCCACAGAGCAAAACTACCAGCCACTCCAGGAACCAAGATCGGGAGTCACCTGCTCTCTTCCCCACCCAGAAACTGTAGGACAGGGCAGGGTCCCCTCACCCCGGAACCCATGCATTGGGGGCCAGTTGGAAGATCCTAATGGGGGGGGAGGGGGTCTGAGGAAGAGATGGGGGCCCAGGTCACTACCACTCACCATGGCCTGAAGTGTCCATGCAGCAGACAGGGTAGAAATCAGATTACATTAGTCCCAGGGAACACCTTGCCAGCCCCCAGCCCCAGGTCTGCCATGGGCAGTTGTATAGGTTGAGCACTGCTTATGGCAGGCCTGCTCTGCTGGGGGAGGAGAGGGCACAGGCGCTCACCAGGTCGCTCACGAGTGGAATGGGCTTCCTCTTGCGGATGTCCGGCATGCTGTCAATGATGATGAGGCCACCGCCAGGGCTGTAAGACACACACGGGGATGTCAAGGGCCCAGGCGTCTCGCTGTCTCCAACAGACATCACTGGAGGCCTGGGCAGGACACTTGATCTCCCCGGGCTATTAAAGGTTGAATGGTGTCTCCCAAAAAGATACGTTTAAATCCTAGCCCCTAGTACCTCAGAACGTGGCCTTATTTGGAATATCTGGGTCGTTGCAGATATAGTTAGTTAAGATGAGCTCACGCTAGACTGGGTGGGCCCCTAATCCAATGTAACGGGTGTCTTTATAGAAAGAGAGACAGCAGTGTGACAACAGAGATCAGAGCGACACATTTACAAGCCAAGGAATACTGAGGATTGCCAGCAACTACCAGCAGCTGGCAAGGCAGGGAAGGAGTCTCCCCTACAGGTGACAGTGACAGAGGGAGCGTGGCTCAGCCAACAACTTGACTTTGGAATCCTGGCCTCCAGAACTGTAAAAAGAATATCCTCCTGTTGGTTTAAGCTGCCCATTCGGTAGTGTGTTACGGCAGCCCCAGGAAACGAAGACGACTCCGGGCCTCAACTTCCTCACCTGGGAAATGGGGAGATGATGCCGTTGCCCAATTTGAATAGAAGTTTGAATGGACGTTTGAATAAACTAAGGTATTCACGAGACACTACCTAATTGAAATAGGTATTTCAAAATTGAAAATACCTATGTATACTTGAAGTCGATCCTGGAAGGAGTGATTTCGAAGCTGATGGCTACGCAGCTTTGGCGTAGCTGGTGGGTCAGAATGAGCTACTTTGGGGGAGATGCTATCGTGGCCTTTATGGATTCACCTTACTGGGAGGGGCCCACATCCCAAAGAGGGTTCAGGCGTGGCTCTTCTCCAGAAGGTTCCCACTGGCCAGGGAGAGAGATGCCTGGCAGCCAGTGACTCTGGACAAGCCCCGGGGTGCCATCCATATTCCAGTGCTGCCTGGAAGATCAGGCAGAGGCCTGGTGACTCCCTAAATACACCTGGGCTTGGCTCCCCAGCCTGACCCCGCCCGCGACTCTCGAGGGCATTTCCTCCATAGATCACGTGTTCATCCCCATGTCAGTCCCAGCTTCCGGGGCTCCCCCCAAGGACACCGGCTCATCTGGGAGTCACAGCGTCTGTCTCCGCGCCTCTGTTTGCAAAGGACGCACAAGGGAAGGCAGTCACCCTTCCCGCTGCTACTTGAAAACATTAGTGTACTTTAAAAGTATCTTTTAGGGGCGCCCGGGGGGCTCCGTCGGTTAAGCATCCGACTTCGGCTCAGGTCACGATCTCGCGGTGCGTGGGTTCGAGCCCCGCATCGGGGCTCTGTGCCGACAGCTCGGAGCCTGGAGCCTGGTTCCGATTCTGTGTCTCCTTCTCTCTCTGCCCCTCCCCCACTTGTGCTCTGTCTCTCTCTGTCTATCAAAAATAAATAAACGCAGAAAAAGTATCTTTTAGGGGCACCTGAGTGGCTCGGTTGGTTAAGCACCAGACTCTTGATTTCAGCTCAGGTCATGATCTCACGGCTTCCGGAGCTCAAGCCCCGCGTTGGGCTCTGCGCTGACAGCGCGGAGCCTGCTTGGGATTCTCTCTCCCCTCTCTCTCCGCCCCTCCCCGCTTGCGCGCTCTCTCGCTCTCAAAATAAATACAAACATAGATAAAAAATAAGTGTTTAAGAATATCTTTTACATCTTCTAACCTCTCCACTCAGGCGCTGAAGGAAGAAAAGCCCGCGTAAGCGCTTAGATAGGACAAAAGGCTCCACGGACGCCCAAATAACTGTCATTAAAGAAAGGGTCACCATTAAAGAAAGAGCCAGCAACCGTAGCCATAATCTGGGATGTCTAAAAACAGAATCAGATCAACAACTTCACCCTGGGATTGCAGAGGGACGCTGCAGGACACAGGCTTCTCCTCTCTCTTACATTTATTTCTCTAGGAGGAAGTGATCTTGGGTAACGCGAGTGTCTGGGGCAAGGCACGTACCTCTCTGGACTCAGTTTCCCCACCTGGAAAATAGGGGTAGCGGTCCTCCCGTGGGTGTGTTGTGGGGATTCAATGTGCGACTCTCTTTGGCTTCTGTCCGGGGTGAATGCTTATGCTAGTGGCTACATCTGTCGGGCTACACCCGATCTGTCACTCAAGCTGTCCCCTGTCTCCACGGAACCGCTGGCTATCCTCCCTGGGCTGACGCTACAATGTAAAGCAGTCTCGAGCTCTGGATTCAAAGCTTCCTCCTTCCTCCTTCCCCCACGACTCCGTTACTCACCCGCCTTTGAACCATAGGGATTTGGACATCTCTCCTTCTCCTCGGGCCTGCGTGACAGACAGACAGACAGACAGACACGGTCAGTGTGGCAGCCTCTCCCCAGAGCAAGGTAGGTTTCACACCCGCTTTCGTCTCCTCTTTGGGCCGGGAGTCAGGAGGCCCGGGTCCTAGTCCTCACTGTGTGTCCTTAAGCTCTCTCTGGGCCTCAGTTTGCCCAATCTGTAAAATGGGGAGAGAAGAGCTCCTCTCTACCACCCACCTCAGTAGGACTCGGTCTCCTTGTCCGTCAAACGTGGGGACGTGTTAGCATCATCTCCAACAAGAGCCCGTGCACTACAGTCCTGGGCTTCTTTTAAACACTCGTTAAGATTCTGTCATTCTCTAAACTTCTCCCGGCCTCACCTGCTCATCTGGTCTTGTGCCCCAGGGCCTTTGCTTGAGCTGCGTCACTTGCTCATACGCCCTCCCACCTACTGCTCCCGATCAGCCTCCATTGATCCTTTTTTTTTTTTAAATACATGAAATTTATTGTCTCCATTGATCCTTCAGATCTCATTGTAGACCCAGAGCCGACACCCTTACCTCCTATGCAACTAAAGGGTGGCATGGTGGGAGAAGGGTGGGGAGGGTCCAGCACTCTTCTGAAATATCGTTGAAGCATTTTGGATATCACTTCTCCTTAAGTGTCACCTCCTCCAGGGAGTTTTCCTGATTACCTCGGATTCGTTTTACACCCCTTCTACGAGACCCACAGAGCCTGCCCACGTTTATTTGGTTTTTGCCATATTACGAGTTCCACCAAAGAGTCGCTGCTGTTTTTTATTTTTCATTCAAATTGCTGACGTAGTGAAAGTTACTCAATAGACCTTACACTGCATATTCTTTTCTACCCTTTGCTTTTAGAACTTAGTCAAAAAAAAAAAAAATTTCAATTTTAAAACATAAGACATTCGATTGGAAACTTCTGTGGCTCTGACATTTGACGGTCTAAGACCTTGAGAGTCTGCTTAGGATATCCTACTGCCAGCCTCACCCTCTGGATAATGGTCCCCCTGGATAATGACACTGCTCTGTCCCCAGCCTAGGGTGGCTTGAACAATTGAAGAGAGAAATGAGGGGCCTCAATCCTGCTGCCTGACCCTAACGCTAATGCCTTCGCCTAATTCCTTCTCTGATACTGACCAGACCTGAGACCTTTCCCCAACCCTGACTCTGGTACCCAGTGTGATCCCAGACACTGATTCCTTTCCCTAACCCCAGTGTTAACCCAGACCTCTGATCTCTGACTGCTGCCCTCGCTCTGACCGCTCTCCCTCTCCCTCACCTCTATCCCTATCCATGAGCTTGACTCTGACATGGCTGTAACCGTGACCTGGCTCCAGGTTCCAGCTCACCTCTCCTTCCTCCCTCCTCAGAAATCCCAGGTGGGCACGAGGGAGGCTGGGCCGGGCCTTGGTGGGGCCGGCTGGTTGGGGGGGAGGGCAGGCAGTCATGGGAGACCAGGGAAGGGCCCTTCTGGAGACAGATGAAGTCAAGGTGCAAACAGGGCCAGAGAGGGGTCAGGCTGGACAGGGGCTGGGCCGGGGACGGTGAGGCCGGGACGCGGGCAGGTGTGGGTGGGGCCAGGTTGGGGTGGGCGGAGCCATAGAAAGACCAGGATGTAAGAAGGGGAAGCGAAGCGGGGGGGGGGGGGGGGGGGGGGTCCGGGGGCAGTGGGCGTGGCCACGCTGTCCACGGGCGGGCCACGGCAGGTGTGGGCAGGGCCTGGAAAGGGACGCAGGTGGATGGGGTATGGGAGCGGTGGGGAAGCGGGCCAGCGGGGCTGCAGCTGTCACTCACCTCCTGCAGCTGCAACCGCACTTTGTTGAAGGCTCGAAGCCAGTTGGCCTTGGCCCTGGACACGGAGTCCTGACCCTCCTGGCCTTCCTCATCCTCTCGTCGCCTGAAACTGAGGCAAGGGGCGTCGTGAGGCTCCAGGACCAGCCCTCCCTTCACCCTCCGCCCTCCGAGCCATGTCAAGCCCTGCGTGGCCTCTCTGGCCCTGAAGAGACACAGTGACCCACCTGTAGCCCCTCTGACGGGCCTCAGTGCCCCCTCCGCTTTCCCGGCCATGACCCTGCGACACCCTCCCCTCCATTCCCCGGGTCCATGCTGACCCCATCTTGGCCCCCGCGACATCAGCGCCACTTGGCCCCCGCGACAGCCCCTTGGCCCCCTCCCATTACCTCTCCTCAGACTTGGGGGGCTCCGGCTCAGGGGCCCGCTCCGCTGTGGGCACCTCCTCCAGTGCGGCTGGCCCAGGGGCCGCCTTGGCCACGTCGGGGGCCTCAGCAGGCCTGGCCGGAGGCCTATCCTCCTTCTCAGCTGCGGCCGGTGGGAGGCTGACACGCTTGAAGTCTTTGGGCTCAGCCACGGCCACCTCCTCCCGCTGGGCGTAGCTCCGGATGTCATCCGGCACCTCCTCCTCCTCCTCCAGCTCCTCCTCCTCGTCAGGCAGCTCCTCCTCCTCCTCCAGCTCCTCCTCCTCCTCCTCCTCCTCCTCCTCCAGGAAGTCCTCCAGCTCCTCGTCCAGCTCCTCGTCCAGCTCCTCCTCATCCTGGTCCCAGCGCGGCGAGTCCTTGTGGTAGCTGACCGAGCTGTGGCACGAGTGGTAGGAGTCCCGGTCCCGCTCGTCCTCTATCTCGGAGCCCTGCAGGCTCTGCTCGTCCGGGTCGAAGTCCTCACTCAGCTGCGAGCTGCCCTGGCTCAGTTCCCCCGAGGAGGCGTAGCGACTGCTGCCGGTGGGGCTGTGGGGACCAGCCAGCGCTCAGCCGCTCAGCCGGGGAGG
Source organism: Panthera pardus (assembly GCF_024362965.1). Lineage (NCBI taxonomy): Eukaryota > Metazoa > Chordata > Mammalia > Carnivora > Felidae > Panthera > Panthera pardus. The sequence continues at coordinate 13,292,213 of NW_026527013.1, forward strand.
CACCCCCGAGCCACCGCCCGCCCCCCCCCGCGGCCGTCACGCAGGCGCCACCACCCGGTCATTCACTCAGCACTGGCGGAGGAGCGCCTACGGGGCGCCCGGCCTTGCCCCGGGTACCTGGGAAACCTCGGCCTGGAGAACCCACCTTGTGCCCCTCCGATGTGCTGGGGACCCCAATCAGTGCCTCACCTCCAGTCTTGGGAGATTTAGTGCTTCTGCAGCTCGAACCTGGCCATGGCTCCTGATGTCCCCAAATCTAGATGCTGCCCCAACGTCCCCTCCTGTCCCCGACAGCACTCGCCTCCCATGGAAGCCACAGAGGGGCTTTTTCAAATCATAAACGCAGGCACTTACGTCCCTGTTCTAAAACCTGCCGTAGCTCCTTAGAGCCCTTGGTATGAAATCTGGGCCCTGCCCTACACCCCAGGGTGGCCCAAACCCTCCAGCCTCCCCACCTCATCTCCCTCTGTGCTCCCATCTCTCCCCCCCTGCTCCGGCCACACTGGCTTTCTCACTGTTCCTCCAGAGCCCCTGCATCAGTGCCCACCTCTGAGCCATTGCCCTTGCTGTGCCCTCTTCCAGGAACACCCTTCCAGAGTCTCTTTTGGTGCCCATTGAGATGTTGTCTTTGAGTGAGTTTCCCCCACCCTCCCGCCAAGTCGGGTCCTTAGGTGCGCCCCGGGTCATGCTGGACATGACCAGGAAGGAACACCTAGCCCTGCTTGAGGGCAGGCAGCATGACGCATGGGCCACCACTCGTCCCCCTTCTAATCATTCACTCAGTCACTCAACAAACATCATTCCTTGTCTTAAATACTTCCTCTGCTCTCAAGGACGGGGATTCCTCTCCCCAGCCAGCTCCAGGGATGCTGTAGGGACCAAAACGGGAGTCTCTCCCTTTCGCCATTGGTTGCTAGTTTATGCATTTAGGTGATTGCTTTTTAGTGGCCCACCTTGTAGATGGCAGGGGACAGGTGAGGGATCAGCAAGCATTACTTGGCTGAAAAGGACTTCAAGCTCCCTCTGCTGATGAATAACCCTGAAGTCCATCCCGGCACATTCTGGGGTCCCTGGGGAGGGGGGCAGCCCAGGACTGGAATCCCAGCATACGCCTGGATGCGTCCACCTACGACCTCAGGCGCCGCCTAAGTTGCCCCAGGCTCGTCTTTGGGGCCATCCTCCCATCCTGGCTCTGACGTACTGAGTCTTAACACGGCTCTCACCCCCCTCAGATGCTTCCCCTGGCTCCCATGCCCCTGAGTTGGCCACCCAAGGGCCTTCCTGATCATGATCTGGGACCTGATCCCCAGCCTGTGGCTGAGCTGTTTCCTCTGCCTGAAATTCTCTTCCTCGGACTTCTCATTTATCCTTCTGGGGCTATCTGCCAGGCACCTTCCTCCGGGAAGTCCTCCCTACCCTTCCCCACTGCTAGAGTGTCCCGCCCTGCCCCTCCTTCCAGCCAAGCCCTGGCTTGTGGGATGGAATGTCTGGGTCCGGCTCGGTGTCCCCAGCCTCTCGGATCATCCAGCACCAGGCAGCACGGCCAGGATGGCCAGGGAGCGTGGCTTGAGTCACTCTCAGGGGAATGCAAGCTGTTTCTACCTCTACATCCTCTCCTCCCCCCTGCTTCTGGAGGGTCTCCCCTCACTCCTGTGTGGCCTGACCAAAGCACAAGAGGAGAGGGTTCCTCTTACCCCGACTCCCCCCCCCCCCATCCTGTCCCAGGAATGCTCACGGTAGACAGACTTCTCCCAGCCAACCCTTTCTGGCATTTTCTCTGGGTAGGATGCTATGGCCACCCCCCGCTCTCTTTCTCCAAGGGCAGACCTTTCCTTTTCACTAACATTTGGTCTCTGACTCTCCTCTCGGCTGTTTCCGACCCGTTGAAACTTTGTTCCCGCAATCGCGTCAGCCTGAGCCAGCTTGGGTATGCAAGTGAATGGGAGTGAGGCTTGAATGGGAGAACCGTATTCTGGGGAGAGCAGATAGTTCGGAAAAAGACCCACAACCAAAAATCACGGGGCACCCACGGGGCACCCAGTTAGCTCCAAACGGTATTGTTTGTGCTGTCGACACAACAGTCACCACGTGGCACGTTCAGACGCCCCTCTAGGCGCTTTACAAACGTGCGATCCGTTTAATATCCCCTGCGTCGCAGTTTTGTTTGGCAACCAGGGCTGGGTGATCGGGTCGGCGCGGAAGGACGGCAGGCACGACTCTCAGCCTCACAGGCTTGGAGACCAGCGCCCCGCACCGGGCAGTGGCGTGGCCCGCCTGTCGGACAGGTCTGGGGCCAGCCGACTTTTGAGGGGGTAACGGTAGAGGCCGGAGCGCGCAGGGGCAGGTCCCGAGGGACGGTGCCCGAGCCTGCCAGCCAGAAACAGAGTCGGGCCGTCAGGGCAGGACCACGCCAGGACCACCAGCCGGCTGCTTGCTGGGAGACTCTTTCCAAAATCACCAGCGCCCTTAAAGGGAGCGCCCAGGCACCCCCGCATCTCAGGGGCACCGCTCGGGGGGGCCTTCTGACTCAGCTCCCCTTCGTCAGCCAAAGCACACCCCCTTTGACCAAGCTCGTGAGATCTTCTTACAAGGTTTAGCGTAAAGAAAGGGCTCTACTACCCTACAAGAATGCTGCTTTCCTGGACCCGCTGACCTCCACCCTCAGCTCCCCCGGGTCCTCTACTCCTGTCCCCACTCTGGGACCCAGAGCCAGATACACGCACAGGCACACACACGGATCCCCTTCTCGAGCACCGTGGCTACCTGAGGGCCCGCGGCTCGGAGAACTCCTCATAACTGTGCATCGAGTCGCTGTAAGATTCCCGGGAGCCCAGGGGTGGTGGACGGACAGAATACTGGTGGACTGAGGCATTGGGCTGGGATGTGGTGTAATAGGGTGGCGGGATGCTGTTGCTTGTCTCGCTGCGATAGTCGCTGTCGCGATCGTCCACCGCGCTGTCAGGGTCATCATCTGGAAGAGAGAGGAGGGGAGGGGAGAGGGTGAGGAGGGGAGGGAGAGAGAGGGCGTCCAATGGAGGCCAACACAGTCTCCCAGACTTAGGGAGTCTTCGCTGTCTGCTAACCCAAGAAGAGGGATCTTTGCCAGAATGAATGCAGGATCTCGGGTCACGTTAACAGAAGTAGAGGCTGCAGGATAAGGGAGGTGAAAACCCTGCTTTGCCAGTCAGACTGGACTCCTAGTCTGGGGTCCAACGTAGGTCCTATAATGTGAGGGGGACAGGGGCAAATTGGAGGGTGTCCTTCGGCTCAAACGTGAGCACGGACTTGGCTAAAGAGCAGGCTTTCTGAAAGCACGATGAGTTTTTCCATCAGGCAGTGAGCTTCCCTTCCCATAAGAGAAGTCACACAAATACTCAGGGGGACGTTCAGAGGGAGATCAGGGGGACAAGGTTGGAGTATCAATTTCCTTTAACCCTCAGAGATTTCTCGATGTCCGAGGATGGGGTTCCTAGATCTGAGCTCACACGTGTGGGAACAAACATGGGGGCTGACGATACTATAGCCCTCGAAAAGGATTAGATTCTTAGGTCAGATTCTTAGATTCTTAGGCAAGACCATCGCGCACCCAGAATCTATGGCTGAATGGAGCAGGGCAGAGTGCTGAACTTCAAGTGTTTTATAAGCATTAAAGGGCATTTTAGTTTGGTTTGTTTTCCTTGATTAAAAAAAAGAACAGCGTCGAAGGATGCGAGATTGTGGTTAGGACAGTAGAGACTCAATGTATTTAAACGGCAACCCTTGAAAACAAATGGGCTGCAAAAGAAAAGAAATGAAAGCCCAGATTAGGTGGCCCAGGGCATGAATTGACCGGTGGTATTAAATGCCAAGGGGGGTGATTTGCCCCTTTTTAATGCCTTTAGGTTTCTTTGCTCGTGTTCCGGATGTTTCTGTATTTTTCTCGCCTTATTATTTTAATCTCCTAATTTTCCCCCCAGCTAATCGTGTCTGTTTCTATGTATTTGACAAATAGGTCCATTTTTTTTTTAATTTTTTAACGTTTATTTATTTTTGGGACAGAGAGAGACAGAGCATGAACGGGGAAGGGGCAGAGAGAGAGGGAGACACAGAATCGGAAGCAGACTCCAGGCTCTGAGCCATCAGCCCAGAGCCCGACGCGGGGCTCGAACTCACAAACTGCGAGATCGTGACCTGAGCTGAAGTCGGACGCTTAACCGACTGAGCCACCCAGGCGCCCCTAGGTCCATTTTTTTAAAATGGGGTGAACGGTGCGGGGGGGGGCGCCTGGGTGGCTCAGGTCATGATCTCACGGTGCGTGGGTTCGAGCCCCGCCTCCGGCTCTGTGCTGACAGCTCGGAGCCTGGAGCTGCTTCGGATTCTGTGTCTCCCCATCTCTCGGCCCCTCCTCTGCTCGTGCTCTGTCTCTCTCTGTCTCTCAATAATAAACAAACGTTAAAAAAAAATCAAGTTCATCCTTCATGTAAAAACCTATTTGGATTCATTCCCTAAGTTAGTTTGCCTTCTGAGAAACCTTGAATTCATTCTCCGCGAGCAAAGCCAGCCTCATCAAGGTCACTCTGGCCTCCTGGTTTCTCATCTGACTCGGGTCACTGTGACCTACAAGCTTTTTATCCTGCCCCTGTCGTAAGCGGCCACCATCTGATGTGCTGGGTGCCATCAGTGCTCGCATTTTAGGCAGAGGCAGATGTGAATTTCCACGGCTCAGGTCTACACGCATCAGGGTATAACTGGGAGGCCACGGGGGCCTGAAGCCGGGGATCTGAAATCCGGACAGAGTGTCCCCGTGGAATTCTGGACGAGTTGCCAACGTTACCGAATTGTTCCTTTGACCAGTTTGTTCGCTACCCAGTTTTCTGGGTGTAGAGCCTCTAACCAAACCGGCATCCCTTCTGCCCAACGGTCCTGGACCAGGCCAAGACGCTTCCGGCCAAACTGCCTGACGCTGCGGGTGTAGTCGGCAAACGGTTTTTGTTTGTTTGTTTGTTTGTTTGTTTTTCCGGACACATGGTCCAGTTTTGGGGGGCAAATTGCTTTCTGTTGGTTTGGGTTTTTTGGTTTTGTTTTGTTTTGTTTTGTTTTGCTACCACCCTGACTTCGCTTCCTCCCACATGGTTTTTGACCGAATTGCCTGCTTGCCCAGAGAGGCATTTTCAGCCACTTGTGTTTCGACCAACTGGCCCGATTGTCTTTGCGCCTCTCGACCCAGCGATCAGCTTTCGCCACGTTGGTTTTAACCAAAAATATCTCTGTTTGTCGACCGTGCCGTTTGTCTGTGGCAAACTGGTTGGTGCCGGGCCCTCTTGCTTGCCGAATGGCTTTTCTGGCTAAATGGGTTTTTGACAAATTGTTCCGGATCAAAGTAGCGGTAAACATTTCCCCTGGTCCCGGAGGGAAGGGGGGAGCGGGGTCTGGCCGTCAGGTTATGGGCACTGGTGGAGGCGTTCCTAGTTGGTGGGGTAAAGGGAAGGAGGGAGATTCACGTTCAGGCCATAAGCCTGGACTTTTCTGGAAGGGGCAAGACATGGAGGAAAGGGAGCTATTCCTTGGGGAGATAAATGGGCACCCAGTTGTTGGGGGAGGGGAGGGCTGGTCTCCTTCCCCCGGGGTTAAATTGGAGGAAGATGGCAGGGGCCTTTGGGAGCTGAGGTCTCTGAAGTGACCCGTGCCCGGGGTTCCCTGCCCATCTGCTCTTTCAAAGACCCTCTCCCCCCATACCTACCCCCCTCTGAGTGACACTGGGGCCCATTTCCCGGCAGAGGAGGAAGGTGGGGAGACAAAAGAGAGGAAGGAGTCACAGGAGAGGAGATGACGTTATACACGGGGAACAGGGGGGAAGGGGTCACAGTGCCCAGCTGGAGACAGACAGGTCTCTGGTCGAAATGCCCACTCCTCCCGGCTGAATCCCTCTACCCCGGTAATGGTGCCCGCTCCCGAGCGAGCAGAGCAGGACCCTCGAGACAGACGTTAATGGTCAGGGACAGGAGGGCACAGGCGGGGTCTTATCAGTCCTCAGGCCCCCCAGCCACCGGCTCCCTGATTCCCTGGCGGTCGCACAGGGGGGGGTCTCAGGGTTGCCAAGGCCCCCACCTCCCCATGGCCTCCCGGAACATCAAGCTGAGTACTTACTGTGCTGTTCACCCCAGCCAAAATAATTCCAGTTGCCTACAAAGAGAAGGGGCAGAGATAATAAAAGGGAGCAGGCAGAGGGGGGGGCACGGGGAGGGGGACTCCCCCATCCTCCCCATTTTCCCCTTCTCCTCCTCCCACCCCAGGACTTCGATCCCCTCCTGCCCCGAGCGTCTCCTCAGAATATCACTCTAACACCCCTGACATTTGTGCTGCCTTCGGTCATCGAGGTGGGGTAACCGCATCCCTCAAAGAGGCCACAGGCTCAGCCAGGAAGTGATAAAGGGGACATTCGGGCCCAGGGTTTTACCACCCTGAGCGCTGGAGTCAGCACTCCCACTCCTGCCCTCCCCCTTCCGGCAAACAAGGAAAGAAACCCTGGACTGGAAATCCTACACTTCGAAATACCACCACCAACCCCCCCCACCCGCCATTGGGTGGGGTTTAATAATTCTGTTCGTTTGACAGGTGAAGGCATAGGGCTCAGAGAGGTAGAGTGAGCAGCCTAAAGTCACACAGCTTCTGAGCATCAGGACCGGGGAGAGAACCGCATTTCCCCCCATTCCCTCAACCCCAGCGTCCCCCAGCATCTTGGGAAAAATGCCTCGGGCCAGAATCCTGACACCGGGCTGCCTCCTCCATGAAACGGAGGCGACAAACTGTTCCCAAGAGAACTTGGAGGTAGAGGCTGAGGGGTAAGGTAAGTCTCCGTTCCCAGACTGAACCCACCCCTTGCTTCAGTCCACCTGTCCAGGAGTCACCTATCTGCTCCTGCCTGATGCTGTCCCCACCCCAACCCTTCAGTGACCCCGTTCGCCACCAGGGAGGGGGGTTGTAATTTCCTCAGGGCGGTGATGACCCCTCCCCAGGTAGGGAAGTCAAAGGGTTTCTCGATAGCAGCCCCAAGAAATGAGGTCCCCCAAGTGCAGTCCCCCCCAGCCCCTCCACTTCGTGGTTACCATCCTGGGCATATGGGGGGTCGACAACGCATACAGGGGAGACTGGGGGGGGGCGAAAGAGGGAAGGGGGAGCAGGATGGAGGAGAAAGAGGTTGAAAGGTGGGGGGGGGCAAAGTGCCACGGGTGGGGTTCTGCCCTGAGACTGTATGATTTGTCCCTTTCTCCCCACTCCAGAGGACTCGGAGGGCACTTTTAGGAGAGAGACATCTCCTTGGCCCAGGCGCGACTGGCCTGGGTGCCTCTGAGTCTCCGTAAGGCCAAGGAGGATAAACCCCCCTGCAGACTTCAGCCTCGACAGAGGGGCAGCGGTCAGAGGCACGGAACTGTCATTGCCATCAACAGATGCGGTGCAGTGGACCGGCGAGTGACACGAAAGGGTCTGCCAAGGGTTTTTCAAGTCTCTAGGACTCCTCTGCGTGCTTCCAACAGGCCTCAGGGTTGAAGGCACTGTCATGCCCTCTTTCACAGAGAGGGGATCCGAGGGGGACACCGGCAGGCCTGCGACCACACAGCAAGGCAGGACTCGCATTCAGGTCCCAGGTCTTTTCTTTCCACTGCACCGTGAGCAGGCGTCGTGCGTTCTTAGGACCTGTCCTCTGGAGGGGAGTGGCCCGTGACACAGGACAGCCCCGGGTGGGGGAGGGACGAGGGTTCAGCTGATGCCCAGGGAGGACTCGAGAGATACTTACAACACTGGTTGCTGGGGACGGGGAGAGGCTTGTCTTGTTCATCTTGGAACGAATACTGAGAGGGAGGGAAGGAGAGAGGGTGCCTCTCAGGAAGGGACAGAAGCCAGGGGACCAAGATGGCCCTCTGCTCTGTTCCATTCTGGCCCCCCCCCCCCCGCGGCTTCCCAAATCCCCTCCATCTGCAGGAGGAGGATACAGATGTCCACAGAGAAAGACACACACACACACACACACACACACACACACACAGAGTGAGAAACAGAGACGCAACAGCAAAAAGAAACACGGATGAGAGAAAGGAACAAATAGACGTGGGGGCAACCGAGGCAGGGAGCGGAATAAAGAAGACGAGACAGGAGGCTGGACAAAAACGGTTAACTTGTGAGTGTCGCCCGTTTTGGGCTCCACCTCCCGCGGGACAGAGCTCTGGTCTTGCGCGCGGTTTCTTCCTTGCCTTCGCCTTCGGAAGGCTGTTCTTCTGGACCTCAGTGGCTCTTTGTGCGGTGATGACGCAGAGCCACGAAGAAGACGGGGAATGTCACGGAAGAACAGGGGGGCAGGGGCGCCTGGGTGGCTCTGACGGACACGCGTCCGGCTTCGGCTCAGGTCACGATCTCGCGGTTTGTGAGATCGAACCCCGCGTCGGGCTCTGCGCTGACAGCACAGAACCTGCTTGGGAGTCTCCATCTCTCTCCCTCTCTCTCTCTGCCCCTCCCCTACTCTCTCTCTCTCTCTCTCTCTGCCCCTTCCCTACTCTCTCTCTCTCTCTGCCCCTCCCCTACTCTCTGCCCCTCCCCTACTCTCTCTGCCCCTCCCTTACTCTCTCCCTCTCTCTCTGCCCCTTCCCTACTCTCTCTCTCTCTGCCCTCCCCTATGCTCTGTCTCTCTGCCCCTTCCCTACTCTCTCTCTCTGCCCCTCCCCTACTCTCTCTGCCCCTCCCTTACTCTCTCCCTCTCTCTCTGCCCCTCCCCTACTCTCTCTCTCTCTGCCCTCCCCTATGCTCTGTCTCTCTGCCCCTTCCCTACTCTCTCTCTCTGCCCCTCCCCTACTCTCTCTGTCTGCCCCTTCCCTACTCTCTCCCTCTCTCTCTGCCCCTCCCCTACTCTCTCCCTCTCTCTCTGCCCCTTCCCTACTCTCTCTCTCTGCCCCTTCCCTACTGTCTCTCTGCCCCTCCCCTACTCTCTGTCTCTGCCCCTCCCCTACTCTGTCTCTCTGCCCCTCCCCTACTCTCTCTCTGCCCCTCCCCTACTCTCTCTCTGCCCCTCCCCTACTCTCTGTCTCTGCCCCTCCCCTACTCTCTGTCTCTCTGCCCCTCCCCTACTGTCTCTCTGCCCCTCCCCTACTCTCTGTCTCTCTGCCCCTCCCCTACTCTCTGTCTCTCTGCCCCTCCACTACTCTCTCTCTGCCCCTCCCCTACTCTCTCTCTGCCCCTCCCCTACTCTCTCTCTCTCTCAAAATACATAAACTTTCAAAAAAATCTTTTTAATTAAAAACTAAAGAAACAACAGGGGTACAGAGGCCAGAGCTAGTGGGGGAAGGAGGACTTTGAAGAAAGTCCGAACGGGTGACCCAAGGAGTTGAGGGGTGTGGGGCGGAAAGCGGAGGTACGGACTGCCGCAGGGCCCCCATGTCTCCTCGAGGGCGGGCGTCTGGCAAGGGCAGGACTTGAGCCGATTGAAATCAGTTGGTCATCGGGGGACTCTATGCCCCTCGACGCCATCCCTGCTTTGAGACGGGACCCAATGAGTCGCCGATGTCGTCCAGTTAGGGACGCAGACATGGGGAGACCCGTGGAGAGGGACGAGCACGTGGGGAGACAGAGAGACAGACGCAAGAAGAACAGAGTCGTCGTCCCCCCCCCCCCCGCCCCCCTCCAACGCTCACCTCATCCTGGTCCCGCATGGCGTTCAGCTGCTCCAGCTTTTTGGCCCAGTAGCGCGCTTCCTCCTCAGGGATGTCTGGAAGCGGAGCCCCGGCTCTGAGTCTGGAAGCCCGCCCTGCCCCTCAGCCTTCACCCAGTGCACCCTGCAGGCCCAGGGGCTGGTCTCAAGGGGGTGGAGGAAGAGGAAGGGAGAGCAGGGCGAGCTCCCATCCCTCCCCCACCCCCCCCCCAGGCCGCCTTGGGAATGAACGGTGGGTGACATCCCTTCCCCCCCCCCCCCGGCCGCCTTGGGAATGAATGGTGGGTGGCCGAGGAGAAGCTCGTGGCGTCACAAGGGTCAGGGAGCCACGGGTCCTCGGAAAGATGGTACGCAGATGACTGAGCTGGGTCCAAGAAAGCAAGAGGGGCTTCTCTGTGTCTCTGTCTCTGTTTATCTCCACACGTCTCTCTGACTCTGTCTCTCCTCGTATCCCCAGCTCACCAAGGACCAGCCCGGCACAGCTCAGACCCAAGCCCCATGGGTCAAGAAGCAACTGGCTGCCTGCTGGTGACCTAGAGGGCCTGGGACGTGCTCTGCGCACGGCAGACACATGGCCCGCTGCCTCGCTGCACCTGCGAAACTCTCTCTTCTGGAGAGAGGAAACTTCATCTTCAGAACAAAGGGCGGCCTGAAGCCACCCAGGCCTGGCCGTTCTCCTGGGCCTGAGGAGGGTCCTGTGCCCCCCCACACTCACCTAAAGGCAGCTCGAAGCGGGTGTCAAGGAGGATGCGGTGGAAGGTGGGGTCCTTGGTGCCGCAGATCTCGCTGTCCGCCATGATGACCTGAGAGTCCAGTGTTAGCCACTCTCCAGGGCCCTCCTGGGGGTTGGGATGGGGTGACAGGGCCCAAAGTGACACAGGGTGGAGCAGGGATCCGCCGCACGCCGGCCAGTGGGCCCCCTACTCTCACAGAAGATCCCCTTCGCCTCACCTCACTCTTACCCCGAGAGCAAGGGTCGTGCCCCACTTTACAGATGAGGCAACTGAGACTCAGAGAGAAGGTCCCAGTCCAGGGCCACGCGGTAGGTCAAGGACGCAGAGAGAAGGCCCTGTGGGGCCAGGGAGCGGGGGTCTGAAGCTCGCGTCGCTATTCCTCATCTCTGGTGAGGCGTATGTGGCCCCCGCTTCGAATAAAAGCCCTGAAGCCCAGCCAGGGGAGAACCCCCACCCCAAGCGAACAAACCAGACCCGCCGTCACGGGAGACAGAGCCAGACACAGGCACCTCCAGCCCAGAGAGTCAAGGGCAAAGCCAGAGGAAGGGAGGGGGCAGGGGCATCCCGAGGGAAGTTAGGGAAGATTTCCTGGAGGAGAGGACATCGGAGCTGGGCTTAGACGGTGATGGAGAGGATAGTTGAAGCCCAGGGAACAGCATGTGCAAAGGTTCAGAGGCCATCTTTGGGGCCCATAAAGGGTGGAGGTTGGGGTGTGGGGGGAGCTGAGGCTGGCAACGTAGGCAAGTGCCATCAAGAAGGCCTCCCGGTGCCTGGGGCACCTGGGTGGCTCAGTCGGTTAAGCGTCCGACTTCAGCTCCGGTCATGGTCTCACGGTTTGTGGGTTCAAGCCCCGTGTCGGGCTCTGTGCTGACAGCTCAGAGCCCGGGACCTGCTTCGGATTCTGTGTCTCCCTCTCTCTCTGCCCCTCCCCTGCTCGTGCGCTGTCTTTTAAAAATGAATAAGCGTTAAAAAGAAAAAAAAAAAAAAAAAGAAGGCCTCCCAAAGGAGATGGGCAGAGATAGCAAGAAAAGGTCCCAGGGTGGTAAGATCCCCCTGGGTTCAGCATGAAGGGGCGGAGGGGAAGGGGTGAGGCTTAAGGCCAGGAGGCCAGGGAGGAGGCCAAGCTTACGGTCTACCGCCTCCGGGGCTGGTGCAGCCTTCCCCCCGCACAAAGTGCTCATTACCCACAATGTGTCCCTTCTCTCTCTTCCATCGGAATACATCTTCAGCAAGGCCACGGCCTGTGTAGCTTAGGACTACATTTCCCAGACTCCCTTGCAGCTAAGGGTCCGCTCGACTAAGTTCTAGCCAATAGGCTATGAGCGCAGTGCGGTGAGCCTCTTCCAGCTGAGGCCCTTAACCAAGAGGGTGAGCCCCCTCCCTGGCCACCTTTTCTCCCCTTGATAGCAAAGCAGACGTAACGGAGATCCTTCAGCAGCCGTCCCTGGCTGCACAGGGAGAAAGGCAGAGCAACAAGATGGAAGTTTAGACCCTAGTGACTTTGGAGTCACCATCACAAATGTGGTTGGCGGATGGAGATGCGCGTCCGTCGTGTTCAGGCCACTGGCCTCTGGGCCCCTCCAAGGCGCTCTTCCCCAACCCTTGACCCACCACTCACTTCGTTGGACTGGCGGATGGTCCGCAGGGGAATCCACACGGTGCCCACCATCGTGTCCCAGATGAGACCCTTGTTCCACACCTCTACCGTCAACCCCAAATCCAGGCGGTTAATCTCACTGTGGAGAGAGGGGAGGGGCATGAAGGGGTAGGAGTGAGGGGTGAAGTCTCGGAAAAGTCCGTTCACCTGCCTTATCTTAGGACACACAGCCAACTGGAGTTCAACCCCAGGCCTGGACGAGGCCTACCAGGAAGGTAACACAGTAATCCTTGTGTTACAGAGGGGAAACTGAGGCCAAGGGGCTAAGTTACATGCTCAGGGTATCACAGCAGAACCAGAATTTTAACCCGGGAAGGTATCACCTCTCCTGAACCCCCAACTCCCTTGGCCCTTCCTGGAGCCCTCAGGCCCAGAGAGTACTGGCTAAGGGAGGAAGAGGCTCAAACACTCTCTGTGGCTCCCTATTACCCCAGGATAAGGGCATTCAGGATGCCTCCCTCCTTCCCAATGTCACCTCCATCCAATCATATGGGGACAACCCTGAGAATATGAATGATATCACCTCTAAGCACTTTTCTCGCAGGACCCACCCTGGAAATAGCAGATTGGGAGGAAAACCTTGGGGAATGTCCCCCTTCACTGAATTTACCAATCTACCAGAGATTTGTCTCGAGGACTGTTCTCCTTGAGTGTATCTGTGACCTGGCCGTTCAGTGACTGGTTTCCAGGGGGTAGGGGACCACACTGTCTCTCCTCTTCCACATCTTCCCTGGAACCTGCAACTCTCATTCTTTCCTCAAATTCCTCTGCTCCAGGGTCCCAACTCTGGGTTCTCTCATGGCCTCCACCACTGCTCGTCCCCAGTCAGGCTCTGCTCGGGGGGTTGAGGGCTGCCTGGGTCCAAATCCCAGCTCTGCCAGGTATGAGCTGTGTGACACTGAACAGGTCGCTCTGCCTCTCCAGCCTCTGCCTCATCTGTAAAATGAGGATTGAAATAGCGCCCTCCCTCCCAGGGTGTGTGTGTGTGTGTGTGTGTGTGTGTGTGTGGCGGGGGGGGGGTTGATTTAATCAAAGCCTTAGAAGGGGGCCTGGTATTTTGTTGGTCATCATCAGAGAAGATGGGGTGTCATACGGGGCGCCTGGGTGGCTCAGTCGGTTGAGCGTCCAACTTTGGCTCAGGCCATGATCTCACGGTTTGTGGGTTCGAGCCCCGTGTCGCGTTCTGTGCTGACAGCTCAGAGCCTGGAGCCTGTTTCGGATTCAGTGTCTTCCTCTCTCTCTGCCCCTCCCCCACTCAGGCTCTGTCTCTGTCTCTCTCTCTCTCAAGAATAAATAAACATTACAAAAATTTTAAAAAAAGGAAAAGAAATCACACAAATGACTAAAATAACACTTGGTGGCTAGACCTGAAACTGCCCTCCAACTGAAGCTTGGGGCTGTGGTCGGGGAGGGCTTCCCTGAGGAGGTGACACCGGTGAGACCCAAAGGACAAGATGGAGCCTGCCAGGTCCGGTGGGAGCGGTGGGGGAGAGGAGAGAAGAGCAAGTGCAAAGGCCCTGGGGCAGGAACAAGCTGAGCCAGAAGAGATGGAGGCAGATACTGGCAGGAGATCACAGGGGCCGGGCCGGGAAAGGGGGTGCTAGGGAGAAGAGTGTGGGTTTTGTTCTGAGGTTCACAAACCATGAGCCATGGGCAAGTTTAGAGAGTGACAGGATGTGATTTGCAGTTTTAAAAATATCCCCCTGGCTGCCTGGAGGAGAACAGATTGCCGGGAGGCAGGAGGCGGGCAGCAGCAGGAGGCCAGGGGCGGAGGCTGGAGGGCAGCGGGGACTTGGCTGGTGGCCACGGAGATCAAGAGGCTAAGCCGATGGCTGGCCGCGGGGCCGCGGGAGGAGGGAGCGGAGTCCCAGACAACACCCGGGTGTCCGGCTCGCTCTGTGGGACCAGCAAGCGAGGCGACAGGCCCTGCTAACTCAGTCACTGCAAACTCACAACATGAAATCCTGTTCCCAGCTGGGCTGGCTGCCCCGCACCGCGATGGTCGTGCTCTTGACATTTTGCACCTTCAGGGTCACATACGTGTTGAATTTCTCTGCAGTGGTGAGAGCAGGGGTCAGCACAGGGGCCCAGGGAGTCCCCATGCCCCTTCCCAAGCTCCAGACGACCCTCTTATAATCCCCCGGGGTCTCCGTGTGCTTGGGGCCACGGTCCAATAACCAGGTCCAATAGACGGAGATGTTTCTGTGCCTACAGCCCAGGCTGACCCCCAGAGCCCCTCCCCTGCCCCAGTCCCTCAGAGCATAAGGGAAGGGCCTTGTGGGATTTGGGGGTGCCTAATCTAGCTGCTTAGAAATGACTACGTTCAATAGCTTTGGTTTTTCAGATGGGAGGACTGAGGCCCTGGAGAGGGGAACAAAAATGACAGTAAGGGGCGCCTGGGTGGCTCAGTCAGTTGAGCGACCGACTTCGGCTCAGGTCATGATCTCACAATTTGTGGGTTCGAGCCCCACGTCGGGCTCTGTGCTGACAGCTCAGAGCCTGGAACTTGCTTCGGATTCTGTGTCTCCCTCTCTCTCTGCCCCTCCCCCACTCATGCTCTGTGTCTCTCGGTCTCAGAAATAAGTAAACATTAAAAAATATTTTGTTTAAATGACAATAAGAAATTCCCTTCGCCTCTCCGAGCCTCACTTTTCCCACCTGTAGCCTGATCTAGGAGTCCCAGCCTGTCTCTTAGGATCCTGGGAAGGGCTGTTGGCTCAGGGTGAGCCCCACCTCCACTGGATTCTCCAGGGGATGGCTGGGGAGACTCTGGGATCACAAGCCAGGTCTGACACTCTGTGATGCTCAGCAGACAGGCAGCCCAAGTCCCCTGTCGCTGGCTCCGACCCCCTCCCCTATGTCTCCAAGACACAGACAGACAGACAGACGACACAGGACAGGGCAGGAATAGAGGCCACTTACCTTGGGCACCATCAAACTTGGCTTTTTTGACTGTGGAGAGAGACAGAGATAGGGAAAGGAGATGGGGAGAGAGGTGGGGAGAAGAGAGAGACAAAGACACCGAGATGGAAATAGAACAAGACAGGCAGAGAGGACAGGGACGCAGAAACAGAGACAAAGAAAGGCAGAGACAGAGAGCAAAAGGGACCGATGGAGAGATCAAACAGAAAACAAAAACGAGAGAGAGAGAGAGAGAGAGAGAGAGATGAAATCAGAGACAGAGACAAGAAGAGGCGAAACAGGAAGGAGAGGAGGGAGGCAGGGATGAGAGGGAGAGAGAGAAGCCATCAGACAGATGAGCACAGGCAGACCTCAGGGTTGAAGGAAATTTGGACCCTGGGAGCAGTTTCTGCCCCCTTTCCCTCCCCATCAAACTCCCCCCCAGATCTCCCCCACCTCTGGCTGTGCCTTTCCCCACAATTGAAAGGGATTCAAAAGAAGGAGCTGGGCAGGGCACAGGAGAGGCCTCCCACAGGAAGCCCTCCAGGATTGCAGCAGTGAGAGACCAGTTAGGGAGGAAGAGAGGTGGGGAGAGAGGAGAAAGGCGATCTCCAGTGACCCCCATGCCCCTGTCAGGCCAGTGAGGCTTCTCCCCCAATTATCCAGCTCAGTCTGTCCTACCAAATGCCCCCCCGGGGTTGAGGTCTCATGTTCAAACGGGACTGGGCGATGTCGCACAGAACCGCCCAGAGACCTGGCTCCTTAGTGCACAGAGAGACATCCGAACCCCCGCCGGGAGGTTGTTGCGGCTTGTCCAGCCCAACCCGCCGACGAAACGTGAAACCCAAATATGTGTCGGGTCCCAGGTGGTCCAGTCTCTCCGTGTTTCACGTAACCCCACAGTCCCAAGGGAGTCAAAGCAGTTCCACTCTTCCCTGGCTCTTCTCGCGGGATGCGGAACTTACATTCAACATCTCTCACACCCTGCAGCTGCCCCCGACATCCTTCCCCGCCACCCACTCTGTATCTCCACCCAAACCCTGCTTCCCCACTGAGCCCTTCCTCCTGTTTTCCCCCATCCTTTTCCCTTGTTGCTTTTCGATGTACGTTGTGGTTCCCACGGGCAATACACGCACATTTTGCAAAATCCAAGGCGCCCCAGAGATTGGTACGCGACGAGAACAAGGCTCTTCCCACCCCAGGCCCCACAGTCCCCGCCTTGTGCAGTCCACACTACCGGCTCCTTCCAGGGCTACAGGCACACAGTCTGTGATCCAGCAGCCGTGTGCACGTGTGCGTTATTTTACTTCCTACGCCAATGGCAGCATTCGACACCCTCTGTAGAAATTTGCTGTCTCTCAGGACGGACTGAAGAGTGTGTGCAAGCGAGTCGGAGGATAAATTCCTAGAAACAAAGTTGCGCGGCTTGCTATTCTTTCTTTTATTCTGAGAGCCAAGTTCAGGCCTTTTGTGGGCAAATGCCATGACCTCCCATCTTGGGGTCGTATCTCTGTCCACATCGCTTGAATTTCTGTCTTGCAAAAGCATCCAAAAGATACCAATGAAGGGAGAATTCCCATCAAGGGGGGGGGGGAGGTGTGGAGTGGTTTTAAACACTTGTCAGTAAATACTGTTTGTTCCTGTCACAGACAGACGGTGCAGGCGGGTGGGGGGGGGGTGGGGGCTGCGGGGGCGGGGGATTGACGTCCAGAAGCACAGCGAACCCCCCAGAGTCGCAGAGCAGGAGGGAGAATGATCACCTTCCTATACTACTGCCCACCCCCCACCAAACTTCAAATGCAGATGGGCTGTGCCTCGTACTCAACACCCCTGGGTTTGGGTTTGGCAGGTTGAAGTGCGGAAGGAGCCCTCGGCTGGACCTTGGGAGAGGCGAGCACTGGTTCAGCACGGAGTCAGGTGGAGTCAGGTTCAGCCTATGGTGCTGTGTGAACCCGGGCAGGTGAACCCCCTTCTCTGGGCTTACTCCATCTCTCTCTTTCTGGTTTTCTAGATCTGGCTTTCTCTCTGTTTCCTGCTGTATTTTATCTCTGCGTCTCTGTCTCTCTTTGTCCCACACCCCAAATCAGTCACCGTGTCCTGTCTTCCTCACCTTCCCATTCAAGACACGTAACGGCATGGGCAAAGGCCCCTCTCTTGAGTACATGCTCAGCTCCTGCCCCAATGCCCCCTTCTTGTACCTTCAGCCCCACTCAGCCCACAGGGAGCTCAATCACCCAGCTCCTCACCCCTGGGGCTGAGTGAAGCTCAGGGACCCTTAGGAGGGTGCCCTCTCTGAGCTCTCTGAGCTCTGCCCCTGGTCTGTAAAAAGGGACCCAGAGCAGGAGCCGCAGGTGTCCTTCCTAGGGGACCCCCTGCTTGCATTCCTGTTGATTGGGAAGGGCGGAGCAGTGATGGTGCAGAGGCAGGGGCCAGGCAGGGAGGAAGGACGGAGAGGGACACAGACAGAGGCTGAGGAAGGGGCACGCACGGAGGGATCAGCCTGGCGGAAGGAAGAAAAGGAGAGAGGAGGAAGGGGGGTAGATAACAAGTCATGAGAGTCGGAGACAGAGATGCAGAAAGAGGGAGACACACAAATGTCCGCTAGGGAGGGCCAGCGAGAAGGAGAGGCAGAGTGGGGAGAGATGGGTTGGAGGGGGATCTGAGGGGCTGATTGGTGTCTAGCCTGGCCTGGCCCGCAGATCCCGCTCTGGGTCCCCTCACCGGGGATAGAGCTCAGAGAAGAGGCCAGTCATCCAAAGTTTGTCCTTCATCCTCTCTTCCTGGGCGGGGATGGGGTGACTCTCCCTGTCTCCATTCTCCTGGTTCTGTTTCTCTTCCTCCCCTTCTCCCCCATCTGACTGTCTCTGTCTCTCTTGTCCCCTCTCCCTCAGACTACCCACATTCTTCCCCCTTAAGCCTCAGTGGGCCGGAGGGTGATGAGCTCAGTTGGGGCCCACCAGCAGTGGACAGATTGCTAGAAGGCTCTAGCCCCGAAAGCTGTGGCCAGGCTCTGGCCTCCAGGACCCTTGAGTGAGTCCGGGATGAGGACATCACTGTATATTCCTTACTGAGAACTCAGAGGCAGGAGGGGGAGATTCGGGGGTGGGGCTCAGAAAGAAACATGGTGGGGGGAGGAATCAAGGAAGGGGCTCAGAGTGGGGAGAAGGACTCAGGGGGGCATGGGGTATAGGGTAAGGGGTGCAGGGGAGAGGACTAGGAAAGGAAGCTCGAGAGCTGGAGGAAGGTCTTGGTGGGGAAGGGGGACTCAGGAAGGCAGAGAAGCGATGTCATCAGGGGAGGGGCTCAGAGGAGGAGAGGCCTCAAAGGGAGGGAGGGGTCTCAGGGCAGGAACCAAGTCTAGGTCCTTCTGTCTTTCCCCCTCAGTAAACGGTCCCAGTCACTGTCGCCTTCACCACCGTAGTCATCACGTCTCTGCCCGGCCACTCCCTCCCAACCCCCCTCGCTGCAGTATCGGGGTCAGCGGGGCGGAAGCGCCACCCCTCCCCGCGAGCTCCTGGTCACACGCACAAGGCTATTTATAAAGTGAGCACAGAGGGCGTGGGCGACGCGACAGCTGGGAGTGACGGCTGGGGGAGGTGCACACTGCTGGCCCCTCTGACAGGAGGCTGGGGAGACACCGTGTCACGACGGTCAGCAGCCTGCGCGGCCCTTGGGGACCCCATCAGCCCTGACTGATTAATGTGGTTACACAGGCAGATGCTGGCCAGGGCAGAACCCGGGAAGGTAGGCACAGGGGCTCAGGCTTCAGGACTTCCATAGGCGCCGCCAGGCTCTGCATCTAGGAAATGGAGCGAAGTAGGGCCTTCTCCCCTTCCTCCTCCCCTCTTTCTCCCTCCTCCTTCTGCTCCCCTTTCTTTTTAGTCATTATTAGAATCGGCATTATTATACTGCCATTGTTACTGTTTTTATTATTACTCTCACCAGCATCATTACTATTTGTATTATTTGGTTGGATTCTAAGTGTGCCCCTGGTCTGGACAACCCGGGAATTGAGGGGCACCTCCTCCTTGACTTGCCAGGCCTGGGGTGGGGGCGGGGGAAGCGTTGGACCCCAACCATCAAGGGAAGCATCAGGAAGCTCCCTTCAGAACATGCTCACTGGGTGTTGGCAAACACTACAAGATGGAGTAGGAGGGAAGGGAAGCATAAAGAATTCAGAAATTCATCTTGAGATATTTGGCGGTTTTATACGTGATGCCAACGGCCTATATGAGTTTTGTGATAAGGACACTGGCCCCACTGGCTTTCATCTGGGAGAGAGGACTCCTACCTTCCATTAACGGAAATAAGCCAGAGCCCAAGTGGGGATTTCAGTGTAAAAAAACAAACACATCAAGAACCTCGACAGAGATTTCTGTGTTTTTTTACCCACTGCCACTTAGAACTAGGCCTGACATATAGTAGGTGCTCATTAAATAGTGTTCAGTGAAATAATGACATAATTTCCTCCTCCAGCAGCCCTGTGGTGAGATCTGCCCCCTCCTCGCAGGCGGGCGCCGTCCGCGGTGTGGCACGCTCTGTCCCTGCTCTGTCCAGGGTGCTGAACCCCTTTTTCTGGTTTTACCTCCAATGAACTTGGCACGCCTTTTTACCTCCTGTGTACTACTGAGCCCTCCTCAGGCCTGAGAACGCAGTGAGCTCTCAGGAAACGTCCTACACCCACGGACCTCCTTCCCGAAGGCTTTTAGTCCCCATTAATAAAAACACCATCATTGATTTTTCCTGTCATTGGCTCACACTTACGGAACTCTTCCACAGGCCAGGCAGCATGCCAAGGGCTCTGTGTGCCTCATCTCACTGGAGAGTTCTAGCAAACCTAGGCAGTGGGTGCGATTAGTGTGCCCATTCTACAGATGGGCACGCTGAGGAATGAAGAGGATACAGGACTTGCCAGGAAGCGGTGGATTTAAGGGTTCAAACCTAGGCCTGTTGGACTAGGGATGTCCCAGTTGGCACTCACAGAGTAAGCCCATTGTATGTGGGAGGAAAGTGAGGCACGGGTTAGGAGAGGGGCTAAGACTGCAGCCCTGAAGATGAATCAGAGCCAACCCTGGAGGGCATCCTATGATTATAGTGAGAGCAAAGACCCAGAGACAACCTCCCCTGGCTAGGTGGTCATCAGAAATAGGGCAGCCAGGGGAAGAGGGGTTTGTGAGGGCTTCCTGGGAGAGAAGCAGGGGGAGAGGCCACAATGAATGGGGGAGATAATGACATGTCTCTTTATCGAGTGAGTGAAGGAAGACGGTGATCCCAGGACAGACTCTCACCCCATGAAAGGGAGGGTTAGTCTTCTTCCAAGAAGAGGTTCAACCTTCACCCTGAATTCCCAGTAGGCTGTGGAGTCAGACAGCTACATCTCTAACTCTGTGGCACTAAGCAAGTTGTCGAACCTCCCTGAGCCTCAGTTTTCCTTATCTGTAAAATGGATATCTGTAAGGATTAAAGAGGGCAATGGGCATAAAAGTCCTCAACACCGTACTTACAGAATGCCGGATAAACGGGGCTTATTGTTGATATTATTAGTTTTGAGGCAAACTCACTCATGTACGCATTTGCTAATTGTATGCAATATTCATTCACCAACTATTTCTGGAGACTTTAAAACCACTGAGTGGCCTGGCCAAATGCTGTAAGGCACGTAAGAAGGTCTAGAACTGAATCCCCACCACCATGATTTTGCACGTGCTATTCCTTCCACCTAGAGCACCATGTCCCTTCTGCTTAGCTCCCCCTCATCTTCTGAGACCCAGGCGAATGTTGAGGGTCGGGGGGAGGGGAGGTAAAAGCATGCTTCCTAAAGGGAGAGAGCTCTGGATCCTACCTTCCCTGCCTCCCTCAGCCCTTCCCTTTCCCTCCCACTCTGACCGCACCAGCCTGAGGCCAGGAATAGTGCTGGGTCTCCAGGAACGGTGCCTACCATATAGTAGGTGTTCAACAAATGCTTGCTGAATAAATATATGAATGAATTCGTGAAGGAGCAAGGTTCCTTTGCAGACTCAGGACTCTGCCAAGCCCTACCAAGTGGATGGGGTTGGGGCGGCAGCGGGACTCCATATAGATAGATAAAGAAATGAGGGGGGGCCAAAGGCAAGACCTGAACAAGATGGTCTCCTGTATGTTGGTGTCAGATAAGTATGCAAGAGTTTACATTTGTGTGTGTTTGCATGTGCATTTGCTCATGTTACCAGGGAAGGCAGGCGTACGTACATGGGTGTACGTGTATGCGTGGAGGGACACGTGCTTATGTGTACCACCTGAACGCAGGTGATGATGTGCACATATGTGTCAGGAAGTGGAGCGTGACTGTATGGGCGAAATGCTGGTATGTGTGAGTTTAGGTATCTGCGGGCTTGCAGGTGATGTGTTAATTAGAAACCTATGTTGTGGTGTGTGTGTGTGTGTTACACTGTTATATGGAACGTGCATTTGCTTACTTGTGTGTCCACACATAAGTGTATTTTGTGAATCATCATTCGTCTGTTCAAAGGGGCTGCTTTGAATGTCCAGACAAGCGTCATCATGCATGTGGCTTTGGTATGTGTACATGTGTGTGTTTCTTGGGATTGGAGCCCTAACAGGAATACGTAGGTACAGGCCTGTGTGTCAGGTGACATGGATATTGTGACCCCGCATCACACATGTTTGGATACATCCGTGTGTGCGTACATGCACGTGGACACACATGCCTATATTTTGGGGACCATGTGTACATGGCAGAGTGGCTGTGTCCCATATACATATGTGTGTTCACACACACACACATGAATGTACACACGTGTCCAGAGTGAGTGTGCATTCATAGGTGGTCTTCGTGCAATCTTGGTGGGTCCTGGGCATTTCTGTCCACACAGGGTGAGTCTGTGTATGAACGTTCCAGTGCGTGTGTGTATAGATATGGGCAAACATGAGTGGGCTCCCGGTTGGGGGTACGGCTATTTCCTCAACTCCAAGGATGAGTTCAAACCCATGGAAAACCCTCCCAGCCCAGCTCCACTGCTGCCTTGCCCCCTCTCCCTTTTCATTGACCCCCTCAGCCCCAGCGGGCATCACTCCCACCCCTCCCAGCATTTCACCCCTCTCCACTTCTCTTGGTCTCCCCCTCTGCATTATTCCATTCCCCGTACATCTCAGGGTTTTACTCCCCACCCCACCCTGAGCCTTGCCCCTCCCAGCAACACCCCTCCACTCTACTGGTGATTCCCTTCCTGTAAGTTCCACAGAATCATCCAACACAACTCTTCCTCCAGGCCTCCGTTTCTGGAAGCCTCACCCCTCTTCACACCACCCCCACAGCCCAGCCTCCAGTTTGCGTCAGAGTCAAGGGTGAGATTCCCCCCCCCCCCCCCCACACACACACAACTAGGCAAACCTTCCAGAGGAACCCAACTTGGAGGATGTGAGGCAGGGAGCAGGAATAACACACCAATTGGCCCCCTTCTCCAGTGCCAGCCCCCCCTGGCCCCACTGCTGGGCAACTTAGAGGAGGGGGAGAGGCCAATAGGGGTTTGGACGTTCACCTCCGCCTTTCCTTTAGTCAGAGTCAGGGGGTCTCCTCCACTTCCCCACTCCCCTAACTCCATAGGCCAGGGGGTAGTTGGCTTTCATTCTTATGGGCCCTTGGGCCACCATCAGCCACGGTAGGGAACGACCTGGGAAAGGAGGTCCTTGTCCCTTTAAGAACACCCGCGTCCACGCCTGCCCAGCCCCGCGCGACAGCACTCTGGAAGCCGCCGCGGCAGGGAGCTGGCGGGCGGGGCAGGGTTTGTGAATGGAGCGACGGAGGGGGAGGGGAAGAAGGGGGAGGGGCGACGGGGGCGGTTCCGGGCTCTGGGCCTGTTCACTGGGGTCCAGGTGGAGACCGGGGTTCAGTGCTCGCGCTCTCTCTCTCGCTCTCTCTCTCTCTCTCTCTCTCTCTCACACACACACACACACACACGCACACACACACCCCACACACTCCCCGCTGTCTAAGATCTCCCAAAGCCTAACATCTCAGGCCTCACCAACACACTCCTTCCGAGACCTCAGCCTTCTTAGAGGGAGTAGGTGTGAGTGAGGGAGATGGACCCCAGTCCTTGAAACCCAAGGTTGAGACCTCTATAAGCCTTGAGCCCCTGTTCACCACCAACCCCACCATCCAAGGTCTCCCAGAGCTTGAGTTCTCAGCAGGAATGCCCGGGATGCCTGAGTCCTGGTGGGCTCTCTTCACCCCTACCCCAACCTCAGAAGTGGGGGACAGCGATCATGCCCCTCCTGTGTCTCTTTCCTTCCCTCCCCACCCCAACGCAGAGCGTGGGCCTGGGCGTGGGCCTCCGTGCAGATGGCGTTCGAGCCCCAAAATAGCTCCACCCCACTTCTCCCTCCCTCCATTCGGCGCAAAGTGGGTGAGGTGAGGATGTCGGGAGGGGTGCAGGCCGGCACTGCACCCTCAAGGGGTCAGCTTCCAATGGGGGAAGCCGGTTAGGCGTTCTGGAGTGCTGGAGGGGGCAGGGAGTGAGGAGACCCTCAGGCGATTCCCCCAGCCCCCACTGGAGAGTCCAAAGAGTTAGCGGGGAAATGTGTCCCCAGACACCAGTCACAAGCCTCTCAGGACCTACGGAAGGGTCTCCCTAGCCCCGACCCCGGCCTCTTCACACCCAAAGCTGAGGGATTCCTAGAGGTCGCCCGGGCAAGCCCCCTTACCCAAATCTTACATGCTCAGGGCTTGGAGACCCCTCCTCTCTGCACTCCTTTTCGAATTCCGAGCCCAGCCCACGTCCCTGAGAACCCACAGCCCAGCCCACCGGCGCAAGACTCCCTCCAAGTACCCTACAGGATTCATTCGAACTACCCAGCCCAGCCCCTTCCACACTTAGTAACCTGGTCTACATAGACTCCCCATCTAGACTGTCTCCAGATAGAGCCCCGGATCCCGGCTGGCGTCCACGCGGGCCTCCGCATTCAGCCATGTCCGTACGACCCCCAGCAGCGGCCACTAGGACCCTCTGAGAACGCAGCTACCTCTACCTGGATCACCCTCTTCGGCTCCCTGACGCGTCTACAAGGGCCACCCTCTCAAAAGTCCAGTCTCGTGTACTCGGGTCACCCCCTCAGGAGTCCAGCCGCATCCACACGGACCCCGAGCCCGGTCCGGGTCCACACCGGTCCCCAGCCTCGCAGCCTCGCCTCCTACCTCCAACGCAAAGTAGAGACATGTCTCCGGGGTCGCCGGCGGGCCGGCTCTGTCAGGTGGAGCTTAGCGGCCACTGGGCTGGGGCATGGCCGGGGCTGCAGCCCGCGCTCAGCTCACGCCGGGGCCCGGCCTCCGCCGCCGGCCATCTTGGTTCAGCACCGGGGGTGCGGACAGCTCCTGACGTGGTGCTGATGTGGAGCTGGCGGGCGGAGCCCAGGGACGCCTGATGGGGCGGGGGCGCTGCAGGCTTGGGGGAGCTTTAAAGGGCCGGAGCCGGGTGGGGGCTCCCCGTCCCCAGGGCTTCCAGACCAGAGGGACACAGGGCAGCCCCATTCAGGTTCCCTACAGGTTCTGCGTGTTTTCGTCTCTGCTGGAGTCGCTTTGTGGGCTCTCTGTCTCTTGAGTCCTTTGCTGTCTCTGCTTTCCCTGAGTATCTCTGTTCCTCTGTTTCTGTCTACGTCTGTCTCATTGCCGGCTTCTCTATTTCTTTCTCTCCCTGTGTCTCTCTGTTCCTCTTTTTGTCTCCCCATCTCTCGGTCATGTGTCTCCCTCTGAGCATTTTTTTTTCTGTTCAGTCTCTCTGCCTCTCCCTGTCTAGATCTCCCTCTGAGTCTCTGTTTCACTATTTAAGTCATCCAGGCTGTGGATCTTTGTATACACTCAGACTGGATCCTGTCCTTCACTCCCTCGTGTAACTGGCAAACTCCTATTCATCGATCAACGCCCAGATTGAACATCCCCTCTTCCAGGAAGCCTTCACTGACTCCGCCACACTGGCCCTTTACTTACCTTCTGGACTCCCCCAGCTCCCAACTCTTCCCCTGGCTCAGCCCTGACCCCAGCACATCTCTGCTCCCCGCCCTCCCCACTTATCTAGCTGGGCAGTTCCATATGGGTTCAACACAATGCCGCTGGTTTTCATCCACGTTTCTGCAAGCGTGACTGTAATACGTGCAGCTTTCACTATTCTACAGTATTCTCTTGATTTACTATACCTCTGGTTATCTATTTTCCATCTGATAGATCTTAAGATTGTCCCCGCTTTGAGTTTATTTTTTAAAAAAAAACTTTCATAATCATTCTCAGACATGTAGGCTGGTGCGTGAGTAAGACTGCTGGATCATAGGACACCCACGTGCTCTGCTTCACGAGATAACATCAACTTGTGTTTTCTGACGTAGCTCCAACTATTTCTATCACACCAGCACCAGATAAGCATTCAGTTGCCCCACACCCTTGTCAACACTTGGAATACTCTCAGTTTTTGGATCACGCCAAAATGGAGGGGGAGAAGCGGCGCCTCATTTTGGTTTTGATTTGCTTTCTGATTGCTCGTGAGGGGGACCTCTTCCTGTGAGTATTGGTTTCTTCTTAGGGTGCAATTCTTGCTCCAGTCTTTCATCCGTTTTTTAAAACGTGACTGTCATTTCCTACTCGTGTAGTTCTTTATCCGTATTAGACACAACCCCTTTGTTGGTTTAATGCGTGTTGTAAAACTTTTTTAAAGATCTCCAGTTTTGTGGCTGGTTGCCGTTCTATTTATGGTATCATTTTCTGAACAGGGGCTCTTAATGTTTTAAATAAACTTTTCATTTTGGAAAAATTTTAGACATACAGAAAAGTTACAGAGGCACTGGGCTGTAAAAAGATACGGACTGTTTGTATATACTCTTTACCTAGTTTGTGCTAATGTTAACGTCTAACATGTGGTTACAGGGTTATACGTGTCAAAAGTAAAACATTTACATTGGTGCTTATTATTAAGTAAATCGCAAACTTTATATTTCCCCAGTTTTTCCAACTAATGCTCTCTTCCTAGGCAATGATCCAATCCGGATCCTACACCGCATGTAATGATCTTATCTCCTTGGTCTCCACCTAGCTGTGATTTCTTAGTCTTTCTTATTAGTCATGACCTCGACACATTTAAAGAGTACTTGTCAGGCGTTTTGCAGAAAGTCACTTGATTTGTGTTTTTCTGATGCTTTCTCATTATGAGACTGGGGTTATGGGCTTGAGGGGAAGATCACAGAGACGGGGGTCCTTCGTTGTCATCAGGGGTCCCTGATGCCCACATGACATCACAGGGACTGTTAACTTTGACCATCAGGGTTAGATGCTGTCTGCCACGCTCATCTTACAATTTTTCTCCTTCCCTGTTCTGTTCTTTGTAAGCAAATCACTAAGCTCAGCCCACCCTGAAGGGGAGGGAATTATACTCCACCTTCTGGAGCAGGAGTATCTAGGGAGATCTTAATTTTAAATTCCTTTTTTACTGCTGTAAAATACACATAACAAAATGTACCATTTTAACCATTTTAAAGTGTACAATTCAGGGGCCTTTTTTTACATTCACAAGGTTGTGCAACCACCACCTCTATCTAGTAATAACGTATTTCTGTTACCCTAAAAAGAAACCCCATCCCCGTTGGCAGTCACTCCTCACCCCCCTCTCCCAGCCCCTTGAAACCACCAATCTGCTTTCTGTGTCTATGGGTTTAATTTAAGATTCTTCAGCCTTAGTCTTTTTCTTTGCAGTAAAGAAAATGCAAGACACTGTTATTTCCTCCTTACCAGTTCTTTATCTCTCATTTATTTTTCCTGCCTTATGGTGCAGACCGGTGCAATCTCAAGACACCATGGTAACTGACATCCTTGCCTTGTCTGCCCATCTTAAAGAGAACATTTCCATGTTCACCACCAAATATGATATCTGCTGGAAGTTTTTAATAGAAAATCAAGTTAAAGAGATTGACTTCTATTTCCAGTGTGCTAAGACTTTTTTTTTTTTTCTTTTACCACACACAGGTGGTGAATTTTAGCAATTAGATTTCCCAATCTTTACTGGGTATATCTTAACTTTTTGCCTTTAATCCGTTCATGTGCAGTACCTTTCTCTCTATATGGTTGATATGCATTGGTCTCTCCTGTTGTCTGTCTCTTTTATCCACACATCACCTCCTTCTATCTGCCAAAGCCTCTGATAAACTCATCATTCAGATCCAATTAATTTTAAGCCCCACCGTTCCGTTTTGCCGCCGCCAACAGCTCTGCTAAGTCCAAAGCTATTTGAGCTATCTCGTCCCTCCATTTAATCATACCATGCTGGGGCACCTGGGTAGCTCGGTCCGTTGAGCGTCTGACTCTTGATTTCAGTTCGGGTCATGAGCCCAGGATCATGGGATCAAGCCCCGCATCGGACTCCACACTGAGCATGGAGCCTGTTTGAGATTCCCTCTCTCTCTCCTTCTGCCCCTCTTCCCGGCTCGTGTTCTCTCTCTTAAAAGAAAAAAAAAATTATGCCATGCTGCCTCCATGTTTCTCTTGCTCTCTCTTCTCTGCAGCTCCCTCTTTCCCTGGCTCCTCTTACTACGCATCTACATTCAAGTCTTTGGCAAACTCATACTCACTCTCTGTCCCTCTATGCCTCTTCTCTTGGCTTCCGGTGTTTAACTCTCTTTACCATGCTATGAAGTCCACAGAGAAAAGTGATTCAAAGACAAATAATGGGAGATAGTACACAGACTGGTGAGAAGTACAACTCCTCCCCCTCATGCACACACACAGGAAAAGACCCACCTATCACCAAACATACACACACACACACACACACACACACACACCTCCCAGGCAACGAGCTCCTGGCAATCCCCAGAGGCCCAAACTTGCTCACACCCTACGCCAAGAGCTTCTCCTGTAGCCCCAATCCAGGGGCAACCATGCTTGGTCTTCAAATAAATTCCCAGTCTTTACTGGGTATATCTGATGTCTCTCGTACTGTACAAAGCTCCACAGAGGGGAAAGATATGAATGGGATGTCAATCAATTTGTGAAGCAAGTGTTTGCTGGCACCTCCTGGATGCTGGGGACTACTCTTGTCATCAGGTTCCACCGAGTGACATGGTTCCTAGCATGAAAGTTGGCAACAAATAAGCCTTCACAGCAGGCATCAAGGAAAATTATGAGGAAAACAGGGAAGGTCCCATGATAGACAGGAATGGTGCAGGATGGGAAAAGTGCCGTCTGGAGGAGTAACACATGAGCTGAGATCCAAAGGAAGAGAAGGACCCAGGCATGGGAAGAGATGGGGAAGGGACATTCAAGACAGCAGAGCAGGTGCAAAGGCCCTGAGGTAGGGCCATGTCTGGTGCATTGTAGGAATACCAAGGAAGCTGGTGTGGCTGGAACAGAGTGAGAGAGAAGGGAGATGGGCAGGGGTAAAGACCACGTGGAGTTTCCTGGCTACGGGGAGGAGTGTGAGTTTTACTTGAAGGGTAATGAGAGCCATGAGATGCCTTTGAGCAGAGAAAGGACATGATCTGATTTATGATTTAAGAATCCCTGAGGCACCTGGGTGGCTGAGTCAGTTGAACATCTGACTCTTGATTTCGGCTCAGGTCATGATCTCACATTTCATGGGATCAAGCCCCACGTCAGGCTCTGTGCTGACAGTGCGGAGCCTGCTTGGGATTCTCTCTCTCCCTCCCTCTCTTGCTCTCTTTCTCAAGATAAATAAATAAAAACTTAAAAAAAAAAAAAAGAATCCCTCTGAGACTACCAGGGGAGCAGGGGTGGTCGTGGCAAGAGTGTAGGTGACAGGAGGCCAGAGCAGCACCCAGGTGGCAGGTGACAGGGCCTATGGGAATGAAGGGATGGTTCAGGTTCATTCTGGAGTCTCAGTCTAAAGTACCAGCCAATGAACCGGACATGTGGAGGTAAGGGAAGAGAAGTGACAAGAATGGGTCCAGATTTGGGGTCTGGGAGACTGGGAGATGGTGGAGACATCTGCCATACTGATGAAGAAGTGGAAGAAACTTCGGGGTCAGAAACTGAGACCTATGTGTTGGGCTTGCTGAGTTGGCAATGCCTGCAAGGCACCCAATGGGAATACCCAGTGCAGGTGACTATTTGAGTCTGAAACTCGGGGCTGGCGATACAAATGGGATAGACATCAACATGAGATGGGGTGTGGCCATTTGGGCCCAGAGGGTAGAGAGAGGGTAAAGGGCCCCCTGGCTCCCAGGACCAGAACTAAGACTTCAAAGCCAGGGTCCACCTTCCATATGTTTGCCCATCCCCAGCTGTAGTCCCTGTGACCAGGGCGGCAAGCACTGGTAAGTGCAGGGAACATGGAACTCAGAGCCCCTGGGACTGCCATACAGTCTCATCTCCCCCCAACATTTCTATTGTCAACGGCCTTGGGTACTGGGGTGGGGTGGGAGTGGAGGAGTACTGAAGGAGATGAAGTGGGTACAAGTAGGTGATCGTCCATTCAAGGTTCTCCTGAGTGGAGAGGGAAAGAG
The DNA here is from genome assembly GCF_024362965.1 of Panthera pardus. NCBI lineage: Eukaryota > Metazoa > Chordata > Mammalia > Carnivora > Felidae > Panthera > Panthera pardus. The sequence continues at coordinate 13,321,677 of NW_026527013.1, forward strand.
TATTCAGGCGGTTCCAGAAAGCCTACTGCGTGCTTGGCAATGTCCCGAAAGGCCTGACAGATGCTATTTCCCTTAATCCTTTGCAGCCTAACGTGGGAGCAATAATATGCTCATTTTATAGACAGGAAGATCGAGTTCCTGAGAGGTTGGAGGGATGGGAGTTGAAGCTGCACCGACTGTCAGAATAGGTCATTTCCCTAACACAGATGCTCATGTAATCATTCAGTCAATGAACACGGCATCCACGCACGCATAGTGCCCAATCCGGGGTCCTATATGGTGACTGCGAGGGGGTGCGGGGCAACAGGACCCAATCTCCAAGGTCAGAGGAGGGACAAAGGAAGGGAGAAGGGATTCTTGGGATGCTGCCAACAGCTTCCTGGAAGAGCAGAAACTGGAGAGGGAGGACATCTCACAAAGGACTGAGAATTAGAGGACGAGCGTTCCTGGCAGAGGGCGTGGTGAGTCAAATGTTCGGAGGCTGTGCCACTGCTGGACCTACTCTGGGCCTTCAGGCCGGGGGTCACAAAGAGAAACCGATGCGGGCAGTCTTGGTTTATCACGTATAAAACGGGGATTGGAAAGGTGACTGTGACCTAAAGAACTAATGAGAAGAGGGCAGCGCGGCCCTTTGCGAGTTCCCAGCCGCGACCTGCACGGCTCTGACAAGGGACTAACTCAAGGAAGCGAAGCACTGGATTGGCTGGCGGAGGGCGGACAATAAAAAGGGGACGATTGGATTGGTCAAGAGGATGAGGTGGCAAAAAGTGCGAAGAGAGGCGATAGGTCCAGGGGGAGTGGGGGGTGTGGCTCCGGGCTCAGAGGCGGGGCTCAGCCTGAAGTCTCCCGAGTGACCAGCAAGTGGCAGTACTGGGCCAAAGAACGATCCCAAGGCCCCGCCCCGTCGCAGGCAGGAACCCTGTCCAGGAGAGCCAGACACTGTCCACTCGTTTAATCCCCTCAGCCGAGTTTACCGACCGGGAAGCAGAACGAAAATGCAAGTCACGTGCCCAAGGTCCCACAGCCGGTGAGTGGCAGAGTCGGGATTCAAATCCAGGCAGCCCCTTGGGGCCCTTAACCCCTAGACTCCCAAATCCCCTAAAATGATAGTTAAAACAACAACAAAGATTCCCTCTCAACAATTACTGAGCTCTTCCTGTGTACCTTACACGCCATCCCCCAGATGGGTACATTCATTTTCATTTTGCAGATGAGGTTTTCCTCGTCTGAAAGCACCGAGGAGGGGCTCGGGGCACCAAGCGGGTTCTGTGTCTAACGTGAGAACCCCAAGAGGACGTGAGGCTCGTCCACTGGTGGCCCTGGGTCCAGCTCAGGGGAGGGATTAGTAGGAACCTAAAGCCTCTGCCCTCTGCAGCCTCCAGCCCGCTGCTGCTGCCACTGTCCCCAACCCAGTCCCTCGCTGTGCCCCAGCCCAGGGCTGCACCCTCATTCATGCCACCCCTTCAAATCTTGCTTCCTCACTACAGATTGGCTGGAGATCGGTGCCCTTGCACCCAGACTTGGGGAGGGGGAGACGGGTGCCTAGGAACATTCGACAAGGGGCCTTGGTGATTGTCACTTTCACCAAGTGGGAAAAGAGCAGATCGGAGATGCCAAGGTATTTGCCCAAGCTGTGCAGGCAGGAGGAGGCACAGCTGGACTTGAACCCAGAGCTACAAGCTCTCATGCTTCTAGAACTGCCATCAAGGTACTGTCAGGCAGGGCCCTGTCCACCCCTCGCTTCTGGAGCTCCCCAGTATTCCAGCGTCCTGTGAAAATGGTGAGACTCAGCTACCCACACACTGGTTCAGAATGCAAAAAAACTGCCAGGTCCAAACAAATCGATGTTTAATTACGTTCAGGAACAGGATGTCAGCTTCACTGGGGTTAAGGTCGATGCATCAGAAAACAGGTCTGGGGTTGGATATGGTCTCCCTGGGAAGACCCCAGCTGGGTCACTGCCTCTCTTGAGTAGGCAGCTACCCGTGGCCGGTCGATTTCCGAAGCAAAATGATAAATTGCACGAATAGCTAACCAAGTGAGAGCTTAGCACGTGCGGGACTGGATCCTGCTCCATGTTGTAAATCATTTAATCTCCACAGAGACCCTACTGGGCGGAAGTTGTTATGATACGGTTTCAAGGAATGGGGAAACTGAGGCACGGGACAGTCACACAGCTGGAGAGGGACATAGTTGGAATGTGAACCCCACCAGGCTTGGGATATGCACCGTGACCCTCGTGCTGTCCTCAACCTTATGTTTCTCATTCGGTCATTAGCGGGATGGGAGATGCGGGTACAACTGTGACTTTTTTTTTACTTGATTCGGGTCTGGATGTAAGGACATGGCTGGCACTGCCTGGTGGGCCAGATGAGACGGGGTGGGAAACCAGGTGGGGACCCATCTCTGTCCCCTCTAACCAGCTTCCGAGACTGCAAGCCACCCAGGCAGGTCACCTCCTGTTCTGGATCTGGACGCCTGAAATGAGCAGCTCCACCTCTAACTACAACCCCTGTGACCGCGCTGATTGGACCAAGCCGGGGGTAATTGCTAAAGCAGCTCTTCCTAGAACAGTGACCACCAGGGAGAAAGCTCGCTCCGCCCACAAGCTCCGCCCACAAGCTCCGCCCGCAAGCTCCGCCCTCAAGCTCCGCCCACAAGGCTCTTCTGGCTTCAGTGATTCCGCCCCCTCCCGCCCCCAGCCTCCGCCTTGGCCTCCCCATCTCTTACATCGTCCTCCAGACTTGGCCTCCCTGGGTGTCTTTAATTCCTCTGACACACCTCGCCTGCTGGCTTTTGCAAGCGCTGTTTCACCGCCACGAACCCCCCTTCCCCTCTCTTCTGGGTAAACTGCTTTCTTTCCTGCTCTCAGTTGAAAAGCCTCCTCATCCTGAAAATCTTCCCTGACCCCCAAGACTGGCTGGAGAATTCCCTGTGTTCTCACACCAGTTTTCTTGTCTCTCTCCCAATCGGGTCAGCAAGCTCCTTAAAAGCCAGGATGGGATCTCGGAAAACGTCGTCTCCCCAATGCCTGGTAGGTGCCGAGGTGCTCAAGAAACATATGTCAAGCGTAATAATTACTGAATTAATCTGGTATTCAAAATTAGGGAGCCCTTGGCCCTTCTGAGAACACGGAGCTAGGCGCTCCTGAGGGCAGGACCGCTGCTGGCCCGGGACAGTCTGGCACACCATGTGTGTGGGAGGAGGGAAGGGACGTACGTCATTTCTGGAGATGACGCGTGCTCAGTACTGGCACGTAGCATCATTTCTTGGTCCTCTGCAACCCCCGGGGACCTAAACCGGTCCAACCAGTCACCTCCCTCCTACTCGCTCTCAATCTAGGGCCGGCCCTCAGGCGGGGTTGGGCGTGGCCTGAGGGAGAGGAAGGGGCGGGAACTTGTGTCCTAAGCCATCATTGGGTGGCCATGGCGCTGTCTCGTCCAATCCGCCTTGGGGGTGGAGTTTGGACAGGTCCAGGGCAGGTTGGAAGAGAGGGAAGGAAATCGCCATTTCTTTTTAAATGTGTGTGTGTGTGTGTGTGTTTTTTAACGTTTATTTATTTTTGAGAGACAGAGCACAAGCGGGGCAGGGGCAGAGAGAGAGGGAGACACAGAATCCAAAGCAGACTCCAGGCTCTGAGCTGTCAGCACAGAGCCCGATCCGGGGCTCGAACTCACGAACAGCGAGATCATGCCCTGAGTCAGATGCTCAACCAACTGAGCCACCCAGGTGCCCCAGGAAATCGCCATTTCTGGCGGCGCCTTTGAGTTAATTGGGGAGGGAGCGGGAAGGGCTGAGAGTCCTCCCAGAGGACCGGATTATAAACAAACAAAATGCAGCCCCCTCCACGCACAACCCCCTTCCTTCCCGCGCGGCATCCTGGCGACTTTGCGGAATGAACTGATGGCAAGCGGGCCCCCGCCTCCACCAGCCTACTCCCAGCTGAGTGTTTAAGAGCCCAGCTCCCAAAAGGGAGGGCATCTGGATTCAAATCCTGGGTCTGTCACATGCTGTCTGTGTGATATTGGGCATGTCACTTACTCTGTCTTGTCCTCAGTTTCCTCATCTGTGCAGTGGGATGGGTAGTGTGACATGTGTTAATCTGTAAAATGCTTGGAACCATAAAATGCTTGGAACCAGCTCGCAGTTGTTTTTACAGTTCACGTTCCATGTCCCTTCTTCTCCAACACTCTCCTTGGCTCCTATGGCCCTCAGAGTAAAATCCACACACCTTCCTGTGACCAGGGGGCCCTGTGAGGCCCAATCCCCACCAGCCTCCCTGGCCACACCTTCCTGAATCTCCGTCACACCACACAGCCTCTCTGTGGTCTCGGAGTCTTCCCATATGCCCAGTCTCTTCTGGCCACAGGGCCTTTGCACATGCTGTTCTCCCCCACAGAAAGTGCTCTTCCTCCTCCAGGTGCTCCTTGTGCTGTCCCGCACGTGTGCTCAACTCCTCCTCCTCCCTCAGGTCCTGACTCAAGTGCTGCTTCCCCCAGGAAGTCCTCCTAGATCTCTTCAGATCAGGTAAGGACCTCCCTGTTCCGGTCACAGGTCTCAAATGTCTCAAATGCATAGACCTCCATCAACAAGTCCTCCTCCATCACCATCACACCACCAGGCCCATAGGGAAGGGTTATATGTTTTTCCTCCCATATATCTCCCCTAGAGAGACATAAGCTCCACTGGTGGGAGGTGGCTTGGAGGAGGTCCAAGCATCTCTTTGAGGCAGAACCATGTCATCTTGGCCTCATTTAACCCAAGCAATACATTCCAAGGCAAAAACATTCAGCACCTGCTGCTTCTGCTCTGGAGAAGCAAATTGGAGCCACACCCTCCTCCTAGGAGACCCCTGTTGGGCCCCTGAAGAACACCCGTGTTCCTTCCCTCCAGGGCATCTTTATGCTCTACCTCTCCTTGCAGCTCATCCATGACCTTTAGGGAGTCTGTGTCTGGTTCTGACTCCCCCAGCCCGGGGACTCCTTGGGACCAGGCTGGGGTGAGATTGGCACAGAGGTTTTGGCTGGAGACGTTTGCTGAATTAACGAATACACCTTCTGCCCGGTGAACTCCTATGCACTCTTCAAAACCCTAGTTCCAATGTCCCTTTTTTGAGGACACCTTCCCTGTCTCCCTAGACAAAGCCCTCACTCCCCCTACTCCCAATTCTTCCAGCTCCTGGCCCCACCCTCCAGCCCAACCCTGACTCCACAGGGCTAGGGGTCATCTGTGGACAGCTCTTCCTCCTGCAAACTGAGGTCTCCTTGGGGACCAGGACTGAGACCTCTTAGGGGCACGGGAATGTTGTCAGGAAGTATTTACTCAGCAGATCAATGAACACATGAATGAGTGAATGAATGAATAACTGTTTCAGGGCTTGGAGTCAGTTGTCCTGGGTTCGCATGCTGGCCAGGGTGCTGAACACTGAATCTGTCCCTTGACCCCTCTGAATCTCACTTCCCCATTTATTAAATGTGTTTACTCAGAGGGGCACCTGGGTGGCTCAGTCGGTTAAGCATCTGACTTCGGCTCAGGTCATGATCTCACGGTCCTTGAGTTTGAGCCCCGTGTCGGGCTATGTGCTGACAGCTTGGAGCCTGGACCCTGCTTCAGATTCTGTGTCTACCTCTCTCTGACCCTCCCCCATTCATGCTCTGTCTCAAAAACAAATAAACGTCAAAAAAAATTTTTTTAATGTGTTTACTCAGAGACTTTGCCCCACGTTGCTGCAAGGATGAAATTAACAATACATAAAGCATACAGCCTCGGGGACCTTAGGCTTCCTCCAGTCCCAGCCCTGTGCACCCAGGACCAGCAGTTTTGTTCCCCTCCCCAGTGCCCAGAACTAATGTCCTCGAAAGGTACACTTAATGGATGCTGAAGTACAGGGTTGGTGAGAGGGGTAGAGGAAGGAGGGAAGAAAGGCAAATATTACAAAGGCTGAAACCTGGGGCGCCTGGGTGGCTCAGTCGGTTAAGCGTCTGACTCTTGATTTCAGCTCAGGTCATGATCTCATGATTGTGAGATTGGGCCCCGCGTCAGGCTCTGTGCTAGGCATGGGGCCTGCTTAAGATTCTCTCTCTCCCTTTCCCTCTGCCCCTGCGCCCTCGATCTCTCTCTCCTTCTCTCAAGAAAATGCCTGAAACCTAAGGGTTGCTGAGGATGGAAGTGGTCTGGCCTCCCTCACGGACCACTTGGGCAAGCAGTCTGTCCGTCTCTTACCCCATCTCCAAGCCATCCTTCCCCTAGGCATTTACTGGGAGAGAATGAGGTATAGTCACCATAAGACAGGTACAAAAAAGGCTCAACACAGGTTTATCCGTGATAGCCCCAAACTGGAAACAACCCAAATGTCCACCAACAGGTGAAATGAACAATTAGTGAGGCAATGAAAGTTTTATGGAGCTCGTATTAAGTGAAGGTTATACAACACTGGGAACTAAATGTACTGTCATCGAATGACAGACTTTAAAATCCTTAAAATGATAGGTTATATGTTTTTTGTGTTTTGCCACAACGTTAAAAAATGGTACCCAAGAATACTACAGAGCCCTGAAAAGGAGCAACGCCAGCTTCTCGCCGTAACGTGGGGAACAAAGGGAAGCCAGATCCAAGAACAGATACCCTCTGTGATCCCATTTAATGTGAAGTTCGAAACCAGGTAAAACTCACCTATCATGACAGAGGTCGGGGCAGGGGAGGGGAGAATCAGCTGGAGAGCCCCAAGAACTGCCAGGAGCTGGGAATGTCCTAGATCCTGACTGGAGTGTCATTGCCCTTGTCAACCTCCACGTTTAACATTTGTGAACTTGACCATGTGTATGTTAAGCCTCAAGAAAAAAAAATGTTAAAAAGAGAAAAGAATTGCCAGGGTGAGAAGACAAGGATGTCCATCAGTCCTGAGGGCTAAGGGTTCCATTTTCCCCACAAATTCTATTATCTGATCCCTCTAGGGACTGATGACCTAGAAACAGGCCTGGAGCTGGGTGGGGACAAAGGCAGGAGGGCAGTGACCTTAGTCTTGTGCCTGGGATTTCAGAAATGATCCCCAGATGCTTCATCTCTGGGAGTTGCTTCCCACATTCCCCATACAAGGGTTCCCAGTCTGGATGACATCATCATGAGACAGGAAATCCTCAGGACTCCAGAACACTCAGAACACCAGCCCCCAGAGTCCTTGGAGAGGACTTTTCCTCCCAAATCAGACACCCTGGTGAAGACACATTCTCACACTTCAGGGCCCTTTAAGACAAACTAGAATTAATTAGCAACAACCATAACTCACAGCCTTGGGCAGAAGGAAGAGCATAGACTTCAGTCAGAAGGTCCTGGGTTCAAGTCCTAACTTAATCAATACACGTGAAGGAATAAATGAATGGTGGAGAGATGGGCTTTTCATCCCCATTCCACAAGGCTTTATTATGCATTTCCAGGATGTTCAGCTTTGTCCTACAAAAGGCTGGGGGTCCAGAGAGGCCTCTGCCTGGCCTGGCCTCCAACGAGCTCCCAGCCTAGTAGGGGAGACGGAGCCTGACAGAGACACTCCCATTCCTATTATTGCTCAAAGCAACAATACAAGAAATCACAGGCAGCCAGGACACAGGGGAGGCAGCTAAGAAGGAGGGACTAGGGTAGAGGAAGTATGCTAGGGCCAAAAGAGAGAGAGGAAGTGGAGTACTAGAACATTAGACAGCACGTGGCCAGTGACTGTTACACACTGACAAGGGAGGAAGTTGGGCTGAACGACCCCAGATAATGAAGGGCAGCAGAAGGCCAATCCTGCTTCCCAGGCCTTTTCACTTCTGTCTTGATTTGTTTTGTATACCTCCAGAGATGGAGGCCTCAGTGCCAAGAGAGATGGCCCAGCCCTCCCTGGGCACAGGCAACTGTCAGAAGGTTTGGTGCAACATGATTTTTTTTTTTAATTTTTTTTAACGTTTTATTTATTTTTGAGACAGAGAGAGACAGAGCATGAACGGGGGAGGGGCAGAAAGAGAGAGGGAGACACAGAATCGGAAGCAGGCTCCAGGCTCTGAGCCATCAGCCCAGAGTCCGACGCGGGGCTCAAACTCACGGACCGCGAGATCGTGACCTGAGCTGAAGTCGGCCGCTTAACCGACTGAGCCACCCAGGCGCCCCTCAACATGATTTTTTTAAAGCAGTGACCACCATAGTTAAAAGGGCTGTGTGCGATTGTTTGGGGAGGAAGGGTTACTACCGACGTGAGGCAGGCAGTCGGCACCTGCTGCAGACTGGATTTAAAATCAGACTCCCCTGGATTCAGCTCTCTACTTAAGGGGCTCATGACTTCATCTCTGCAAGCCTGCTTCTGCTCTGAAACGACCATGATCACATCACCTACCTCATAGGTTTATTCACCGAGCTAATGGAGTAAAATGCCTGACATATAGGTGCAAGCGTGTTACCCTGCGCCAGGGCCCAGAGTGTTCTGGAATGTGTCCCAACCACAAATGTACTTTCCTACCTCTAAAGCTTTGCACATGCTCTAACTTGCCTCAAATGCTCTTGCCCCACCACTCATACCTAGCAAACTCCTACACATTCCTTAAAGCCCTAGCTGTAAGATACCTCTCTTTTCTCTGTGCAAGCCCTGACCCAGGGACCTAGGGGCATGTGGGCCTGGTTCTAACTGGGCCCACTCTTACGTGATGAGTTCCCTGAGAACAGGTGGTAGGCATGCAGTCAAAGCTTCTTGAATGAACGAATGGATGGATGGATGAATGAATGAATGATCATTTGGGAAGGGTGGCCAAAGTGGAAGCCCAAGAGCCTGCCAGCCACTTCCGTGCCCACGTCCCCAGCTCCCAAGACCTAAAGGGGCCAGCCGTGGCACACGAGGGGCGAGGGGGCTTCCGGGCGGGGTCTTCGGGTCTTCCGGTACAGCCCCTTTAAGGGGCGGGGCCAGTGGGGTGGGCGCTCGGAGCGTCAGTGCGGCGCGAAGATGGCGGCGGCGGCGGCGGGCCCCGGGGCGACCCAGGCACCGAGCTCGCTGCTGCTCGTGGTGGGCGGCGAGTGCGGGTGCTCGGGGCTGCTTGCTTATGTGCTGGAGGAGCTCGAACGAGGTCGGGTTGGCCTGGGGCCACGGGGTGCGAGAGGCGGGCGCTGCCGCGCGTCTCGGCCCGAGGGTGGGGGGGGGGGCGGCGGCCGGGCTGGGGGCGGGGAGGCGATGGGCGGCGGCGGGAGCCTGGGGGCCCGGAGGCTCGGTCTTCCTCACGGTTAGGCTTACGGCGCGGGCAGAAGCCTTGGGCGCGCACGGAGGAAGCGGTACCCGGGCCTGGATTGGGCTGCCTCGCCCCGCCCCGCCTCGGGTGTAGCCCGGGGACGGGACGGGGGCCCGGGCTTTGGGACCCGCGCGATTGGGCAACACGGGCGACGGCTCCGCTTCCCGCCCAGTGGGCCCGCCGAGGGGAGGGTGGGGTCGCCTCGAAGCCCCGGGTCATAGCAGCTTGGATGTCCCGGAGGGAGGAGCTGGGATGGAGAGACTGGGCCTGGAGCCCCGGGGCCCACTTTCCGTTGCTAATTGGGGTGTGGGCGGGCGCAGCCTGCCCAAGGGATTTGGCATCTGGGGAGATGAATCATGTAGGTGCACCTGCGAGGTTCACCTGCAGCCACTTGGCACAGGCGTCGTGCACCCCACACCGTGTTTGGAGGGCATTCATCCCCCCCCCCCCCATTCAGATGGGCAGGGCCTTCGGTCTGGCGCCTGCAAAATGGAAAGGCAGCGCACATCTCTGCGTCCTTGGGAATGTCGTCGTCTGTGCCCATGTCTTCCCCCACCTCCACCCCGCCCCGTGCGCAGGGATAGTGTGGAAACCACAGGTTCAGCTCTGCCCTCACGGTGCTAATAGCCTGATAGGGTGCAGGATCCAAAATGGGTGAGGACAAGTTTTAAGCTCCCAGGCTGTCAGGAGTGCTCAGAAGGATGCAGAGCGCTGAGGGCCTGAAGGGTGGGTCGGGAGACAGAGGGAAGGACCTCCTGAGAGTGGGAAGAGCTGGTGCAAAGGCCAGGAGGTGGGAACATTCCTGGCAGGGCAGAAGGGGCTGTGTGACAGTGGTGGGGGTGGGGAGATGATGGAGGGGACCAGATGACTGTTTGGGAGGTGGGGGCTCTTTTGTTGATGTTGTGAATCTTCTCTGTGAAATGCCAAATTAACGCTTTGGGTCCCTTGGTGCGGATGCAGAGACAACGCCAGAGGCACCTTAGGTGGTTCTGAGTCTCCAGGCTGTTGCGTACAGGGGCGGGTTGAGGAGAAGGGGCTGGGACGGCTCCCACCTGCCAGATGCTAGTTAACTGAAATATTGTGGGAGCTGGGGAGCCTAGTTGACTTCCTGCCTCACTTCTCCGGCCACCACCCCCCTTGCCCCCAACAGGCATCCGGTCCTGGGACATTGACCCTGGCATTTGCAGCCTTGATGAGCAGCTCAAGATTTTCGTGTCCCGGCACTCTGCCACCTTCTCCAGCATCGTGAAAGGTGAGACTGGAGAGCCCCCCCATGTCCCAGCCGCTCCCCTTCATTGGGCAAGTGTTCTCTGAGTGCCAGCTGTGTGCCAGGCATGGGGGAGGGTTCGGGTATGGCTGTGAACAACCACAGTAACAATACAGCCGAGATCTGTCAAGTTGGAGCAGGGCTGGGCCCCGACCAGCACTGCTAACTCCCTTGGTCTACACGTGGCAGGAACTCGTATTTTTGTCCCCATTTTGCAGATGAGGCAGCTGAGGGGTGGGGGACAGGGAGACCTCCAGGAAGTGGGCTTTGTGGATGAGAGGCATCTGGGGGCTGATGTGTCAAGTGGAGGGAAGGGCCCAGGCAAGGTGAGAAGATATTTGGAAAGTGAGGGGCTGCTGAGTGGGCCTGGAGGGTAGAGTGTGGGCCCCGCGTGGCAGGGACTGTGTATGGTTTGTGGCTGTGACCCCTGTACAGTAGGTGCTCAGTGGATGGGGAGCTGGGAGAGGAGCAAGATTGAGGGAGGGGTTGGGACGCCTGGGCCAGCCCCACACGGCCCAGGATGACCCACAGAACAGAGCAGCTACTGGGCGGGTTCCGGGTATCACCAGCAGCCCCTCTTGCCTCAGCCAGCCCGTTGAGTCACCTCTAGGCCGCTGCAGGAGGGGAAGGAAGTGTCCTTTGCCTCATTGTCCCAGCGGTTCCTGGTGGCTTCCTGACCCCTCGCAGGATTTGGGGGTGGGATGGGGCTGGAAATCCCATCGGTTCTGTGTGTCCTTGGCGGCCATTTCCTCTCTCTGTGCCTTGGTTTCCCCACCGGAATGGGGCAATATCCGTCCATGATGATAAGCGTGTGATAAACTGATAAAGGTTGACCGGTGCTGGAAGGTCCTTGCCTCTCTAGCCTTAGGCCTGGTGCTCCATTTCCGAAACCTCTGGGCTCTGAGGGACAGACGAGGGTTCAGATCCCGGAATCATCCCCACTCCCCTCTTCCTGGCCCATGAGGCCTCCCTGGCCCCATGCTCCCCCATGCTCCCCTCGTTCTAGCCTCACCCGCCACTTCCTGATCCTCACTTGGAGCCCAGTCCTGCCTCAGAGCCCTTGCCCATGGTTTGCCCTCCTCCTGGTGTACCTCGTTGGCCCTGGGCTCTGGCTCCTTACCTATATGGGGTGACAGTGACGTCCCCCATAGGGCTGACTGCTGTAAATTGGGGCCTGTAAGCAGGGATGGCCTTGTTGTCACTGTTTCCAATGTGAGGCCTGCCAACGCTGGTTTCCTGTTCTGGCCTCATCCTGACCCGCAGCTCTACCACGCGCCTGTTGATTCTCAGATGACCCCCTGGCTGGGGTTTCCTGGAAGCAGAGTCCTGGAGGGGCTTGTGGCTGCCTGGGGTCACACAGGGAGGCAGGGCTCGACACCGGGACCGCCTGACCCTGTGCACAAGGCCCAGCCCCAAACTCACAGAGCCCAATACCCCCACAGGCCAGCGGAGCCTGCACCACCGCGGAGACACCCTGGAGACACTGGTCCTCCTGAATCCATCAGACAAGTCCCTGTGTGACGAGGTAGGGAACAGTCATCCGCAGGGGGCAGGCTGTCGGGACCGGCACCATCCCAAGTCCTGACTTCCTGCGTCCCTGACTTTGTGCCGTTTGAAATTCTCTTGACACTCAGCAGCCTCACCCCCTCCTTCAGGAAGTCTCCCTGGATCCCTCAGCTTCAGCTTGTCACCCCCTCGGAGGTGACGGTGGGAGGAACAGGTGAAGTCAGGAAAGACGAGTTTGCGAGGAAGGTCTGGAGGCAGGAAGGCAGGACTCAGCTGACGTTTGCATCTTGTGCCTCCCTCGCTAGCTGGGCCCCCCCAGGAGTTGTCTGAATTGACTTTTTTTTGGGTTTTTTTTTGTTTGTTTTGTTTTTTAGTTTATTTATTTAGAGAGAGAAAGTGTGTGAGAGCACAGAAGGGGCAGAGAGGGGGAGAGAGAGAATCCCAAGCAGGCTCTATGCCGTCAGCTAAAACGAAGAGTCAGACGCTTAACAGACTGAGCCACCCTGGAGCCCCGAATTGACTTCCTAATCCTTCTAATTTATGGACAGCTTATGCCCTTCTCCTAGTTACCCATAGGAAAAATGAACAAGATGAAGCCCAGGACGCCCCTCTAGAGACCCCGGTATAGGTGGATTCCTCTGATCAAAAATGCTCCGTTTTGTTCCCTCAAGGAGCTCTGAAGGAGATAGAGCCAGACACAGATACACTCTTCTCCATGGCCTTGAGGCTGGGCCAGAGAGAGAGTGGGCTCCAGGGAATCCAGAAAGGGTATGGTGGGCTTCTAGGAAGAGGAGGCCCCGGAGCCTGGCTTTGTAGGAAGAGCAGCAGGAATTTGTTGGGGGAAGGGTGTTGGGCTCAGCAGGAGGCCCGGAGGGTACCCTGCCAGCTTCTAGTTGAGTACTGGGGTGGGGACAGGGATTCGGGTGGTTGTATGGAGATTTGGGGCTGGGAGCCATCTCAAAGCAGGGTGTAGGCCTTGTCACAGCACAGAGTGGGGCCTTTAACAGTCTCCCCCTTCCTCAGCTCCGGAACCTTCTGCTGGACCCTGCCCCTCATAAGCTGCTGGTATTGGCTGGGCCCTGCCTGGAAGGGACAGGGGAGCTGCTGCTCCAGACGGGGGGCTTCTCGCCCCGCCACTTCCTCCAGGTCCTGGGGGACAAAGAGGTAAGCCACCTCCTCCTCGTCTTGCTTCCCCTGGCTCTGAGTTCGGGCTGTGTGGCCCTAGTGACCTGTCCCTCTCTGCACCCCATCCCTTCCTCTGTGGAGCAGCAGCACTGACACATGTCCCTCCCATCGTCGGGCCCCAGTTCCCTCACCCACGACGGCGTGTGGTTTGAGGCTAGGCCTGTAGATCAGCAGACATCCCAGAGACCTCAAGTGGCACCCCAGCTTCCAGGTCCCAGCTGGGTAGGGTCCTTTCTAAAGTCCTTCGTCCGGGTGTGGCAAATGAACAAAGCCAGCCGATAAACCTTACCTTTTTCCGTTGTAGAGAGTGAGGTGATGAAGGTGAGCTAAAAAGCAGAGGTGGGGAGCATAGACGGTGTCCCTGGAGGGAGCTGTGCTGTAGAGAACAGCAAGTGCAAAGGCCTTGGGGCAGGGAGAGTGAGAGGGGAGGGGAGGGGAGGGAAGCAGGTGGTGAGTCAGGAGCACGTGTCTCTGCGGACCAGGGGGATGGCTGGGATTTGTCGTAATGGTGACGAGGGTCGGCCAAAGGACTCTCCCAGCCCCAGGAATCAAGGTGGAGGGGCCCTTGCCCACTTTTCCCGAGGCGCTGGGTGTTGCCCGGCTCCAGGGGGCTTCTTAACCGTGACCCCTGCCCCTCTGTAGATCCGGGATCTTCTGGCGTCCACACCCCCACCTGCAGACCTGCCGAAGCTCACCATCACCTGCCCAACCTTCGGTGACTGGGCCCAGCTGGCACCTGAGGTGCTGGGCCTCCAGGGCGCGCTCCGGGTGCAGTGGAACCCACCCGTGCAGCTGCCGGCTTCCGAGGGCCTGCGCCAGTTCCTGGAGTACGTGGCTGAGTCGCTGGAGGCCCCGTCTCCCTTTGAGCTGCTCGAGCCGCCAGCGTCCGTGGGCTTCCTCAGGCTCGCCCGGCCTTGCTGCTACATCTTCCCCGGCGGCCTCGGCGACGCCGCCTTCTTCGCCGTCAATGGCTTCACCGTGCTGGTCAACGGTGGCTCCAACCCCAAGTCGAGCTTTTGGAAGCTGGTGCGGCACCTGGACCGGGTGGACGCCGTGCTGGTGACCCACGCCGGCGCCGACAGCCTCCCGGGCCTCAACAGTCTTCTGCGGCGCAAGCTGGCCGAGCGAGACGAGGCGGCGGCCGGCGGGGGCTCCGGGGACGACAGGCTCCGCAGGCTCATCTCCCCCAACCTGGGGGTCGTGTTCCTCAACGCCCGCGTGGCCATCTCGCGTCTGGTGAGCGGCGAGGACGAGGCGGAGCTGGCCCTGAGCCTCTTGGCCCGGCTGGGCATCGCGCCCCTGACTCTGAACCGCGGGCCGCTCCCGGCCGAGCCCACCGTGCTCTTTCAGAAGATGGGCGTGGGCCGGCTGGACATGTATGTGCTGCACCCGCCCGCGGCTGGTGCTGACCGCTCGTCGGCCTCCGTGTGCGCCCTGCTAGTGTGGCACCCCGCGGGCCCCACCGAGAAGGTGGTGCGCGTGCTGTTCCCCGGCTGCACACCTCCCGCCCGCCTCCTGGATGGCCTGGTCCGCCTGCAGCACCTGGGGTTCTTGCGAGAGCCTGTGGTGACCCCCCAGGACCTAGTGGGGCCTCGGCGAGCGGAGAGCAAGGAAAGCGTGGGCTCCCGGGACAGCTTAAGAAGAGAAGGCCGGACGACGGCACCGGCCAGGCCTGCCCCGGAGCGCCCTGTGGGGGCCCGGAAGGACCCGCCTCGAGTCGAGGCCCCCCGCAGGGCTGAGAAAGAAGCCAGGCTCCCCCGGGAGGTGAAGAAGGACCCCAAGCCAAGCGTCCCTCGGACCCAGCCCCAGGAGGTGCGCCGGGCAGCCTCCGCTCCGGTCAGCGTGAAGAAGGCGGGTGCCCAGGCCGCCCCCAGGCCCCGCAGGGCACCCAATATCCCCCGCCCGGGCGTCCCGCCGGCGGAGAACGGGCCCCACAGCCCCCCCAGCTTCCGCTGTGGAGAGGCCAGCCCGCCGCCGCCAGAGGCCTGCGGCTCCCCCGCCCCCCAGCTGGTGGCCACCCCCAGCCAGGAGAGCAGCCTGGAGCTGGGGCTGAGCCCGGCCGGGGAGGACGGCGGCACCTTGGAGGAGAAGACGCTGGAGCTGCTTTTGGGTGCCAGCACCCCCCGGCCGCGCACACCCTCGCCTACTGGAGCCCACCAGGGCCCGGCGGAGGGCAGCGGGCGGCTGTCGCTGAGCCCGCTGCGGGGCGGGGAGGCTGGGCCGGATGCCTCGCCCACGGTGACCACACCGTCACTGCCTGCCGAGGTGGGATCCCCGCACTCCACGGAGGTGGACGAGTCCCTGTCCGTCTCCTTCGAGCAGGTGCTGCCGCCGCCGCCTGCCGCCGCGGGCGACGCTGGGCTGAGCCTCCCCCTCCGCGGCCCCCGGGTACGGCGATCGGCCTCCCCGCACGACGTGGACCTGTGCCTGGTGTCACCCTGTGAGTTTGAGCACCGGAAGGCCGTGCCCGTGGCGCCCGCGCCCGCGTCCCCAGGCAGCTCTGATAGCAGCGCCCGGTCCCAGGAGCGGGCGGGGGCCCCGGGAGCTGAGGAGACCCCACCCACCTCCGTCAGCGAGTCCCTGCCCACCCTGTCTGACTCGGACCCCCTGCCTGCCGCCCCCGGCATCGCGGACTCGGATGAAGACATGGAGGGCGCAGGGGTCCCTCGCCGTGACCCGCTGCCCGAGCCCCTCAAGTTCCCCCCGCCGCTGCCCACCCCGCCCGGCATCTGCATGGTGGACCCCGAGGTGCTGCCCCCTGAGCAGGCCCGGCTGACGGAGGGCCACGGCCGCACCCGGAAGTCCGGGGTTCGCCCTCACCCCAGCACTGCCGCCTCCAAAGCCACTCCCGCGACCACTGCCAAAACCAAGGGACTGGCCGGTGGAGACCGGGCCGGTCGGCCCCTCGGCACCCGGAGCGAGCCCAGTGACAAGGGAGGTCGGGCACCCCTGTCCAGAAAGTCCTCGGTCCCCAAGACGACCACTCGGGGCCCATCCGGTAAGTACCCAGGGGCTGGAGGCCTACAGCAGGGTTACCGGCCCAAGTCTTTGTTCCCTGTTTGCTGTGTGGCCTCAGCCACGCCTGCCACCCTCTCTGGGCGTCAGTTTCTCCTACAAAACGGAAGCTCTGGCTCGCTTGTAATTCCGAGGCATTCAAGCAGTGCCACCCACGGAAGCATAACGTGAGCACATCTGTCATCATGAGGTCGCTAGTGCCACAGCGAGTAGAAACGGGTGAAATTAATTTTAATAGTATATTTAACCTGTTTGCGTAGAGATTCCCAAGCCCCCCACCTCCAGGCTCAGTGTTGCAGTCAGGACTCGGGATGCAGTCCTACTCCTGGCTCAGCTGTGTTGGAGCAAAAGGATACAGGAGGGAATCGGCAAAGAGAAGGGGCACGGGGAGGGGGGCTCCTGGGGGGGGGGGCAGGCACAGGCTTGTAGAGTCGTCTCCCAGTGTGGTCCCACCGTGTGCTTAATGCCCGAGCAGTGTGCCCTGGTGACCCATACGAGGTGGTGTCCACCAGGGATGCTCGTTAGAGACTGAGCGCCCAGGGTGTTGCTGGTCGCGTTGGCACTTCTGCCTGACATGTGCCAACATCCCAGACTCCTCAGCAAGGGTGAAGCAGGCGTTCAGCCTGAGCCACGCTGCTGCGGAGCAAACAGGCGCGGTGAGCCACTCTTGTCACTTAGTGGTGGGAACCTTTCTGAAATCCAGGCTCCCCAGACTCCAGCCAGGGCCACCCCGTAAGCAGACCTATCTAAGGATAGCAGTTTTAGGTACGCTGCGGTAACTTTTCTTCCCAGTCTTCCTCAGTTGTGATGAGATCTCTTAACAGGACATTTACCACCTTAGCCGTTGCTAAGTGCACAATTCCGTAGCGTTAAGTACGTTCGCATTGCTGTGCAACCAGCCCCACCAATTGGTCTCCAGGGCTCCTTTTTCTCTTGCAAAACTGAAACTCTGTCCCCATTAAAAAACGAATTCCCATTCCTCCTCTCCCAATCCCTGGCACCCTCTGGTTCTGCTTTCTGTTTCTATGAATCTGACTCCTCTAGGGACCTCCTGCAAGTGAAATCATACTGTATTTATCTTTTGTGACTGGTTTATTTCACTTAGTATCATGTCTCCGTGGTCCATTCACGTTGTAGCCTGTGTCATAATTCTCTTCCCCTTTTTTTCGTTTTTAAGAATTTCCTTCCTTTTTAAGGCTGAATAATAATACCGTGTTGCACGGATGGACCAAATTTTGTTTATCCGTTCACCCACGGATGGACTCTTGGGTTACTTCTGCCTTTTGGCTACTGTCGAATGATGCTGGTATGAACGTGACTGGACTGATATCTCATGGAGACCTTACTTTCAACTCTTTGGGGTATATTCGCAGAAGTGGGATTGCTGGATCACACGGTAATTCCATTTTTGAGTTTTTAAGGAACCACTATGCTGTTTTCGACAATGGCCGCACCGTTTTACATTAATGCCACCAGCCGTGCAAAGAAGGTTCCAGTTTCTCCACATCCTCGCCAGCACTTGTTATTTTTTGAGTAGCCACCTGATGCGTGTGAGGTGATACCTCGTGGTGGTTTCGATTTACGTTTCCCGAATTAATGATGTTGAGCATCTTTTCGTGTGCTGTCGGCCATTTATATACCTTTTTTGGAGAAATGTCTGTTCAGGTCTTTTGCCCCTTTTTGAATCGGGTAGTCTTTTTGCTGTTGGGTTATGAGAGTTCTGTATATATTGTGGATATTAACCCTTTGTCAGGTATATGATCTGCAAATATTTTTTTCCCATTCTGTGGGGTTGCCTTTTTATTCTGTTGATCGTGTTCTTCGCCCAGAAGTTTGTAATCGTCATAAAATCCAGTTCGGCTTTTTTTTTCTGCCTGTGCTTTTGTTGTCACATCCAAAAAATCATTGCTAAATCCAGTCGGGTGAAGCTTTTGCTTTGTTCTAAGAGTTTTATGGTTTTAGCGCTCACATTTTGTTCCAGGATAAATTGAGTTAATTTTTGTCCGTGGTGCCGAATAAGGGTTCAGTTTCATTGTTTTGTATGTAGACCTCCGATTTTCCCAGCACCATTGGTTGAAAAGACGGTCCTTTCTCCTCTGATGGTCTCGGCATCGTTGTCAGAAATCATCTCATCACATACGTGAGGGTTTATTTCCGGGCTTTCTGTTCCGTTGGCCTATCATGTGTCCGTCTTTATGTCAACACCACGCTGTCTTGATTACTGTCCCTTTACCATAAGTTTACAGATCAGGAAGTGTGAGTCCTCCAACTTTGTTCTTCAACATTGTCTTGCCTCCTGGAATCCCTTGAGATTCCATATGAATTTTAGGATGGTTTTTCTATTTCTGCAAAAAGCCATCGCTGGCACTTTGATCGTGACAGCACCGAATCTGTAGTTTGCCTCAGGTAGTGTCAACGGCTCGGCGGATATTAAGTCTCCTAATCCACAAATATGGGATGTCCTTTCCGTGAGTTTCTATGTTTTCGTTCCTTTCGGCGGTGTTTTTTAGTTTTCGTATATTTTGTTTTCTTGGCTAAATTAACCCCTAAGTATCTTATTCTATGTTAATACTATTGTAAAGACAGTTGTTTTCTTAGTTTCCTTTTCAAATCGTTCACCATTAGCATATAGAAGCATAATTGGTTTGTGTGTGTTGGTTTTGTGTCCAGCTACTTTGCCGAATACATCTATCCTAACAGATTGTGTGTGTGTGTGTGTGTGCGCATCATCTTAGAGTTTTCTGCACGTAAGAGCGTGTCATCTGTGATCAGAGATAACTTTAATTTTTTCTTTTCTAATGTAGATATCTTTTCTTTTTCTTGCCTGATTGCTCTGGCTAGCACTTCTAGTACTGTGTTGACTCTAAGTGGCAAAAGCCAACATTCTTGCCTTGTTCCTGCTCTTAGAAAAAAAGCTGATAGTCTTTCTCCATTGGGTATGATGGGAGCTGTGAGTTTTTCATACATGGCTCGTGTTTTGTTGAGGCAGTTTCATGCTATTCATAGTTTGTTGAGGGTTTTTATCACGAAAGAGTGTTGAATTTTGTCAAATGCCTTTCTGCAACAGTTGAAATGATTGCGTTGTTTTATTCATTCTGTTAGTGTGGTCTATTATATTGATTTTTCTTTTCCTTTTAAGACTTTATTTTTTTTTTTAATTTTTTTAACGTTTATTTATTTTTGAGACTGAGAGAGACAGCGCGTAAACAGGGGAGGAGCAGAGAGAGAGGGAGACACAGAATCTGAAACAGGCTCCAGGCTCTGAGCTGTCAGCACAGAGCCCGACGCGGGCCTCGAACTCACAGACCGTGAGATCATGACCTGAGCCGAAGTCAGACGCTTAACCGACCAAGCCACCCAGGCGCCCCTAAGACTTTATTTTTAAGTAATCTCTACACCCAACGTGGGGCTCAAACTCACAACCCTGAGCTCAAGAGTCACATGCTCTACCTACCAAGCCAGGTAGGCGGCCCATATGTGTGTGTGTGTGTGTGTGTGTGTGTGTATACATACATACTTTTTTTTTTTTTAAGATTTCATTTTTTGGAGTGTCTGGGTGGCTCAGTCGGTTAGGTGTCCACCCGTGAGGTCATGATCTCACGGTCCGGGAGTTCAAGGCCCGCACCAGGCTCTATGTGACAGCTGGGAGCCTGGAGCCTGTTTCAGATTCTGTGTCTCCCTCTCTCTTTCTGCCCCTCCCCTGCTTGCACTCTGTCTCTGTCTCTCGAAAATAAATAAACATTAAAAAAATGGTTTTTAATTTCATTTTTAAGTAATCTCTACACCAAACATGTGGCTATATTGCTTTTTCATATGTGGAACCATCCCTGCATCCCAGGGATTCCCACTTGACCACAGTGTCTGATCCTTTTAATATGCTGCTGAATTTGGCTCGCTAATATTTGTTGAAGATTTTTGCATCAAGGTTCATAAGGGATATTGGTCTGTAGTTTTCTTTTCTTCGTAGTGTCTTTGTCTGACCTTGGTATCAGGGCAACACTGGCCTCCTAGAATGAGTTAGGACGTGTTCCCTGCTCTTCAGTATTTTTGGAAAAGTCAGAGAGGGATCGATGTTAGTTCTTCTTTAAATGTTTGGTAGAAACTTAGGCTCAGGAGGATTTTGATTACTGATTCAATCTCCTTACTAAGGATAGATCTGTTTAGCTTTTCTGTTTCTTTGTGATTCAGTCTTTGGTAGGTTTTGTGTTTCTGGGCATTTGTATGTTTTTTCTTGGTTATGCAGTTTCTTGGTTGTACAGCTGTTCAGAGTACTCTCATCATGCTTTTTATGTCTGTAGAGTAGGTAGTAGTGTCCCCCTCTTATTTCTGAGCTTATCAATTTGAGTCTTCTCGCTTTTTTCTTAGTCTAGCTAAAAGCCTGTCAGTTTTGTTAATCTTTTTTTTAAAAAATTTTTTTTAACGTTTATTTATTTTTGAGACAGAGAGAGACAGAACATGAATGGGAGAGGGTCAGAGAGAGAGAGACACACACAGAATCCAAAACAGGCTCCAGGCTCTGAGCTGTCAGCACAGAGCCCGACGCGGGGCTCGAACTCACCGACCGCGAGATCGTGACCTGAGCCGAAGTCAGACGCTCAACCGACTGAGCCACCCAGGCGCCCCCGGTTTTGTTAATCTCTTTGAAGGACCAACTCGTGGTTTTGTTGGTTATCTTTTGTGTGTTTCATTCTCAATTTAAAAAACAAATTTTTTTAACGTTTATTCATTTTTGAGAGACAGAGAGAGACAGAGCATGAGCGGGGAAGGGACAGAGAGTGAGGGAGACACAGAATCCAAAGCAGACTCCAGGCTCTGAGCTGTCAGCACAGAGCCCGATGCGGGGCTCGAACTCAAGAACTGCGAGATCATGACCTAAGCCAAAGTCGGACGCTCAACTGACTGAGCCACCCAGGCACCCCTCTATTCTCAATTTTTAAAATCTCTGCTCTAATCTTTATCATTTCCTCTCTTCTGTTAGCTTCAGATTTACTTTTGTTGTTTTCTGGTTCCTTAGGTTAATAGGTTGTTGCATGGAGATCTTCTTTTTTAATATAAACATTTATACATAGAAACTTGCCTTTTATTTCTGCTCTCTCTCAAAGAGATTCTCTTTCAGCAGTTGGACTATTCGTGTGTCTCAATGTGTGTCATCCTACTTGGAATTTGTTGAGCTTCTTGGACGTTTCCTAATGCCATTCATCAAACATGGGAAGTGTGGGGCCATCATTTCTTCAAATAATCATTCTGCCCCTTTCCTCCTGGGACTCCACATGTGTATGTCGGCCCTCTCGATGGTGTCTCACAAATCCCTCACGCTGCCGTTCACTTTCTTCGGTCCTTATTTCTCCCTGTTCCTCAAACTTGATAATTGCTATTGTCCTATCAGAAGTCACTGTTCACATCATGAATTGAATTCCTCTGGTGAATTTTTCATTTCGGTTATTGTACTTTTTAGCTGCAGGATCTTCTTTTGGTTTGTTGTTAAATTTTCTCTGCCCTTAGTGATGTTTCTGTTTTTATTCACACAACGTTTTCTTGCCATGTCTTCCTTTCTGTGAGCATTTTTAAGTTGGTTTAAAGTCTTTGTTCAGTAAGCCCACCATCTGGCCTTTCTCAGGAGTGGTTTCTGTTGATTTTTTTTTTTCTTTTTTCTTTTTCTTTTTTTTTTTTTTTTTACCTTGGGCTATATATACTTTTCCTGTTTCTTTGTTCGCCTTGTGATTTTTGCTGTTGTTGAAAACTGGACATTTGAGTTTAATAATGTGTTAACTCCGGAGATCCAAATCTCCCCCTTCCCCAGGGGGAAGGTTTGTGTGGCTTCTTTAATTTTTTTTTTTTTTATGTTTGTTTATTTTTGAGAGAGAGAGAGTGTGAGCGGGGGAGGGGCAGAGAGCGAGAGGAAGACACCGAATCTGAAGCAGGTTCCAGGCTCCAAGCTGTCAGCCCAGAGCCCGACGCGGGGCTCGAACCCACAAGCCGCGAGATCATGACCTGAGCCGAAGTCGGACGCTTAACCAACTGAGCCACCCAGGCGCCCTTTCTTTGTTTAATTATCATGTGCTGTTTCTGTTTTCATGAGCCTGCACCTTTCTGGGTGTGTGTGGTGATTTTCCCAAATCTCCCATATATATAGTGGCTTTTTTTTCTTTTTATTATTAAGTTTTTAATTTTAATTCCAGTATAGTTAACAGCTATGTGAGTTTCAGGTGTAGAGGATAACGATTCCATGCGTTGGCTTTTGAACGGCTTAGTCCTTACGTGTCTGGCTCCTTAAAAGGGGAAAAAGTGAAAAATGAAGTGGGGAGGGGTAGATGGGAGAGAAGGAGAAAAAAATGTTCCCGTTCTCTCGATCTCCTGGAAGTCAGGGAGATGCTGCCAGCACGACTCTTGTCTGGAAGGGGAGACGGATTCCCGGTGCTTCCCAGCTGCACCGTCATCCCCCGGGTCCTCCTGCCGAGTTCATACTCTGTATGCGTGCTATGATCGCAGAATATTCCAGCATGCCGTCGGTATGAAAGATGACTAGCTAATTCCCCTTCTCGTGGCCACGCTGAGTCTTGGGTGCCTGGTGTGTGCTTTGCACCGAACCCCAGCTCGTGTCAGCTCGTCCCTGCCACGTTCCAGTGCTCGGTGACCACGGCGGAGGGCACTGCGGGCCTGGAAGTACCGGGGGTGGTGGGAAAGCAGCGGTGATGACTTGAGCTGGTGTCCCCGAGTGCTTGCTCACCGGTTGCAGGTGCCTTGGTGGCCCTGCCCTCCGGAAGCTGACCGATGTCCCAGGCTTCTCTCGCCCCGTGGCTTGTCATTAGTTCCCAGCCTCGGTGCCCCCCGGAGCTGCCCCCTCTTATCCTCGTTGGGCACTTGCCGGGAGAGGCACCTGCTGGGCCCCTGTGAGTTTTAGCAGCTCAGGGGTCCCCAGCCCAGAGTGGCTACCCAGGCCTGTGGCCGAGGCTGGCACCTGGAGGCTGGGAGTCATCCGAGCCCGTGTGTGCCTGGGCTCCTTCTCCCACTGCCTCGGACAGACTGACCCTCTGCTAGTGTCAGCAGACTGTGTCTTAAAAGGGCCAGAGGGTAAACGTTGCCAGCTTTGCAGGCCAGGTGGTCTCTGTCCCAACAACTTGACTCCGTGCCGCGGCAGAACAGCAGCTTCGTGTGGAACCCAAAGGGCGTTCCGGTAAAACTGTGTTTACAAAAGCAGGCGCTGCTGTAGTTGGCCGGTCCCTGCCCTACCCCGTCCTCCTGTCCTGCGGCCTCTGCCCATGTTCCCCTTGTCTGGCTGTTCCGCCTCTGCTGCTCCTGTCTCCCTTGGGCTCATCACGGCCATGGCGGCTTTCTCTTCTTGAGACTTAAGATCCCCACCGCCACTGTTCCCAGCTATGAGTGAGGGATGCCGCCTGCCCAAAGCTAGGGGATTCACTCACCCCGCAAATGCCTCGGCAGCCCTCTGGGCCCACGCCCTGAGCCAGGCAGTGTTTACGGTCCAAAGATGTCAAGCATCTGGCCAGTTGCCTGTGCCTCAGATCCCGATCTGTCCTCAATTGATTATGATTATGAGACACTCACCTGGGACCGGTGGCCTCATTCCCCTTTGCATAAGCTCTAGGTTCAGGGCCACGGATGAGGCTCTGAAAGCAATGCCACGTCCAGTCTCCCTCTTGCAATTCTGTCCTTCCCACACCCACTCTGTCTCCCCGTTGCCCTCGGGGGCAGGGATTTTTGTCTGTCTGGGTCACTGGCACGTCCCCAGTGCCTAATGCCCGGGAGGACTTGATAAATGCCCTTTGAGTAATTGAGCAGATGGATGCTGCAGAAGCAGCAGATTGTTCTAGATACTGGCTGCCTTGGGAGCTGAAGCTCTAAAACCCCGTCTTTCTGGAAGCCCTCCCTGATTGCCTCCTCCTACCCTCCTTACCTCTGGCCCTGGGTATGTCTGTGTCCAGGGACCAGCCAGGGAGGGTCCAAGCACTGAGGATATGGCCAGGGGTCTTTGCAGAGTTCGTTGAGTAACTTCCCGTGCCAAGGAGAGCTTTAAGATAGATCAGGCCTCCTCCTTGAGGAGGGAGCCACTCAGAGAGATGTAGACAGAGGTGGGAGCCCCTTCCCAGGCCCTGGGTCCCAGGAGCTCAGGTCTGACCCCATCCTTCTTGCCCGCAGGGTCAGCTGGCAGCCGACCAGGTGGGTCAGCAGCCCCTCCCGGCTCCCCCGTCTACCTCGACCTGGCCTACCTGCCCAGCGGGAGCAGCGCCCGGCTGGTGGACGAGGAATTCTTCCGAAGGGTGCGTGCGCTCTGTTACGTCATCAGCGGCCAGGACCAGCGCAAGGAAGAGGGCATGAGGGCTGTCCTGGACGCACTGCTGGCCGGCAAGCAGCAATGGGACCGTGACCTCCAGGTGCGTGACCACCCCGGGGCCCCAGACAGTCTTGGCACGAGGTCGGGCCGCACACCTCCTGGTGTGTTCCTGTTGAACTTAGTCCTGGGAGGTCTGTGTGACCTTCACCTGCCCACAGAAGAGGGAGTGGGGCTCAGCCCGAGCTGTGTCCCCAAGGCCACGGAAATGAAGGCAGGTTCACGGGTCCCACCAGCTCTCAGGACTCTGTTCCCGTTGTCCCCTCCGTCTGTCTGGAGCAGCCTGGATGAGGGTGCAGGACGGGCCCGGTTTGATCCGCTTCCCTGACTCCTGGGCTCTTAACCATCCCAGTCACGAGAATTGGCCAGGAGGAATAGGCGAGGTGTCCACGTAGCTGCGAAAGTTGAGAATTGATCCTGTGGGCTGGGGCTGTCCCCCAAGGAAGCCTTGAAGCACATCCTTGAAGGGTGACGCAAGTCTGGCTTGAAGGTGCCTGGCCACCCATTCGGCGTGTGAGGTGCCGATGCCCAGCCTCAGGGAGCATGCGCAGCCCCTGTCCCCACCCCACCCCCCCGTGTCCCCTCCCGCCCCACAGCTTGTCGGGAGCCAGGACGGAGGGTTCCGGGCACTGGGCAGAGGTAGGGCAAACTTGGTGTGTCCCAGGGAGGAGCCGGAGAGGGGCCCGGGTCCTTTGGGTGCCGTGGGGACAGGAAAGGACCTCAGGGATGGACGGGTGCAGACATCCAGGCGAGAGCTAAGGGAAGCAGAGCAACTGTGGTCAGAGAAGAAGGGTCTCAGATGCCGGGGGTGGAGCAGGGGCCTGGGCCCAGAGGTCACAGGTGCTCCCCCTCACCGTCAGCCCGTCTGTCCCACCCACAGGTGACCCTGATCCCCACCTTCGATTCCGCGGCCATGCACGAGTGGTACGAGGAGACACATGCCCGGCACCAGGCGCTGGGCATCACCGTGCTGGGCAGCAACAGCACCGTATCCATGCAGGACGAGGCCTTCCCCGCCTGCAAGGTCGAGTTCTAGCTCGGCGCCTGACACCCGCCCCCGCGGCCCGGCATCCGCCCCGACCCTGAGATTCACCTGCGTCACAAATAAACCAGGTACTCCACCCGGCTGTGGCCTCAGTTCCTTCCGCTGTCGGGAGACTTGGCAGCCTCCGGGACGGTCATCGCCGCCGTGTCGGCCCCCAGGTCAGGCGTGCTCCGGCCTCCGTGTCGCAGGCCGGAAAACCCAGGCCCGGGGAGGGGGGTGTACCTTTCCGGTAGTGACCGCCG
The DNA here is from genome assembly GCF_024362965.1 of Panthera pardus. NCBI lineage: Eukaryota > Metazoa > Chordata > Mammalia > Carnivora > Felidae > Panthera > Panthera pardus. The sequence continues at coordinate 13,347,526 of NW_026527013.1, forward strand.
ACAGCCGGTGCCCGCCGCTGACCGCGGCCCTCCGGCCGGACCCAGCAAGCATGAGAGGCCGATTTTTACTGGCGGGGAAGCTGGAACCCCTGAGGGCAGCCGGACTCCACTCTGCCACACAAACCGGCCAGGGACAGGGTGAGACTGGAACCCCAGGCTCTGTGCTCCAAAGTGACAGAACAGGCCACTCTCCGTTCCTAGAGATACCTCATGCTCGTGGCAGGAGAGTCACATGCCACAGGGAGGTCTTAGAGGAGAACCTGAAACCCAGAGATTACGAAACATCCATTCCCGAAGAACCCCTTGCCTGCTCTCTGCACGCGTGGAGATAACCTAGCTAGAACATTAGACGAGGTGCCGTGCATCCTGGGTTGAACGGCGACCCGAAAAGCATACGTCTGAGCCCTGACACCTGATATCTGTGAGTGTGACTGTGTCTGGAGAAAGGGATTTTCAGATGCAGTTAAGTGAAGGCTCTTGAGATTCTCTGGATGGGCCCTAAATCCAATGACGCGTGTCCTTATAAGAGACAGAGGAGGTGACACAGAGGGGAAGACCACGCGGACATGGAGCCAGAGACTGGGGTGATGGGGTGATGGGGCCACAGCCGAGGAATGCTGCAGCCCCAGAAGCTGGTGAGGAGTGATTGTCCCCTAGAACTTTCTGAAGGAACCGACCCTGTGCACACCTTGATTTCAGAGCTGGGCCTCCAGAACTGCAAGAATGAACTGTTGTGTGTGGGACCTTGTGACTGTCCCGGGAGATGTTCTGAGCCGGTCGGCACACGGCTCGCTTCCCTGGACACGGCGGCCTGAGTCCCTGTGCGTGGCCACGTAGGTGTCCTGGTACAGACTCCTTCCTCCGGCCGTCTCGGGCCCCAGCTCGGCGCGTCCAGGCTGCTGTGGCACAATACCAGGCGGCTTCCCCGACAGACGCTTCCTTCCCGCAGCTCCGGAGGCTGGACGGTGGAGACCAGGGTGCATCAGGGTGCCAGGGGTCTGCCGAGGGCGGGCCCTCTGGCTTCCAGATGGCTGCCTTCTGGCTGTGTCCCCGCGTGGACAGGGAGGGGGCGTGGGGGCACATCCTCTCACGGCCCCTCCTTCGGCAGCACCAACCCCGGGATGGGACCCCACCCCCCTGGCCTCCGCGACCTAACGCTCTCCCGAAGCGCCCCCCCTCCCCAGACACCATCACGAAGGAGAGTGGGGCTCACACATAGGAAATGAGGGGGTATTTTGCACTAGTTAGGGCTCAGCTGATCGATGACTAGTGTCGTGGTTGGACTGGCCTTTGTGGTTCTGCTTACAAGACGCCCTTCCGCCGGACACCCATCGGGAAACTGAAGAAAAATAAAAGGTTTCTCACTTACCAGACCTGGAGATCACCCAGCGCCCCCAGGGCCACATAGTGAGAGGGGCGAGGTGGGGACTGAGACAGAGCTGCTTGTTCACTGGCCGGGCCTCTGCTCTTATTGGGTCCAGGATGGGAGCCCAGGGTTTCCAGGGCTCATTGTTTCTTGGTAAACTTAAAACCTCCCAGTGGGAATTTAAAGCGATGGGAGGGAGCAAAAACAAAACAAAACGAGTGGCCCGAAAGGCCAGTTACCAAAATCAACCAAGACCTCTAAAACAAGGAGCCTCAGTCGGGGCAGGCGGCCTCTTTGGCCTCTTTCTCCAGAGGCGTGGCTGGCGAGTAGGTTCATTCCAGCTACCATCTTTGAAGAGGATGCCTGGGCAATCAAAGCGTAAGTCCCGCACTCGCATCACAAGAAGGAAACAAACTGGCCTTACCCCACAGGGGGCACACAATTCCGCCTGGAGCTGGCAGGGCCGCAGCAGCCAGGGACACATCTTGTCTACCAAAGGTTAGTTTGTGGGACCTGACTGCTTCGTGTGGGAGCCACCGAACCGGCGTCTGGCCGCCTTCCTGTGGGATGTCGGGACTTGACAAGGCCGGGCATCAGGAAGGGCAGGTGGACGCCAGGGGAACCTGCGTGGGCGCCCACAGGGACAGGACCCACAAGGGCACCGTGGGTGAGGCCGCGACCAAGGTCAATGCGCACCCGGCCGGGGACAGGTGCGGCAGCCACCTGGGGAGTTCCCCAGCGCCTGGGACCTGGGTCTGTGACCCTGCGCCCTCCGTCCATCCGTTTACCTGGAAAGCGGAAGTGCTGGGATCCGAGCGCCCCCCCGCCAGGCGTGTCCTTCGCAAAGCCGCGCGTGCGCATGCGGGTTAGGGTTACGGCCCTTTGTCTTGCCTTTTCCTGTTGCGGGTAAGGGTGGGCTTCTTCGCTCAGGGCCTGGGGGCGGGCCGCTGTTTATAACACTGCCCCAGGTGTCATTTTGGCCAGACTGCCCTGTGGCAGGTGCTGCCTCCCATTCTCTATTTCGTTTATCGCCAGGGAGGGTTTCGCGTTGGTATTGTTTAATTAGCTGCTTCCACTGTTTTATTATAGGTGTTTCTTCTCACTGATACGTCACAACTCTACTTTTTCAAGAAACGTGAAAAGGTTTTTAATTGTGCTAAAAAACACATAAGATTTACCCTCTTAACCATTAAGCTCTTGTGCGGTGAGTTTGCTTCTCCCCCCCACATCTTTCCACTTTATGAACAGTTTTTCTGTAAGCATTTTGTTTTCATGGTTTTCAGACCACAATCTTTAAAGGTCTTTCTTTTGTGCTCTGAGAGGCCTTCCTCGCGGCTGGCACAAGTTCTCCCATGGTGTTTTCTCTGTGTTTCTCATGTTAACTTTTATTTTGATCCACCTAGGACTTATTTGGGGATGAAGAGAGATGGAGGGGTTGCCCCAGCCCCAAGGGCCAGCCGATTGTCCCAGGCCTGTGCAGATTTGAAACGCTCCCTCCTCCCTGAATAAGACCCCGTGGGTTTGCGTCTGTTTCTACATCTGCTCTAATCCATCACCAGCTTTTCTGGCCCTCTCCCCGCTATTTTCACTGGTATATAGTCTGGTGTGTCTGTCTTAATAGCTCCTTAGCAGGTTCTTTCTCCTTAATTTTATTTTTTCCCTTCTTAAATTCCCAGCTGTTTCCACATGCTCCTTCCTCTTGGGAGTTCTAGAATCTGCACAGAGGGGGCCCAAACACGTGTATGAGAAATGTCACAGGGGCGCCTGGCTGGCTCCTTTGGTAAATAAAGAATGTGACTTTTGATCTTGGGGTTGTGAGTTCTAGCCCCACGCTGGGTGCTGAGATGACTTAAAAAATAAAAATCTTTTAAAAAGAAAGAAGGAAGGGATGAAAGAAAAGAAAAGAAAAGAGAAAAAAAAAAAAGAAAAGAAAGAAATGTTATAAACTTCTGCTTTTGACCACGTCGTAGACTAGATTCTCAAGCCGATCTTCCAAGAAAAACAGTGAAAACTGCCGAGTAAAAAGAGTTAAATCTTGATTAACGCGTCCGTGGGCAAACAGAGGCGAAGGAGCAGTCAGAGGCCAGAATGTCCACAGAGGCAGGAGGCAGCTTTTGCGTTAGGCTGGGTTTGGTCTTTCGTTTTCACGGACCTTCAAGATGGTGGGTCCTGTTAAGTCAAGACCTCACAGGGTGAAGTCACAATCGAAATAAGATCTTCCCAGGAATGGAAAGGAAACTCCGTTATCTCCAGCCTGTCTGTTGGGAGGAAGAGGGGGGTAGAATCTAATCCAATGATTGGTGACCTCGCTTGAGTTTACAGCTCCAGCAGTATCTGGGTGTCCAGAGGCCTCCAGTAGACAAAGCAGTTTAAAGTCACCCAGGGTGGTGGTGACCCTGAAGGTTTGCGGTTTGAGCCTCCAACCCCAGCCTTCGAGAACTCCCCCAGTCATGGGGCACCTGGGTGGCTCAGTCGGTTAAGCTTCTGACTTCAGCTCAGGTCGTGATCTCGTGGTCTGTGAGTTCAAGCCCCGTGTTTGCTCTGCGCTGACAGCTCAGAGCCTGGAGCCTGCTTCAGAGTCTGTGTCTCCCTCTCTCTCTGCCCCTCTCCCACTTGTGCTCTGTCTCCGTCTCTCTCTGTCTCTGTCAAAAATAAACAAACATTCAAAGAACTCCCCTAGTCACGTCCCAGGAACTGCGTATGAACTGGTATCGAAAACTCAACCTGTCCACATGGCGGGGGAGCCAGCGGTCCTGAAGGCAGCAGAGACTTGCAGCTCAGCATCATTAGACCCAGAATTAGTGTGTTTAATCCTGAAGTGTGGAACAGAGGGCAAGACATATGGAGAAGAGCCAAAAATAACTAAGAAATCAGCAAATAATGGAGGTCTCAAAACACTGGATGCGGCTAACCATGGATTTGAGCTGTCCGAGCAGAGTGTGTTTCCCAAATATGGGAAGAAAAGGGAGGGTAAGAGAGAAAGAGCAGAGGCAAACTCTGAAGAGGATGAAGGCAGAGAATTTTCCAGAACGAACGCGAGACGTCAATTCACCGGTATTCAGAAAGCCAACTGCGTCCCAAGCAGGGTGTATAAAAAGACACGGCCGATTCCGCGCAGAAAATCCAAGTCAGCAAGAAAAGCGAGCCTGAGGATGGAAAGCCAGCTTCTCAGACCCAGAGCCTGGAACTCAGGACCCAGAGGGGCACCGCATGCAAGGCTCTGAGAGAAAGCAGCAGCCCAGAAATGCTCCCCCGACAGAAATGGTAGAGAAGTGAAGATCCCCGCTGGAACAAATTCTGAGGGAACTGTTTCAGGCAGAAAGAAAATGAGCCAGGTGGAAGGGCTGACACGCAGGAGGAGACAGCAGAAAAGGTGGGAAATGCCTGAGCTGAGGCGAAGAAACATCACCTTCATTAGCAAGAACTAAAATGTCCAATGTGTACGATTAAAATCTAAATTAGACAACAACGGCAAAACATAGCCGATTGGAGTCAGGCTTTAAAATCTTTGTATCTAGCAATTTTTCCGAGCTGAAGGCTTGTAGCAGCCCTGTGTTGAGCAAGTCTGTCGGTGCCGTTTTTCCAACAGCATCTTCTGCTTTGTCACATTTTGGTAACGCTTGGTAGTATTTCAAACTCTTGTATTTGTTATGGTGACCTGTGATCAGTGATGATTTAATTAAGGTACGTGCATTTTCTTAGACATAATGCTATTGCACGCTGAATAGACTACAGTACAGCGTAACTATAACTTTTATATGCACTAGGAAACCACAAAATTCGATTGGCTTTATTGGAATATTTGCTTTATTGTGGTCATGGCCTAGAACGCAACCCACAATATCTCTGAGGTATGCCTGTATTGTTTGAGGAGACTGTGACATATTACCCGGTTGAATGGAGTAGGAACATTAATGATTGTGGTAAATAATAAGAGACTAGAACTGGTCTATAACTTCCAAACTAGGAAGATGCAAAAATTAGAATGAAAAGGAAATAATCCAAAATAATCCTTCCATAGGGAAGGAGGGACAGATAGCCCAAAATAAAATAATGGAAGTGCATAAAATTTACTAGCGATTACAATAAATGTAAATGGTCAAGTTAAAAGACAAAAGATGGTCAGACCGTTAACTTCTTTTTTCTTCAAGTGTATTCATTTATTTTGAAAGAGACAGAGGGAGAGAGAATCCCCAGCAGGCACTGCGCTGTCAGCACAGAGCCGGACCCAGGGCTTGAATTCACGCACTGTGAGACCATGACCTGAGCCAAAATCAAGAGTCAGATGCTTAACTGACTGAGGCACCCAGGTGCCCCAGACTGTTATCTTTTTTTGAATTCAAGTTTTTAAGCCATCCATAAGAAATACCTAAACATTTATGCTTAGATGCTGAAAATTTTAAAGGTAGGGAAAAAAATAAACCTGGCAAATACTAAAGAAAGAAAGCTCACATACATTAGTAAAGTTATATTTTTGTGTATTTTTAGAAATAAGGAATATTGTATCAGAACTTTTAATTCACCAGGAAGATGTCACCATTCTGAACTTTTATGCACCTAACAAGGGAGCCTCAAACTAAAGAACCCCTGGAGGGGATCATAAGTTCACCTTTTTTTTCTTTTTACCCTGTTAGTAGGTTTTCTAACACTGATCTATCCTCACATTCCTAGGAATAACTCCACTTTGTGTTTTTATTTTCATAAACTGGGAAGGGGGCGGGGCCAGGGGCGGGATCTGGGCTTTTGCCCTCAGTCCTTGGTGGATCTTTCCCTACTCTTCGGATTTCTGATGTTGGCTCATCACCCTCACTGAGCCCAGCATTACAGGACTCTTACTGCCTAGAATATCAGGTGGCAAGGCGGGAAAGGAACACGGTGAGTCAGGGCTTCCTACCAGAAAGTGACAATCCCGCTTGTCATTTCGTTGATGGAAGAGGGTCACATGACTCTGCCTGATTCTGGGGCTGAGGGGAACACTCCTCCCTGGACGGAGGAGAATCAGAAACGGTGAAAATCAACTGATTACTGACCGGTCCCTCTTGCAAAGACAGAGTTTTGTCTTGGCCAGGGGCTGGCAAACTTTTTCCGTAGAACCAGTTAGTAAATTTTTTCAGTGTTTCGGGCCATACGGTCTCTGCTGTAGCTGAACAGATGGAAATGACTGCATTAAAAACTCCAGTGAAACTTCACAAAGAGGGGACAGGGCGCCTGGGTGGCTCAATCGGTTAAGCGTCTGACTTCAACTCGGGTTATGATCTCATGATTGGTGTGTTTGAGCCCTACATCAGGCTCTCTGCGGTCAGCCAGACCCCGCTTCAGATCCTTTGTCCCCCTCTCCCTGTGCCCCTCCCCTGCTCTCTCTCAATAAATTAATAATAAAAATAAATTTTAAAAAACTGCACAAAGAGGCTGTGGACTGGAGTTGGACTCTGGGCTGTGGCTTGCCAGCTCCTGGTCTGGGGCGTCTGACTCTTTCGCATCTATAGCTAGAAGGGGTTGGGGCCTGGGGTCTCACCCCTCCGCTTCCCTCTTTCTCCCCTCTCTTTTCTCTGTGTCTATCTTCTTCCTCCCTCTCCCCACAAGCCGTCCTGACAGCTGTCTGGCCCAGCCTCTGCCAGAGTGCGCACTAAAAATATCCCGGCGGCAGCCAAAGCACCTGGGGGCCCTGCAGCATGCGCCAGGAGCCGGATGTGCGACCTTGGCCCGGGCACTCTCAGCACAAGCCTGCTCACGGGCAGCCCCTCCCTGCTTCCCCGAGCCTGGGCCACAACTGCCCCCTGATTTCTCCATGTTCCTTCAGCATCCAGGTCAGACCTCCAGGCCTCTGCACCCATGCTGTCCTCTCTGGGAGGCCACCATCCAGCCATTCGTCAGTCAACAGATACTGGATCCTCACGGGGAACAGTGTCCAGTGGGAGAGTCAGACACGTAGGGCGATACAAGCACCCACGGTGTCAGGGGCGGGGGGGCGGGAAGCACGGGGCCAGAGGAGGACCCACGTGCCCCTTGGGGATGAGAGAAACCCTCGGGAGGAAGCGGAGAATTAAACCACTTTAGGGGAAGAGGAAGAGCGCACCTGGCGGAGGGACCACAGAGGCCCAGGCTCGGTCTCTTAAAGGAATCGGGGGTGGGGGGGGGTGGGGGGGCTGGGGGGAAGGGGGTAAGACTGGTAGTGTTGAAGCTCCCCAGGGGGAGGCTGCTGCAGGTCAGGGCGGGCCCTACAGCTGCCCGGACACCCCCCCCCACCCCGAACACTTGGGGCTTCTGCTTCAAGGGGCTGGGGGGAGCAGGATGGGGCTGGGAATCTGGGGCATTTTTCTGGGAAGAAGTGGGCTTTTAGGAGGTGGTTATGAAGGAGGGGATGGCTGCCTCTCCTGGGAACAGCAGTGCAATAAGCTCTCGTCTTCCAAGCCCCACCTGCTAGGACCTCTCCTCCAGGAAGCCCTCCCTGTGCTCCCTCTGGTTCTGTCCTACCCCACTCCAGGCCCTCCTCTGGCTCTTCCCGACCCACTCCCTTTAAATGCCAGGCTGCCACCGGAAGTCACCCTCCTCTGTTTCCTTCTCATCTGTAGTCTGGGTTGCAGCCAGGACGGGACAAGGTGGGCACCCATCTACACACGATATGTGCCTTTACCCTGCCTGGCACATAGTAGGTGCTCAGGAAATGTTGATTGCACTGCTGGTGACCTTGGGGACGTTACTTAACCTCCCTGTGGGCCCCTGCCCCCACCTCTCCCTATCTTAGAAGGAAGAAAATTGGCCTGAATTTCAAGGTGGCCTCAGGGCCTGAGGCCTCCCCCCCACCCCCACCCCCAGGGCTTCCTTCCCCAACGGACAGTTCTGCATCCTGTCCTTCCCATCCCCACAGCATCGGTTTTTAGGATCCAAGGTCAGGGCCGGTGAGAGCTTTGGCACCAGTGCACCCGAGTCAAGTCTTGCCTCTGACCTGTCTTCGGAGTGGGACTTCAAAGAGTAGCTTCTTGTCCCGGAGCCTCAGAGCCTCAGTCCTGTAACATAAGAATCACCACCTCCTTTCCCCTGGTCCGGGGGGCGGGGTGTTCAGCATTGGGTCGGAAAGAAGCCTGGGCCAGGGCTTCTGTGTAGGAACTAAGAGCTAAGTCACCAGGTCAGATGTAGAGCTGGGAGGAGAGCACTGCAGGCGAGGGAAGAGCAGGGGCAAAGGCCCTGAGGTGGGACTGGTTTTGTTAGGGCAGCAGTGACCAGGCAGGGAGAAATGAGGACAAGGAGGTGCACAGGGCCCTCCTGCATAGGCCTGGAAGGTTGTGGGGAGGGTGTGGGGGTCTTTACTAAGGGTGCTGACCCCTCGGGAGAGGGCTTGGAGCTGGAAAGGAAGGTGATCCGTCTCTGTCTGGAAACTCCCGCCCAGACCCAGGGGCACATGTAAACATCCTGAAGCCACCGTGCACGCACTGGAATGGGGCACTTAAGCAGAGGGTGGGGGCCAGGTTTCTCACTGTCGGCGAGGCATGTTATAGACAGGCAAGGGGAGGAGACTAGAAGGATCCGTCTGCTAATGGATTAGGCGTGGAGACATCTGCATGAATTCATGTGTAACTTAATATAGACACAGTTACATATGGAGGTATTTATAGATCTGTGTATGTACATAGTTAATAGACACATTTTGGATCCTTGGTCCGTCAGCTCTGAGGGCCTAGAAGCAATGACACCCCGGTGGCAGGCCACACACACACCTGCCCAGATCTTGGTTTACATTAATACAGCACCGCGCCCTTTATCTGTGGGGAATACATTCCAAGATCCCCGGCGGATGCCTGAAGCCACAGATAGTCATGAACTGTCTATCTATCCTATGTTTTCTCCTCTCCATCCATACCTACGATAGAGTTTAATTTCTGAATTAGGCACATGATAACACTTTACTGCGGTCTGTCTCTCAGATTAGCATCTTGTACTGTACTCGCTCTTTTCGCTCTTCTCGTGGTGATGTGAGACGATAAAATGCCTATGTGAGGAGATGAAGTGAATCGAATGACGCAGGCGTTGTGATGTAGCACCGGGCTACCGTTGACCTTCTGACCATCTGCTTCTGGACTGCGGTTGATCACAGACCACTGACACTGTGCAAAAGGGGAGACTATTTGTACCCTCCAGCAAAAGGCACCAGGGCTGCTCCTTGGAGAAAAGGCCGACGGTCAGAGGGGGGCAGGAAATATACAAGAGGAGCATAAAGTATTTCGTAGGGACAAAGTAAGGAGGTACTAAGAGGGGGAAGGCATGGGTGTCATGGGGGCATGTCAAAGAGCCCTGGGAGCCAACTGAATGAGCTTCCGATGGCCAAAGCTGACACAAATTTGAGCAAGAAAATCAATAAAGTAGTATTGGGTTTTAACCCAAAGTAGGAAATAAATATCCATGAGTCCATACCGATGTGAATGATTGAAGAGATAAATAAACAGGGAGAAGAGAGGAACTCAAAATAATTTGTGCAGGGGGAAACTTGACTCCCCACCCCTTAGGCGTGGGCTGCACACCCCGACTTCCTTCCACGGGGCACAGCGCCAAAAGAGGGAAGAAGTGAAGACACTTGAGAGATGCCACTTCCGGCAGGTGAGCAAGGTCAACGTCACAGTCAAGAGTCACGCTCGTGGCATGTTCTGTGGACTTGGTGTGACAAGAAGGGCACTTCACCTCTGTGGTCTTCCCCAGAGCTGTCACCACCTCCCCCCGCCCCCCCAGGCCAACCATGAAAAAACACCAGACAAATCACAGCTCAGGGATTTCCCACAATACACTCGACCAGTTCTCAAAACTGGCAAAGACATCAAAAACCAGAAAGCCCAAGGGGCTCCTGGGTGACTCAGTCAGTTAAACCTCCGACTTCAGCTCAGGTCATGATCTCCTAGTTCGTGAGTTCGAGACCCCCATCGAGCTCCCTGCGGCCAGCTCAGAGCCCGCTTCAGATCCTCTGTCCCCCTCTCTCTCTGCCCCTTCCCTGCACGTTCTCTCTCTCTCCAAAATAAATAATAAACATTAAACAACTACAGGGAAGTCCAAGAAAGTGTCTGAGCCTAAGGAGACCTGAAGACGAAGTAAAACATGGAGTCCTGGGACAGAGAAAGGATATTAGGGAAAGTGGAGAAAATCTGAATAATATATAGACTTTAGTTATTAGCAATGTCTTGGTATTCAGTTCACAATTGTGACAAATATACCGGATTAATGTAAGGTGTTAATAATCGGGGAAATTGGGCATGGGGTATACAGGAACTCTGTACTATCTTCACCATAATTCTGGAAATCATAAACTAAAATAAACTGTGTATATTTTATTTTATTTTATTTTATTTTATTTTATTTTATTTTATTTTAGAGAGAGTGTGAGCAGCGGGGAACAGAGGGGGAGAGAGAGAGAGGTAATCTTAGGCAGGCTCCATGCTCACCACCCTGGGATCATGACCTGAGCCAACATCAAGAGTCAGGCTGTTTCGAAGGGACACATGCACCCCCATGTTTATAGCAGCACTAGCAACCATAGCCAAAGTATGGAAAGAGCCCAAATGTCCATCGATGGGTGAATGGATAAAGAAGATGTGGCCGAGGGAGTATTACTCGGCAATCAAAAAGAATGAACTCTTGGGGCGCCTGGGTGGCTCAGTCGGTTGAGCATCCGACTTCGGCTCAGGTCATGATCTCGCAGTTTGTGAGTTTGGGCCCCTCATCGGGCTCTGTGCCGACGGCTCAGAGCCTGCAGCCTGCTTCGGATTCTGTGTCTCCCTCTCTCTCTGCCCCTCCCTTGCTCATACTCTGCCTCTCTCTGTCTCTCAAAAATAAATAAATGTTAAAAAAAATAAATTAAAAAAAAAAAAGAACTCTTGCCATTTGCAACTATGTGGATGGAACTGGAGGGTATTATGCTAAGTGAAATTAGTCAGAGAAAGACAAATATATGACTTCACTCATATGAAGACTTTAAGACACAGAACAGATGAACATAAGGGAAGGGATGCAAAAATAATATAAAAACAGGGGGGGGGCAAAACAGAAGAGACCCTTCAATGTGGAGAACAAACACAGGGTTACTGGAGGGGTTGTGGGAGGGGGGATGGGCTAAATGGGTAAGGGGCATTAGGGAATCTACTCCTGAAATCATTGTTGCACGATATGCTAAGTCATTTGGACATAAATTTAAAAAATAAAAAAAATTTTAAAAATAATTAATTAATTTTAAAAAATAAATAAATGGGGGAAAAAAAGAGTCAGGAACTCTACCAACTAAGCCACCCAGGCGCCCCTAAAATAAATCGGGTATAAAAGAAAAAACAGAACAAAACCAAAACCCTATAGTTGCCATGGGAACAGGGACTGTTCTGGGCAGGGGTGGAGGCAACCAGAGGCCCGAGTAGGAAGCCAAGGCAGCATCCAGACTGGAGATGACTCGGCCTGACCTTGGGCCACGGGGTGAGGAGTTACAGGAAAATGGACAAATTGGGGTGTTTCAGGAACACAGGGCCAGCAGGACCAACGTGGATGACAGGAAGAAAAGACTATGGGACTCGGGGCGCATGCTCTTGGGCTACCCTTACTGAGCTGGGGGAGCAGGCCTGGGGCCGGGAGATCATCCTAGTGTTCCAATGGAGGGCTGAATGACAGGTGCATTGTATAAATCTCATTTTATGAGGGCCCAGGTGAGGGGGGCGGAAGCCTTTCTGATTTGTGACATGACAGCATTCTTGGGGATGCAGGAACTTTCCCAGTCCTGGGACCAAGGATGCGGACTTGCTGTGTGGCCTCCGAGCGAGTTCTTCCCTTCTGAGTCTCATTTTCTCCATCTATAAACTGAGAATCAATAAGGTCCGATAAGGTTCCGCCCACAAGCTTGTCGGTGGGGGACATCAAATAGCTCTGTTCAGTACCTGGCACACAGTGGGCCCTCAATAAACTGTGGTCACCCCGTCCCTCTCCCCCTGGGTCTCAGGTGGCGGGAGAGGCGCCTGTTGCTTTAACTTATGCAAATAAACTGCGGGTGGTGGAAGGTGGGGGGGGGTGATGAAAAAAAGGAGCCGCTCCTCTGGATCAGCCAATCAGCTCGCCGGACCGACGGAGCCAGCCGCCTGAATGGCCCAATGGCGGACCGCGCGGACTCCAAGCCCGCCCCTGCCCCCGGGCGCCGTCGGGTGGGTGGGGACTCTCTACGCCACGCCCCGGGGGCGGAGCCAGGCGGCTGCCGCGCCGCAACCGCGGAGGTAGGGGCGGGGCGGGCTCGGGTGTCAGAGACCGAGCCGCAGGTGGCGGCGGGCGCGGGGCTCGGCCAGAGCTCGGGAGGTGAGTGCAGTCCTCGGGACCCCTCGAATCCCCTGGCCCGCGCACTCCCTCATGCGTACCGCGCCCAGTAGCCCAGGAAGCCACTGGGGGCAAAGGCGCGGCAGGGCATGAGGGATGGCGAAATTGGGGGTTGGGGGCTTCGCGGTGGGCGCCCGGCCTCCCAGCGGCCATAATCGGGGGTCTTTGGAGGGAGATAGGGACCCTTCTCCAATTCCCCCGTCTCCTGGCCTAGAATCGGAGCGTGCAGGAAGGCGGCTATCACGTGAGACCCCTCCCCAAATCTCTTTATTCTAAGCCTGCATTTGGGTGCAGGTTCCAGGGCTGCAAAGATGGGGGCGCCGCTCTCCCTCCAGCCTGGGACCCAGGACAGCCGAAGTGGAGACCACTCTCAATTTCCCTCTTCCCAGCTCTGGTCTGCAGACCCCTGAGGACAGAGATGAAGAACCCCCTTCCCTTTTTTCTCCACTGTGAACCCTGATCTGCCTGGAGGAGGAGCTGGGGGGGGGGGTGGTCCCCGGGCCCCTCCCCTGGACTGTTCTATCCCAGCCCCCTACCGCAAGGATGAGGTGGGGGGCGTTTCACGGGCATCCTTTGCAGGGACCCCCCAAAGTTGGAATTCTGGGGAGGGGTCAGCATGGGGACTGGCCAGGCAAGGCCTGGAAGGGCCTGGAGCACGGACTTGGGGGTGGTCCCTGTCTCAGTGGGGGGTGGGCAGCCAGCATCTGTTCTGGAGATTAAAATAAATCGAGGTAAATTAGGATCTTGCCGGAGGCTGACTGCGAGTGGGGTGCGGAGGAGGGTTGTGGGGTGGGCGGCCCCTCCATCTGCCTCAAATCTGGGAGTTGCCTGCCCCAGCCGCAGTGGGGACCAGGAGGCAGCTTTGATGGACCTGCCTCACTGGTGACCTTGGGCAGGTGACAGCACCTCCCTGAGCCTTGGTTTTCTCCTTTGAAAATGGGGCTGAGGGCTTCAGAGGCTGTATTCTGAAACCCACACACTCCATCATTAGCCAAACTAGAACTTCCCCTTTTGCTTAAGATGTCAGTGGTTGGGGGGGTGAGAGGGCAGTGGGTTGGGAGACCCCCTGACATGCCTTGCCGGCCTCTGAGCCTCAGTTTACTGCACCGCAAAATGGATTCGTGGTCACTCTGGCATTGCTGGAAGGGCTATTCTGCCGGACGGTAAAATATATTACCAAGCTGCGATCGTTGGAACAGGGGCTCCACCACCCCGGTCTTACCGGTGGGACTGCCTGGGGCACACCCTGACCCACATATTGTCACCCACGCCGGGGGTAAGCCAGTTCCTGGGTGGGGTCCTGGGTAGGAGGAGGTGGGAGGCACCAGGCCAGCCCATCTCTCGTCTCTGCAGTGGACACAGGGGTGAGTGTGGGCCTGGGAGTCCAACACCCCCAGGTTTAAATTCGATTCTCCCCCCCCCCCACCCCGGGACTTGGCGTGTTCTTCTGTGAAATGGGCTGAATCCCCCTTGGAAGATCATAAGAGACGTGGGAAGATGGGAGCGCTGTAAATACAGACATGGTCATTATAATACTATTACAAAATTAGTGATCATAAATGGGGTCACAGCTGCCTGGGAGCAGGGAGGAGAGAGGAGAGTCTTCAAGGGTGTTGCCTGCTGTGTCTCTAGAGCCCGGTACACAGTTGGTGCTCAATAGGTGTTTGCCAAATAGATGACAAAGAGGGAAGAGACTAGTGGGGAGGACTGAAAACTTCCTGAGCCTGACAGTTTGGGCGCCGTATGACATGGGGCGTGTGCCTCAGTTTCCCCAGCGGGGTAATGGCCAAGCTGAGACACTGCCTTGAAGCGAGAATCAACCCGGATTGTGCAAAGGTCACTGGTGGCTGGGCCTGGAAGGGAGGAAGTTCATGACAGAAGATGGTCATTGAAACAGCAGGGCCAAGAGGCCAGTCACAGGAAAGGAAGAGAAAAACCCCAAACCGGCCCTCCTGGGTACAGAACTGGAGTCTGCGGGGAGCAAAATGTCAGAGCCTCTTCCACAGGACCCTGGAGGCCCAGAGGTCAGGGTAGGCCCAAGGTCACAGCAGGAGGTCAGGGTCTTTGGACAGGTGGCTTAGAGTTAGTGAGCCCTGCCTTCTTTGCTGACTCCATTCCTGTCTTGTTTTCTCTGTTCCTGGGTCTGCTCACATGCTCGACCCAGTGCAGAGCCCCAGGTTTTGGGGGGAATTGGTGCTGGCAGCTCCTGGGGCAGGTGTCAGAGAGGCTCTGTTCTCTCCTCCAGGCAGCCAGAGGATGGGGGCATCCCGGTCGACTGACAGCCTGCTGTGTGACCTTGGGCAAGTCCCTGTCCATCTTTGGGCTTTGCCCTGGTGCTATGGACCTCTTTTCTCCATCAGATACAGAGGCCACCGTGTCTCAGACACGATACTTTGAGAGGTCCGTGGAAGTGTCTTAACCTCTTTCAAAATCAGAAGGGAAGAAGATGAGCTTTGGGGTCAAAGAAGACATTTTAACATGTAATATTAATATATGCATTTCTGTGCCACTGCAATCGTAACATGTAGTTTAAATTCTTTTTTTTTTTTTTTTTTTTTTTTTGCTAGAGGAAGGGGCCCGTGAAAGTTTTCACGCAGCCCTGCGTTGGAGCCTCGGCTGTACAAACACGAGCATGTGGTCTCCCCCGCCTCTCTGAGCCTTGGTTTCCCCTCTGCAAAGCAGCCATCATTAGCCCACCTCAGGATGGGGAGATGTGGAAAGCTGAGCCCAGGACAGATGCAATTTAGGGCATGCTGTTATTTCACAATTGTTGTCATGATTGTTATTTGTTGGGTAATAACAGCCCCAGCCTTGGGGCCCCAGGTTCAGGTACCTCAGTTTACCCGTCCTCGGCCGGCCCAGTTCCAGGGAGGTCCCAGGGGTGCTGGTCTGGTGGGGGAGGTGAGGTGGCGGTTGGGAGGTAGGCGGGGCAGGGTAAGCTTCCTGTCCCCCAGGCACACAGGCCTCCTTGGGGCTTGGTGCTGACTGACGGAAGTGGCAGGGGCCCGCGTGGCTATCTCCTGGTGCCCACCCTGTCTGTCGGGGGGCCCCCAGCCCCGCTCGCTGCCCTGTCTGGTGAGTTCGAGCCCTGCCAGGAGGTCCCCATTGCCCCCCTCAGGAACAGAAGTTGGGGGGGGGGCCTCTGCCTGGCCTGGGGTTTCTGGAGAAGCAGCAGGTGTCACTTCCTGGGCCGGGCAGGAGCTTGCGTGGCGGCCACCTTTCGCTCTGCCCCTCTGCCCCCCATTATGGTTCGGAGTGGTGGGCCTGGCTGTGGGGCAGTAGGGGGGGGACACGGACCCCCAGAGCCGCATGCGGTGGTTCCAAACGAGAGTTCTTTGGCAGGCAGGCCAGGGACAAAATCACAGGGACCTCGGGACAGTGAGTTCTTTCTCTGTGGCTCAGTTTCCTCATCTGTAAAGCTGGGGTTGAGCCCCATGGTGTGGCTGTGAAGGCTGAATGAACGCGTACCTGTCGGGGGGGAGCTGGGTACCGACCCACAAACATACTGGCGCTCGCTCGGCGCGTTGTGGGGGGAGGGGCAATCTAATCGGAGCTGTGAAAACAGTTGAGATTCTCGGTTTCTGAGGAACTTGGGCCCGGGGGCTCCTAGGATCCTCTAAGCAGCATCTTCTAGCAGAACTTTCTCTCTCTGTGCTGTCCGATATGGTGGCCACCAGCCCTGGAAGCAAGGTTGGCTCCAAGGAGCTGGGATGGGGGGGGGGGGGGCGGGGGGGGCGTTCATTGTATTTCATTGCACTTTGTTTAAAATTCAGTTGCCACGTGAGGTTAGTGGCTCCCATATCACTCAGCTCAGCCCTAAGGGATCTGGAGATACTCCGGGTCCAAATCGTGGTCAGGAATGAAGAAATGAGATGGGAATTTAGGGCTTTTCCCCCTTGGGAGGTCAGCCTAGCTCCGGACCAGACTGGGTTTCCTCTGGGACGGCACAGTGTCTAGGGTTTCTCAAGGTCCCCAGCATCACCCGGCACAGGGTGGTTATTGGAAGTAAATATTTTTTTAATACACGTATTTTTAAGTTGACTTATTTATTTTGAGAGAGACAGAGACAGCATGAGCGGGGGAGGGGCAGAGAGAGAGAGAGAGAGAGAGAGAGAAAATCCCAAGCAGGCTCCGTGCTACCAGCACAGAGCCCAATAGGGGGCTCGAACCCACCAAGCCGCGAAGATCGTGACCTAAGCCAAAACCAAGAGTCCGACGCTTAACCAACTGAGCCACCCAGGCGCCCTGGGAATATTTGCTGAATGGAATAATTTTTTGCCTGGTGAACTCCTATCCATGCTTTAACCTCCCACCTCCCATGCCCCCCTCCTTCAGCCCAGGCTCCCACAGTCCCTTCTAACATTTGGCCCAGCCCTGATCCTGCAGGACTGGTGCGTCTGCGTCTGGCTCTACACCCCTAGGCTGGGGGCTCCTCAGGCTCCTCAGTGACCAGACCCAGGACCCAGACCTCGGGTCCCTCTCGTGAACCCTTGCATTGCCCTGGCCACATGGGTACATGTGCTGGGTGACTTAGAGAAGTCAAAGGACCTGGGGCTAGACGACAATGGTTCAAATTAAACTCACTTTTAAGATTAGCTAAACTGAGGCTCGATGAAGGCAGCCTTGTCCAAGGTCCTTGCTCGGTCCTTTCCCAGTGAGGCCCAAGGAGCTTTCCCTTTTGCGGTCACCAGCCCTGTCCCTGCTGCCACTGTGCCTCCTAGGCTCCCAGCTGCTGCTGAGCTGCCCGAGGGGTCATGAATTATGGATGAGGCCTGCGGGCTCCTGTGACAAGCCCAGCGTCGAGAACGTGCCAAGGACACCAAGTGTCCCTCCTTTGCCAGGCAGCTTGGCCCAGCCCCCCTCTGCGGGGAGGCCTGGGTTCCCCCAACAAGACCCCTTCTAGGCATTCCCTCTTGTTTTGCAGATGGGGAAACTGAGGCACAGAGCTGGATAGTGACTCAGACACCAGGTGAACAGTGGCTTCTGGGAGTCGGGCTTGGGACTCATGGGGGCCCCACTGCCAGCTGGGTCATCATGGTGAGGGGTGAGCTCTCCATCCCAGAGCGTGCATGAGATGTGGACTGGTGTAGAGGGATTTGGGAGACCCCCAGGGGTCCTTGGGGACACTTCAGGGACCCCAGCCCCCATGTGGCTGATCACAGTCCCAGTGTCCATTTCTCAGCAGACCCTTTCCAACAGGAGCTGCCCAGCGTGGAGCTGAGTGCTCAGGTCTCGATTCAGCTGGCCCAGGGTGAAAATCTACTGTCATTTCCTGGCTGTGTGACCTTGGCAAGTGGCTTCCCTCTGCAGGGGGCGGAGGGGGGGGTGGGGGGCTCAGTTTTTCCATCTGTGAAATGGCCCTGAGGTTTTCTGCTCAGGCTGAGGGGCTCATCCAGTATTCCAGCCCCCCAGTGAACTCCTATTTGTGCTTAAAAACCCCGACTCTTGTGCCTTTTCCTCTAGACCAAGCTCCCCAGCCCCTATCCTTCTATCTAGTCCAGCTCTGACTGCACAGGACTTGGGACATCTATATCCTGATCTGTCCCCGCTAGAATGGGGGCTACTTGGGGGCCAGGCCTGGGGATGAATCGTCTCAGGGGCCCTGGCATGCCAGCCTTGGGGCTTTTGGTTCCTCCTTCATCCTTTCTCTTCCTCTTCCACAGGGAGGATAGTTGGAATTTCCCCTCTTAGGCCCAAGCTGGCCATGGCTTTGTAGCTCAAATTTGCCTCTTTTTGGACAGACACTAAACAGGAGCCTGCCGGGGGCTCCACAGAGGCCATCAGGATGTCGTATTTTGGGGAGCACTTTTGGGTAAGTAAGATGCACTTTTATTTTGGTGGGGGCTCCTGGAAGGGCTGTGGGGACTTTTACAGAGCTGGGGGTATGTGGCGGCCTATGGGCAGAGCCTTGGACAGGTGGAGGGTCTGCAAGGTGTCGAAGTTAATGTGGGAGGAGTCAGGCTGGATATGAATCTATACCTCATGGACCTTGTGACCTTGGACAAGTCCCGGCTTCAACAGGGAGACTAAGGCCCAGAGTAGGATTCTCTTTCCTAAAGTTGCCTAGTGAGAAAGTGCAGAGTCGGGGCTCAAACCCAGCGCCAGACTGAACTTCCAGGATCCAGGGTCATTGCAGCCAGGGAATTTCCACGTCTTTCCCACCCTGGAGAGTTGGGGGGTTTCTTGGCCCCTAGTGGCCCCCCTCAGCCCTGTGCCTTCCGGGCTGGGGACCACATACTGTGACCCAAGGGGGCCAGTGAGACAAAGTTGTTTTCATTCATTCATTTGCTCCCTCCCTCCCTTCCACCATTACTCCACACCCAACCTACTGTGGAACCTGAGGAGGCCCCCAAGAGGCTTCATCCTGGCTCTGACCCCAAGAAGCCCCCAATCTGGGAATCATAGAGCCAGCCAGAGATCCGCAGCCCTGCAGGGTCACGGCTGGGCCCCCCGACTTGGGGGCAACCAGAGGAGGGCTGAGAGCCATGTTTCCCATGGGCTTGGAGGGCTGAGATTTTCCAGGATGTAAGAAAGGCATTCCAGGCAGGGGGAACAGCCTGAGCAAAAGCCCAGAAGCGTGACAAGGTTGACTAGTTGAGGGCACAAGGACTCCTCTTCCAGGGCCGGGCTACTGGGAAGCCACAGGGAATGTATGAACAGAAGAATCTAGGAAGGACCAGGGCAGAAAGCCCCTTCCCCAGTTGCACGCCCTGGGCTTGCCAGAGGAAGCTTGTTGCTAGGTAACTGGTTGCCCCTGGCAACAGGCCTTCTCCCTCCCTTTCCCCTCCCCAGCTGGGGCTCCTCTTACTGCCACTTGCTTTCTTAAAGGGGCCTCACCCCCTTGCCACCTGCTGGGAGGGAGTGGGGGGAGGGGGCAGAGGGGGGAGGGGGCCTGACCTCCACCGGCTCCCCAAGGGTCAGATTCCCGGGATTTGTCTCTGAATAGCTATGTGACCCCAGCAAGGGGCCCCGCTCCTCTCTGAGCCCCTGTTGGTGCCTCTATGTAAGGAGGTTGACTGTTTGCTGATCAGTTGTTGCCCACGTTTTGGAACCCTGACAGCAGCACCTACATTTATTTTAAATTCTTTTTAATTGCATGAGGCATGCAAGCTTGCTGCAGAAAATCCAGATCAGCAGAGAGAAAATAGAAGCCACCCCCGATGCACTCCCCACCCAAAGATAGCCTGGTGCAGAGTGGATAAGGGCTTTGAGTTCAGGATTTGATCTGGGCTCTGCTGGGAGCCCTTGGGCAAGTGACTTTGTCTCTCCAGCCTTCAGCTTTCCCATCTGGGAAAGGGGATATAATTCCTGCCTCCCAAGAGGACTCAGGGAGCACCCTGGGATGTCTTTCACTGGCAAGGTTTCTTTTAATCAATTGTCTGTATTGGTGGCTCTTTGCTGGGTGTCGCTGGCCTGAAGGAGGCTCCTCCAGTCAGGGGAGATCAAGCCAGAGAGGGAAGCCCTGGTCCCACTGGGCCAAGGCAGGGCTGGAGGCATAGAGGGCACTGGGGAGCCATGAGGGAAGTGTGAGCAGGAGAGGGTGTTAGAAAGATCCCTCTGGGGTTGGCCTGGGGGCAAGACTGGAGTCCAGAGAGGTTCTGATAAGAGACACAGGCCCAAGACACCCCCTCCTAGGACCCTCGCTGCCAGCACAGCCTGAGAGAGGCAGATACCACTGGGGGCCTTGCCAGGTCTGGGAAACGGGCCAGTGGTTGGCTGCAAGTCAGCCCCAGATGCTGGCCTGGGCAGCGGTGCCTGGTGCAGCCTTACTCGAGGGTCCCCTGGGTGGGGCAGGCGGGCGTGGGGGGGCCGCTGGGCCTGTTTGCTGAGCCCTCCCCACTGTGCAGGAAGCCCTGTGTTCAGCACACTGCGAGCCTCATCCCACCGAGACCTGTGGGAGGTGGGTGCTGTCCTTGTCCCCATTTGTCAGATGAGGAAACGGAGGCCCAGAGAGGTGAAGTTACTAGCTCAGAGCGACCCAGGGCACAAAAGGAGGCTCTGAGACATCCCTGGGAAGCAGGAGGGGGCACCACTGAACATTCAGGGAAGTGAGCCTCCGAAGAGGGCGGGCCTGGAACTGATCCTTGACAGGCAGAAGGATTTGGATGGATGGGAAGAGAGGCACCCTGGTGGGCTGGAACAGCCCAGGCAAAGGGACAGTGGTAGGAAGGCACGGTATGTCTTTGCACTGTTTGCCATTTTTCTGGCGAGGCCAAGAGGAAGAAGCTGGGGGATGAGATTGGAAAGCCAATTTTGAGGGGCGCCTGAGTGGCTCAGTCGGTCAAGCGTCCAACTCTTGGTTTCAGCTCAGGTCATGATCTCACCGTTCACGGGCTCAAGTCCCGCGTTGGGCTTCATGCTGACAAGGTGGAGCCTGCTTGGGATTCTCTTACTCTCCCTCTCTCTCTCTGCCCCCGCCCCTCTCTCTCAAAATAAATAAATAAACTTTAAAAAATGAGGGGCACCTGGGTGGCTCAGCCGGTTAGGCTTCTGACTTCAGCTCAGGTCATGATCTCGTGGTTCGTGAGTTCGAGCCCCACACTGGGCCCTCTGCTGTCAGTACAGAACCCGCTCCGGATCCTGATCCTCTGTCTCCCTCCCTCTCTCTCTCTCTGCCCCTCCTCTACTTGTTCGTTCTCTCGCTTTCTCTCCCTCTCTCCCTTTCTCTCAAGCCCCCCAAGGGGATAGACAGCAGGCTGATTGGCTCAGGCCTGAAGCAATCCCCGCCGCCAAGGGGTTGGGCTTCCGCTGGTTGGCTCCTCCGGCCACGCCCCCGTTGCTAGGCAACCTTTGATGCCTCCTCCACCCCTTTTCTCAGTCTCCACGTCCATCCCCTGCAGGGTGAAAAGAACCATGGCTTTGAGGTCCTGTACCACAGCGTGAAGCAGGGGCCCATCTCCACCAAGGAGCTGGCCGACTTCATCCGGGAGAGGTGAGGATCCCTAGGCTCGGTCCGCACCTGGCCACGCCCCGCAGCCCAGTCAGCCCCGCCTGCCTCGTGGCCCCGCCCTGGCTCCGCCCCACCTCTTCCCGGCCCGTCCCACCGCCTCCACTCCACACCCTGCCCAACCTGCTCGAACGCCCTGGAAACCAGCGGTTCTCAACACTGTCAGCCCTGTGCCCGCTTGTCAACAATTCCCAGGTTTCTGACGCCTCCTCCTGAAGAGACGGTGATATGACCTACTTACAAGGGGAATTCTGAAAACTCAGTCTCATGCCCTGAATATGATAAAACACACGTATGAGGAAATAATCGACATTTCGGCATGGAAATGCTCATGCTCCGACATCCATATCCCAGAAAACATAATACATTGAAATTGCAAGGCAGCCTTCTGCCCCCCGGCCACTCGCTAGCTGAATGTGCGTTGAATCCGGGCAGAGTTCAAAAGATTATAACCAGGTTTTTCTCTTTGTGGCTGTCTGGCGAGACCTGTCTGCGCTGTCTAGGACAGGGGCCACTCTTTATTTAGAGAGCCCTCCCGGACCCATCCACGATTGCCCGTGGTACCCTCTGGGTGCCTCTATCAAAAAATGAGCCCATGGGTAGTTGGTTTTCACGGGGCATATTGTGGCTCCAAACAAAATCGAGGTTCTGTTAACCTGGACAAAAATGTGAGTGGAGATTAGGTAGGCATTAGCGGTGTCTGTCCAGAGGGAAAAAGGTAATAGAAGTTCGTCTCCCGCAGTTAAACAAGACGAAGCATATAAAGCATTTGTAGTATGTGCTCAAAAATTTTTTTATCTGATGCTGTTACTGCTGTTCCTCCTGCTGTCGTTAGTAAAGCATATTACTTAACCTCGCCCGTGACTTTCCAAAATGCCTCCTCCCAGCAGGGGACTATACTATCCTCCTTGAGAGCTACTGCTCAGATGTCTGAATGAGGAAACTGAGGCCCAAGGGGATGGAGCGTCTCCCAAGGGCGCCCAGAACCTTCTGCATCTTTTTTCCATTCTATTCAGGGCCACCATCGAGGAGACCTACTCAAAGGCGATGGCAAAACTTTCCAAGCTGGCCAGTAACGGGACCCCCGTGGGGTGAGTGGGCCTTGGCTGAGGCAGGGGTCGCCAAGGATGCAGGGTCCTGGGGTATCGGGGGCCTACTCTTGGGTGGACATCTCTTCACACAAGTGATATGTAGAATAGGGAGTCAACCCTCCCCCACGCAAGGGGCTAATTGGACAGGAGGATATAAATCATTCATTCGCTTCCTCCTCATTCATTCATTCAACACATATTTATCTGTTGTGTGCCAGGCACCATTCTAGGTCCTGGGGGCCCAGGAGCGATCAAGACAGATAAAACCCCAGTCACCTGCATGCCACATTCATGTAGGGCGTGCGGCAAGATAGATGTTAACTACAAACATGAACGAAGTCCCTTCCTGGGGTGAACAGCTCTAGGAAGGGGATGAAATGGGAGCGTGAGAGGTCAGGTGCTTCCTCTGGGGTGGGCTTGGTTCCGTGAGCTGAGACCTTGATAGCGGCGTGGAGCCAGCTACAGGGGTGTCTGGGTCAGAGACCCGGGCAGTGCAAAGGTCCTGAGGCAACCATGGGTTTTGCATGTTCAAGGAAGAGCAAAGAGGCTGGCTGCAGGGTGCGGGTGAGGGACAGATGAGACGGGAGGTTGGACAAGGGGGGGGGCGGTGCACGTCCGATTCACAGGTGACGTGGTCCCATTGGCATCTGCAGGATTTCCTGGGGCTGCTCTGGGGCAAAGGTTCTGGGGGGGAGGGGGGGAGGCCAAAGAGGTCTTCTGCGGATGTAGGAAAGCCCTGTGAACTTGATTTGGGCAAGTTGAACCTTAGCTGCCCTTGAGTATCAGCTGGGGCCTGGAGTCCAGAGTGGGGATGCTGGGGGCCTCAGAGCCTGGGTTTCAATTTCCTAAGGAGCCTTGGGTGAATTGTGGAGCCTCCTATGCCTCAGTTTCCCCATCTGTCACAGACCTGCCTCCTAGTTGTGGTGCAGCTGCCTCAGCAGGGCCTGAGGCGCGCGGTGGGTGCTGGCGTGCTGTTTGTGGAGAGCCCCCGGGGGGGTGGGCCCCGCCGAACCCTGGGTGTGACCTGTTTCCAGGACCTTCGCCCCGCTGTGGGAGGTCTTCCGCGTCTCCTCAGACAAGCTGGCGCTCTGTCACCTAGAGCTGACACGGAAACTACAGGACCTCATCAAGGACGTGCTCCGCTACGGCGAGGAGCAGCTCAAGATACACAAAAAGGTGTGTGTGTCGGCGCGGGGCGGGTGGTGACAGTGGCAGGAAGGACCCCAGAAGGTACGGGGCCTTTGAAGCTCCGGCTCCTGGCGTGTGTTCCTCCGCGAATTCAGTGGATTCCACCACGTCAAACCCAGGGTCCCACAGACCTGACCCCGGTCAAATTTCAGACTCAAAATTCTAGACCAGGGGTCTGCACGCTATGGGACACCGACCAGATGATCCAGCCTGGTTTTGTACAGCCTGAGAGCTAAGAATGGATTTTGCGTGCTTTTTTTTTTTTTTTTTAATTTTATCTGTTTGTTTGTTTAGCTCTGATTTATTTTTGAGAGAGAGAGAAAGAGACAGGGAGTGAGTGGGGGAGGGGCAGAGAGAGAGGGAGGCACAGAATCCGAAGCAGGCTCCAGGCTCCGAGCTGTCAGCGCAGAGCCCGTCGCGGGGCTCGAACTCGTGAACCGCGAGACTGTGACCTGAGCTGAAGTCAGATGCCCAACCGACTAAGCCCCCCAGGCGCCCCTGGTTTTTACATTCTTAAATGGTGAGGGCGGGGGGGGGGGGAGGGGGCGTTAAAAGAAGAATATTTCATAATAGGTGAAAACTCTATGACCCTTAGATTTCAGTGCCAGTGAATCAAGCTTTATTGGCCTAGAGCCGCATCTATTCCTGTCCAAAAAGGGAGTTGGGGGGCTGCCTGGGTGGCTCAGTCAGTTAAGCGTCTGACTTCAGCCCAGATCATGCTCTCGTGGTCCGTGGGTTTGAGCCCCACATCAGGCTCTGCGTTGACAATGTGGAGCCTGCTTGAGATTCTCTCTCTCTCCCTCTCTTTGCTCCTCCCCTGCTCTCTCTCTCAAAAGAAAGAAATAAATACCCCCCCCCAAAAGAAACTTTCTTTCTTTCTTTCTTTCTTTCTTTCTTTCTTTCTTTCTTTCTTTCTTTCTTTCTTTCTTGTTTTGGAACTGGGGGACAAGGAAGTTTTCTGCGGGCTAATACAGAATAACCTTGGGAATAGATTAGGAAGCTGAAAAAGCTGTGACTTAAACAGAGGTTGCCCCTACTTGTCATTAAAAAATGGCCTAGAACAAACACATCCGCCTGTCTATGTGCTGATTATTTCTGGAGACAGATCTATTCCTAGGCAGAGGCTTGGGAGGCTGGGGATCAGGGAGGGGTAGGTTTTTCCCTGAGCTCACCCCGTAAAACTTTCTGAAATAAGAACTATGTGTAACTATCACCTATTTTAAAAAGTTAAAACTTTTTTTTTTAACGTTTATTTATTTTTGAGACAGAGGGAGACTGAGCATGAATGGGGGAGGGTCAGAGAGAGGGAGACACAGAATCTGAAACAGGCTCCAGGCTCCGAGCTGTCAGCACAGAGCCCCCGACGCGGGGCTCGAACTCACGGACCGCGAGATCATGACCTGAGCCGAAGTCGGCGCTCAACCGACTGAGCCACCCAGGCGCCCCTAAAAAGTTAAAACTTTTGAAAGCAATAGAATACTCAGAAAAAAGTAATCTGTGGAACCTGGGTTTCAGAGCCGGGAGTTTCCCAGTGGACACCTGCTGGGGGCTTCAGGGCCTACCCATGCTCCCCCTGCCCCCGCCCCCCTGCAGTGCAAAGAGGAAGCAGTGGGCACCCTGGACGCCGTGCAGGTCCTGGCGGGTGTCAGCCAGCTCCTGCCCAAGTCCCGCGAGAACTACCTGAACCGTTGCATGGACCAGGAGCGGCTGCGGAGGGAGAGCACCAGCCAGAAGGAGATGGACAAGGTGGGCCTTGGGCTGCGGGCCCTCTGCAGACCCAGGGGACGCTTGTCCCCTCCCGACCTCATCCCCTCCCTGTGCCTCCTAGGCGGAGACCAAGACGAAGAAGGCGGCAGAGAGCCTGCGGCGCTCGGTGGAAAAATACAACTCAGCCCGCGCAGACTTTGAGCAGAAGATGCTGGATTCGGCTGTGGTAAGAAGCAGGCATCGGCACCTTGGAGACCCACACATCCCTTGGCCCAGGATCCATGGGCGCCGGAAGTCCAGAACCTCTGAAAGCCTCGCCTCCCGGCAGCCTTAGAATCGCAGGTTTAAAGGCACAGAATCCTAGAGACTGTTAGCTGTGGTGGTGGTGGTGGTGGTGGTGGTGGTTGGCATTAGTATTTCAAAGGCCAAATCCTTTTTGTGCCTCGGCTTCCCCATCTGTAAAATGGGGACAGTAAGAGTACCTGCCTCGCGGAGTTTTTGTGAAGATTAAATGAACCAGTCTGTGTGATGTTTGCAGACTAGTACTGGGTGCATGGGCACCTCTCTAGAAGGGATTACGGTTTCTATCGTTACGGATGAGGTTTTTGAACAGGGCAGGGCAGGGTTTAGAAGCCAAGAGCCTACTGATGGTTCATGGTGGCTGAAAGACCTGGGTTCCGCCCCAGTCTCCATTCTTCACCAGCTATGTAACCTTTGTATAAGACGTTACACCTCTCTGGAACTACTCAAATGTGTGAAAAGCAGATTGGAATGTCAGGATTAGGAATCGGATTTTTTTTTTTTTTCTGACTTTCTATCTGCAAGTGATAGAAAGTTGCAAATGATAGAAACCTTCATTCAGACTGATAAGGGAGATTAAAGGCTCAGGGGACTGAAAAGTTTGAAGGGAGGGCTTCAGGCATGGCTAGATCCAGGTACTCAACTGGTGTTGGCGGGAAGTTGTGCCTCTCTGCTCTTTGAGTCTGTTTTTCTCCCTGGGGACTTCACTCCCGAGCCGAGATGCCCCTCCTGGGTGTGCGTGGGTGTGTGTGTTTGTTGCGGGGGTGGGGGGCGGTGGCACACGCTCGCAGCAAAGTGGCCACCTGCAGCCTCCACATGGATCCCACCATCTCATTGACTCAGGGTACGAAAGTGTCTCTTTTCCCATAGTTTTAGCCAAAGTCCCGGGGAAGACTCTCATTGGCTCTTCCCCGCCCAGTCACTGAGGCCAGGGGGGTTGGAACGTTCTGATTGGTCAGGCTGGGTCACCTGGCCACTCCTCCTGGCCTCCACCTTCCTGTTTGCCCCTCCCCTCCCGGCTCAGCGTTTCCAAGCCATGGAGGAGACCCACCTGCGTCACATGAAGGCACTGCTAGGCTCCTATGCCCACTCCGTGGAGGACACCCATGTGCAGATCGGGCAGGTGAGGGGCCCCAGGGGTGGGAAGCGAGGCAAAGGGCGCCGGGCAGGAGGGTCCCGGCCGCGCCTGGTTACACGCTTCATCCGCCTGGCCCAGGTGCACGAGGAGTTTAAGCAGAACATCGAGAACGTCAGCGTGGAGATGCTGTTGAAGAAGTTTGCAGAGAGCAAGGGCACAGGCCGGGAGAAGCCTGGTGAGTTGGGACATCGTGGGGGTTGGGCTCTGGGGCCACAACTACAGGGAAGGAACAGGACTCAAGAGGCAGGAGACTGAACCTCCCTGCACCTCGGTTGCCTCATCAGAAAAACGGGCCGATGACAAATCTAACTCCGCAGCCCACATAGGAACAGTATTTGATGCCCCATCTTATTATTATTATTATTATTATTATTATTATTATTATTTATTTACTTAAGTAATCTACACCCAGGGGTGCCTGGGTGGCTCAGTCAGTTGAGCGTTGGGTATGGGGCTTGAACTCACGAACCGTGAGATCATGACCTGAGCTGAAGTCAGATGCTTAATTGACTGAGCCACCCAGGCGCCCCTTCGTGGCCCATCTTATGTGTAAATCTCTTACAACCAGATACCAGAGGGACCTTGAAGGCCAGGCCCAGCCTTTCATTCTTTACCCTGAGGGCCCAAGGGAGCCCTTGAGGACTGTTGAGCAAAGGACCAATTTGAAAAACCAATGTCCAAATGAGAGGTCAGGGAGGAGTTGAAGAGCAAAAGTGTTGGGGTCAGATCTGGGTTTGTGTCTGTTCCTCACTACTTGCTATGTGACCTTGGGTGACTGTCTTGACTTCTCTGAGCCTCAGTCCCCTGTACAGACTCACGGTCCATCCCCTGACCCACTCAAGTGCCCGTGAACAATGCCGGAAGTAGAAAAAGTAACTCGGGCATCGCTCCGTCCGGTGCATCCCCAAGGGGGACCTGAACCCCTGGCCCATCCCACTCATGACCATCTCTGGGGCTGGCTCAGCCCCTTGGCTTGCGCACTGGATGCCCGCTGGCCTCGAGCTCCGATGCAGGTGCCATTGTGAGCCCGCGGGTGCTTCGCTGCCCTTCCCCGGGCCGGGTCTCCCAGCCAGGCTGAGTTTCTCCGTCTCTTCCATCCCAGGGCCTTTGGATTTTGAGGCATACAGTGCAGCTGCCCTGCAGGAAGGCAAGTACGTCTGGGCCTGGATGCCCAGGCTGGACGGACGCTGGGGGTGCGGGAGGCAGATCTGCATGGGAAGGGGGCACCCCCAGGGCTCAGCCGCACCCCCTCCTCTGTTCTCAGCAATGAAACGTTTGCGGGGAGCCAAGGCCTTTCGCCTCCCAGGACTGAGCCGGCGGGAGCGGGAGCCCCCTGCAGCTGTGTGAGGAAGCACCCCTGCCCAGCCCTGGGCCCAGGCTAGCCCGGGATCCCTTCCCCCTTCCCAGGCTATCCCAGAAGTCCCCTGCTGAGGGTAGCCCCGGGAGAATTCCTGTCCCAGGCTGTCCCGGAACCTCTGTCCCCGGCTAGCTCAATTTGCCACTCCCCAACCTAATCCCAAACCCTTCCTCTTGTCAAGGTCAGTCCTGGTGGTTCCCTGCCGAGGCTAGCCCTTCCATTCCCGACCTCCTCGAGCCAACCCCTCAGAGTAGCCCCAGGTTCCTCCCCTGCCAAGCTGTTCGCGGGGACCTTGTGCTCAGCCAACTCCAGACTCACCGCCCCCAGCCCCAGGCAAACCCCTGGGTCCTATCACCGGGAGGACCAGCTCAGGACATCGTGGCCCAGGGGCCACCCCCAGGCGCCATGTCTAGTGTTGGGGGGGGGGGGGGGGGTCGGGAGCATGCAGGTGAGGTGCGAGAGCTGACATCGGTATCTCTTTCTCATCCCCAGAGATTCCCTGGAACCCGATTCAGGGGTGAGTACCGGGCTGCGAGTGCGAGGGGTTCAATCCCACCTTGGGCCCCAAGCCTGGAGCTCAGGGGGCTAAATCTCATCCCGGCTGCGTGTGGAGCCATGTGGGAGGGACTGATGTCCCCACTTAGCTTCAAGGTGCCCCTCAGTCTTACCGCCATGGCGTACTCTCTGTTCCCTCAAGCCCCTGCTTGCACCAGGGAAGACTGTTATTGCCACGGGGGCTGTTTTTAGGTCTGAGTCCGGGCCCAGAGGTGGGAGGGGCCGTGGCAGGGAGAGACGGGAGGGAGGTTCGGTAGCGGGGAGCCTGACTCCCTGCCTGTCCCCGCAGACGTGTCCAGAGGTGGATGAAGAAGGTTTCACTGTCCGGCCTGATGTGACCCAGAACAATATCCTCCTGGTGCCCCCTGGCGGCAACTGTGGGCACAGCAAGGACAAAGCGCTGTGCGGCCGTGATCCCTCCGCGAATAGCGACCCTCTCTGCGTACATCCGGGGGGGGGGGGGGCTCCAGGGTAGACAAAGCAGATTGAAACGAAGAATCCTCAGGGCTGAGGAAGAGAGGCAGGGCCAGAGCCAAGGGGGCTTCCTGGAGGAGAGGGCACCGGTGTTGGGGTTAGGGTTAGCATCTGACCAAGAGTTTGCTAGTTAGGGCCGGGCGTGCTTGTGCAAAGACTTGAGGGCAAAACCGTGGTGTCGAGGCCGGGGGTGGCAAGTGGTGATAGACCGGATTGTGCAGGGCCTTGAAGGGGTGGGTGACCCCCGTGTCGGGATCCGCTTGGCCCCTTGACTGCGGTGCACGCACGGCGGAGCCCTCCCGCTTTTCCTCCAGCGACTCCGACTTCGATGACGAGGAACCCCGCAAGTTCTACGTGCACATCAAGCCCGCCCCTGCCCGCGCCCCGGCCTGCAGCCCCGAGGCAGCTGCGGCGCAACTCAGGGCCACGGCCGGCAGCCTCATCCTTCCTCCCGGCCCAGGGGTGAGGCGTAGGAGGGGTGTGCGCGGGTGGGGGCCGGTGGGGCTGGCTGGCTGCACCCGACCTGACGCCACCCACTTTGTCCACAGGGCACCATGAAACGCCACTCTTCACGTGAGCAGCCTCCGAAGGGGTCTCGGGTGTGGGGAGGAGCACGAAGAGGGGAGGCTGGGCCTGGAGTATGAGTGTGGCTTTGAATCCCAGCCCTGCCGTGCAAGCAGGCTGCTTACCCCTTGTGACCCTCCGTCTCTTCTTCTATGAAATGGGGTCATTGCGACAGTTAAATGAGAGCTGAGACAGGTTGGCTGGGGCGCAAAGCCCTCTCTGCCCGACTTGCTGATCACCTTGGACAGCTGGCTGGACAGGCCCAAGCCTTAGTCTCTTGGTCTGTGACAGAGGGGGCACTGGAGGCAGGGTGACAGGAAGGCTCAAGGTGGTGTATCTCTCATAGGGGACGCTGCTGGAAAACCACAGAGGCCTCGATCTGCCCCAAGAGCCAGCAGGTGGGTCCTATAGCGGGGGGGGGGGGGGGGGGCGGGGGTTGATGGGGACACACTGGGCCCACATGAATGAGCAGATGGGGGCTGTCCCTGACTCCTCTCCCCTCTTCCCCTGCTGCCTCCCTGTGTCTCTGCCTCCCCTCCTCTCACCCTGGCAGGGAGTTGAGGGTATGCTGTATCTGAGGAACCACTTAGTCGTTCATTTGACGAGCATTTATTGAGCACTCACTGTGTACTCCTGCTATTCTGGGTTCAGAGACATATGCCCAAGATAGCTCTTCCTTCTCAGATTCACATTGTCGTGGCCCGGGGTTTTTTTTGTTTTTGTTTTTAAGCGTTTATTTATTATTGAGAGACAGAGAGACACAGAGCATGAGCAGGGGAGGGGCAGAGAGAGGGGGAGATGCAGAATCAGAAGCAGGCTCCGGGCTCCGAGCTGTCAGCGCAGGGCCCGACGCGGGGCTGGAACTCACGAACCGTGAGATCATGACCTGAGCCCAAGTCAGTCGCTTAACCCACTGAGCCACCCAGGCGCCCCATCGTGGCTCGGGTTTGAAGAACAGCAAACAAGTTAGAGCATGTTGGATACTTCCAGATGCTGTGAAGAAACTAAAGCAGGCAGTGTGGTGGGAGATACCAGCGGGCAGCTTTAGTTGAGGCCCGGGAGGCTGCTCTGGGATGGGGGTGGGAGGTTTTGAGCCCAGCCTTGAAGACGGCAGGATGTGGCCTCAGGGAGGGCTGGGGACACGGAGCTCGGGACCAGGAACGGTCTGTGCACGGGCCCTGAGGAGGGGAGGAGACGTGGAAAGGATAGAAACCATCCCTGTGTTCCGCTTGGTCCACAGCTGTGCGGAGAAGCTGCAGTCAGATGAGCAGTTTTCCAAGAACCTCTTTGGGCCGCCCCTAGAGTCGGCCTTTGACCACGAAGACTTTACAGGTGATGGGGGTGGGGACTTCGGGGCCACCGGCTTGGCTAGCGAGATGGGTGGGTCCGTTGCCAGGGCAGGTTTGGCGGGGGACAGGCTGGAGGGAGCACTTGGGGGTCCTGGTTAGGCAACCGAGAAGATAGACTTGGCAGTGAGATGGTGGGCGGGGCCGACGAGAAGGCGGGGAGTGTAGGTGACAATGGGCAGATGGGCGGAGCATCGTGGAGATGGAACTGACCAGAGGGCCTGGACTGAGGGGGGTGGGCCCCTCCTCGGCGTGGGCGTGGCCTGCAGGAGGAAGGAAAGGGCATCCGTGTGGGCGGGGTCTGGAGCTGGCGCCCCCACCCCCCCCCAACCCCCCCCCCTCTAGGCTCCAGCAGCCTCGGCTTCACCTCCAGCCCCTCACCTTTCTCCTCCTCGTCGCCCGAGAATGTGGAGGACTCCGGCCTGGATTCGCCATCCCACGTGGCGCCTGGCCCCTCCCCGGATTCCTGGGTCCCCCGCCCCGGCACCCCGCAGAGCCCACCTAGCTATAGGGCACCGGCCTCCGAGTCGAGGGGGACACGGCCCCTGCCAGCATCGGACTCGCCGCAGCCCCTCGCCCCATCCCCGGGTCCCTGGGGGCTGGAGGCTGTGGCCGGAGGAGGTGAGTCCAGGAGTCTGAGAGTCATCAGAGCCCTGGGTGGGGAAGACTGAGCGCCTGCTGTGGCCAGGGCCTGAATGGGCGGCTGGGGACACAGCCCAGAACCTTCACCCTGGCAGGGACAATAATGAGATGGACATTTAACAAAGTGGAGGTGGCAGGTGCCTGGTGAGGGCTCAGAAGGTTGGAACCTCCCTGAGGAGGTGACATTTGAGCTGAGATTTGTTGGAGGTGAGGAAGGAGCCATTGGGATGTGGTGGGGGGTTGGGGGGGGGGGTGCTTCCCAGCAGAGGGCGCATCCTGTACCAAGGCCTTGTGGTGGGTAGCTGCCTAGGCCCTCTGAGGAACAGCTTGGGGGCTGGGGGGTGGGCCGTGAGGCCAGAACAGAGTGATGACCCGGAAGCGGAGGGAGAGGAGGGAGCGATGTCAGCAGGGAGACGGGCCCATGTCGGGTCTGGGACCTGATGGGAGTGATGTGAGCTTTACTCCTAGCAAGGTCTGGGCCACAGAGGGGCTGTGAGCGGAGGAGTAGCGGCACCTGACTCAGATTGCAGGCTCCCTCTGTCCACCTGGGGGGCGAGGGTGGGAGCTGGAGACCAGGGACGGGAGTCCAGGGAGGTGGGGAGCCGCGGGCGCGAGGGCACAGGGCTGAGACGGCAGCAGGGTCAGGGAGGAGGGCTTGCGGGCAGCTGGCTGTTCTTCCAGGAAGGGACAGGAGGGGCAGGGAATGTGGGGCGGAAGAAGCCCGTGGCGTGTTGGGACTGGGCCTTTAGATGTCAGGCGGACAGCGGGCCCTGAGTTCGGGGGAGTCCAGCTTGGGGCACCCCAGGCACAGCTGTGTGAAGCGGGAGGGGAGGCCACCCGGGAGAGGGCAGGGCCTAGTGCTACAGGTCGTAAGAAGAGGCAAGTGAAGGGGGTGGGGGATGGGCTCTCCTGGGGGCCTGAGTCCGAGGGCTGTGGGCTTTGACCCCATGAGGTCCCCAGAAGTGGTGACAGGGATGCTTGGCACCATCCTTGAATAGAGAAAGAGCCGGTTCGGAGCTGGGTCAAGGAAGGGTCCAGGAGAGTGAGTGTAGACCACGGTGTAGACTAGTCCAGTTGAGTTGTCTGAGCGGCCCTATGGAATTAGGGCTCTCAACCAAGCCTGTTCTGCCCCCTGGGGGACACTTGGCGGTGTCACCCGTGATATTGGACTGTCACCACTAGGGGGGGTGGGTACTCGGGACATCTGCGGTGGGTGGAGGCCAGGGAGGCTGGTCAGCGCCCCACGGTGCCCAGGACGGCCCCCCCCCCCCCCCGGACTGTGCCTGCCTCCTGAGCATCCAGCCCTTGCTTGCACACTCCCAGTAACCTCCCGTCGGGCTGGTGTCTGGGAGGCTGGGGGTTGTGGATGGCCTCTGCAGTCCTGTCCGGCAGTTCTCTCCGCGGCCCCGAGACCTCAGACCCAAGGGGTGTCCCCAGAATAAGCCCGACTCCCGGTCTGGGGCCGAGTCCCTTCTCTGGGGCGGCCCGAGAGGCCCACGGCAGCATCTGAGCTCTGTCTGTCTAACGCTCGCTCCCCAGACCTGATGCCTGCCCCTGCTGACCTTACGGCCAGAGACGGTCTGGCAGCCCCGCCCCGGAGACCCCGCACCAGGAAGGTGTCCTGCCCCCTCACGCGCAGCAACGGGGACCTGGTAGGGTGAGGGGGCGCGCGGCAGGAGTGGGGCTGGGGCGCCTCTGGTGGGGGCACGGGCAGCCCCAGGGCACTGCTCCTGGGTGATCGCAGCCCGGCCTGTCTCCTTCCCCAGTCCCGGTCTCTGAGCCCCTCCCCGCTGGGCTCCTCGTCCGCCAGCACCATCTCAGAACGGCCTAGCTTCTCGTCGCAGGCAGGACACGGTATGGGGGGCGGCCCTGGGCCCTTCTCGGGCATCACTAAGTGATGCGTTGGAGGCCCCGCGGGCAGAGGGTGGGTTCTGGAGCCTGGGACCCGTGCCCACTCTGTCTGTCCCTGTCCCCTCCCCTCCACCACCAGGAGTCTCCCGGGGACCCAGCCCTGTGGTCTTGGGCTCCCAGGATGCCCTGCCTGTGGCTACAGCCTTCACCGAATACGTCCACGCCTACTTTCGAGGCCATAGCCCCAGGTACGCAGTGGTCGGGGAGAGTACAGACAGTGACAGGGACAAACAGGACTCTCTGGGGCCTATGCGTCTAGGGTCCAGGAGAAACAGCCTTCCGGTGTGTTTCCTGACCTGCTTTACCACGGAAGGGCCTTGAACTCTGAGCCAAGCAACCAGGCCCCTGTCCCGAGGGAACCATAGAGGGTGTTTGAGCAGGGGCCAGGCCTTGCTGTAACCACAGTTGAGAGCAAGTCCTCTAAGGCTGCTGTGGGCATCACACTGAAGGGAGCAAGACCCTTGGCGGGGTGGGTTAAGGGTGAGTTGAGGGGCCAGGAATAATCTGGGAGCAGTGCTCAGCAGGAAAGATCAGACCACACATAGGAGAGAGTATTAGGCCTGAAACCCAAGCTGAGGACCGTATTATAACTGTTTTGCTTTGAGCTTCCTGGCGGCCTAGAGGAAAAGAGAACTAGGGAAAGGGGATGTTTCTGCCTTCTTCAGCCCAGTGTGGTTTCTTCCCGGTGCCTGGATGGCTGTCCAGGCAAGGACACGAGGAGGGGAGGCTGGGAGTGAGGATGCCGGGCACGGTCAGGGCCTTGCTTCTTCTGGGGAGCCTGGGGGGCCACAAGCTGCAGCGGAGCCAGGAGAGAGGGGAGGACGAGGTACCAGGCAGAGCCCTGAGCCAACACGCAGTCTCCTCACCCCCCCCACCTCAGCTGCCTGGCTCGAGTAACTGGGGAACTGACCATGACCTTCCCTGCTGGCATCGTGCGTGTGTTCAGCGGGACCCCACCCCCACCTGTCCTCAGTTTCCGCCTCGTGCACACGTCCGCCATTGAGCACTTCCAGCCCAATGCTGACCTGCTCTTTAGGTACTATAGGGGGAGTAGGGGGGTTCAGAGGCAGGGGGGCCCAGGAACTCCCCGGTGGTGAATTCCTGCTCTGCCTCCTGGGATTTGCTGTGTGGCCCTGGGCAAATCACTGTCCCTTCTGAACCTCATTTTTCTTTTCTCCTTTGCTTCCCATCCCCCCCCTCCCCCCGGGGGGTGGGGGGGGGGTCATGCTCTACTGGCCCCAAGGTGAGCCAAGGAATCTGCATCTTTAGGAAGCCCTTGGGGTAGGTCAGATGCCGAGGGCCTTGGGAAGGGGCCTCCCAAGGGTTGGGGTGATTATTCCTGGTCTCCGTAGTGACCCCTCCCAGAGCGACCCTGAGACCAAAGACTTCTGGCTCAACATGGCGGCTCTGACTGAGGCCCTGCAGCACCAGGCAGAGCAGAATCCAGCTGCCTCCTACTACAATGTGGTGTTGCTAAGATACCAGGTGAGCGGATGGGCCCCTGACGGAGGGAGCAGGGAGGGGCGAGAAGCTGGGCAGGGTGGGCAAGCAGTGGCAATGGGGGTGGGGGGGGGGGTAAAGAGAGCAGAGGGAGCAGGGGAGGTAGTCAGGGAGGGAGCCAATGAATGGGGGCTGGGTGGGCGTTTGCCGCGGTGCAGACGGCACCATTATGGAAATTAGAAGAGGGCCTGTCCCAAGGACCCTGCACCAGCACCTGCCCACCGCTCTGTGGAAACCGGGCGCCCTCTCGCCCTCTGCTGGAAACATGGCGTCACGCGGACCCCGATCTGCGGTGTCTCTGAGGGAGAAGGACTAGGCCCCACCCAGTGGTCTATGCAGCGGTGACGCTGAGCTGGGTCTGAGTTAGGTCCTCGTGGAACAGCACGTGCTGGGGCAGGACCAGAGGGCCTCAGCTGTGTGCTGTCTCCTGTTCTCGCCCCTCCTAGTTTTCCCGCCCGGGTCCCCAGTCTGTGCCTCTGCAGCTGAGCGCCCACTGGCAGTGCGGGGGGACCCTCACTCAGGTGTCGGTGGAGTACAGCTACCGGCCCGGCGCCACGGCCGTGCCCACGCCCCTCACCAACGTCCAGATCCTGCTGCCCGTGGGGGAGCCCGTGACCAACATCCGCCTACAGCCAGCCGCCACCTGGTGAGGGTGTGCGGGAGGGAGGCCGGAGGAGGCTCAGCACTGGCCCAGGACCCTCCCGGGCCTCCCCTCGATGCAGCAGCTAAAGGGTCCCCCGCGGGTCCAGCCGTTCCGTGTGCCCTCGCCTTGCTTAGAGCTCAGGACGACACGCTGAACCATAATAACATTGGACACCAAGGGCTTCCTGTGTGTCGGGCGTGTTCCACGGGCTCCATACACGCTGACCGGCTCAGGGCTTCTAGCAACCCCTCGAGGTGCGGACTGCCGTCATTCCCGCTTAACGGAGGCAGAACCGAGGCACAGAGGGGCCGAGTCGCTTATCTGAGGCCGTACCAGGATTTGAACCCAGACAGCCCCTCTCTGCCCTGGGCTATTTTGTTGGAAGTTTATTTCTTTTGAGGGAGAGAGCGCACAGGTGCGTGTGCGCGAGCAGGGGAGGAGCAGAGAGAGAGGGAGAGAGAGAATCCCAAGCAGGCTGCACGCTATCAGCACAGAGCCTGACCTGGGGCCGAACCTCAACGCACCGTGAGACCACGACCTGAGCCGAAAGCCAGAGTCTGCCGCTTGACCGACTGAGCCGCCCTGGCGCCCCTGCCCTGGTCTCTTAGGCGCCACGCAGCGTCGCCTTTGTTTCGTGCCAAAGCTAGAACCTGGCGCAAAGAAGCCAGGCTTAAAGGACTTGAGTGTATGATCTAAAGATGCTGCGAGGCTCTGGGGTCCCCGGGGACCAGCTGCTCCGTACCCCACACCCATTTTACAGATGGGGAAACTGAGGTGGGGGGAGAGGGGACCTGGCTTGCCGGGGTCATGTAGCTTGAGAGGTGACCGAGCTGGGACCCTGGGCTCCCCGTGTCCTCTCGGGGAGAGAGCTGACCAAGCTTTTTCTTGATGCCAGGAATCTGGAGGAGAAGCGGCTCCTTTGGAAGCTTCCAGATGTGTCTGAAGCAGGGGGTGAGTTATGGCTGTGCAGGAGATCGTGGGGGTTTCAGGTGGGAGGGACTTATTGAAAATGGGGGAGAATTGGGGATGTGCTCGGGGTGGAGGAGCGTGAGCACGAAGGAAAGCTTGAAAGGGCTGTGACAAAGCTGTAAGGGAGGACATGGCGGGAGGCAGGCATAGCAGGTACAAAGGCCCTGAGGCAGAACTCCTTTGCAAATTACACATAGCCCCACGGGGCCAAAGGAGGAGGGTACCGGGGCCCAAGAGGAGGTCAGAAGGGGCAGACGGCGGCCACAGATCAAAAGGCCCGGGAAGAGCCCAGGCCACAGCAGGACTCGACTCGGGCTGAGGCTGGGGCACGGCTGACCTCAGGCCTCCCCAGGCTCTGGCCACCTATCCGCCAGCTGGGAGCCCTGCTCGGGGCCCAGCACGCCCAGCCCTGTGGCCGCCCAGTTCACCAGCGAGGGGGCCACTCTGTCTGGCGTGGACCTGGAGTTGGTGGGCAGCGGCTACCGCATGTCGCTTGTAAAGAGGAGGTTTGCCACAGGTATGCCGCCCCCCCCCCCATCCGGCTGCTGCGCATCCCTGGGGCCGGGCCCCCTGCTTCTGCCAGGGTGCGGGGGGAGGGGGAGGAGTTGGGGCGTTTGGGAAGGTCGGTGGGCGTTGGGCCCTGGAGGCCCAGGTTGGTGGGCACAAGTGGGGAGGGGTAGCAGGGCCCCAGTGGGAGGGGTCAGGAAGGGCCCCCGTAGGGTGTCCTCGCCAGGACCCAAGGCAGGAGGCCAGAAGCCCCACTGCCACGCGGCTCCCAGCCCATTCTCCTGCCGCCACAGGGGCTGCTGGGGCCCACGGGGCACCCGGAAGAGTGAATTACAGGGGTGCTTTGAGGAAGGTTGGGAGGTCCCAGGGTAGGGGCAAGGGACCCCCCTCTTCCTCCCTGCTCACGGTCCCACCCGCACAGGGATGTACCTGGTGAGCTGCTGAGCCCGCAGAGGCCGACCGGCACCGCTGGCCCCAGCTCTGCACTGTCCTGGTGCTCGCTGACTGATCCCGGCCTTCCTGCCGGACCCTGGGCGCACCCCCCCCGCCCCCCGACTCCGCGGAGAGGAGACCCACACCCAGCCTGGCTGAGCCTGAGGGTCACTCCTGCTCCAGCCAATTCTCACGCGGGTCCTCGGACTTTTAATGTTCTTTGAATAAACACTTTATTTTCTAATAAAATAAATAAGCCTTTTCCTGCTCCAGGAAATTTCCTTCACGTCGCCGGAGAGGAGAGGAAGGGAAGATGGCTGGATGGGTTGGGAAGATATAATAGCCCTAATGTTCCCTCATCACCCCACCCCCCCCACGCTATGCAAGGCGGCACCAGGGGGAGAAAAAGCCAGACACAGGCGCCCCAGGCTCCATGGACATCTGAGCTAGCAGAAGGGACTAGAGGAACCCAGAAGGGGATGTCAGATTCTTCCTAAGGAGAGGGCATTATAAATGGGGCTCTGACGTACGAATAAGAGTTTGCAAGATGGGGATGGGCATCCCAGGCAAAGGAATGGGGACTCGTGAGTCCTGAGAGAAATCAATTAGTCAGTCCACAAACATTAATTGACTACCTACGGTATGCCAGGCTGTATGGGACGTGGCTGTGAGCAGGACAGCGCTCTTGGAAGCTATGAGGCTCTGAAGCCAAAAGGTCTGGGTTTAGAGCCTGCTTGGCCACCGGTGGCCGTGTGACTTTGTGCGAGTGACTTAACCTCCCTGGCCTCGAGTGTCCTCCCCCGTAACCCACCTCAGTCGGAGGCTGTAAGGGAGGTTGCACAGTTTGAAGACCACCTGACACGGAATGAGCTCCCCCCGCAGGGCTGGGCTGGCAGCTGTTGGGAGCCAGGGCGGAGGGCGGCGCACATGGGCAAGGGGTGTGGCCTGAGTGGGGCCCGGGTCAGTCCGGGTGGACACGTGAGGATCCTGAGCCCACACAGATCCCGAGGACCAAGCCGGGGCCAGATGGTCCTCCCACTTGGTCCTCTCAAGACACAAGGCACCGACCGTGTGTGGGCGGGGTGGGGGTGGGGGTGGTCTGGGTGTGCCTCAGTTTCCTCATCTGCAAAACGGGGGGGGAAATCCTCTAGCTGGGAGACGTCTGGGGAGCATCAACCGCCCAGTGCATCATCGTCGGTGCCTGCATGGACGGCAGTTACGGGAGTCGCTGTAACAAACGGGGGCGTTCCAGGCGGCGACGGGTTCAGGCTTCACCGTGCTCACTTTGTCGCCTCAAACAGGTACGGCGCTGAGACTTCAGGGCCAACTGGGGCGCCTGGGGTGAAGCGTCCGACCTCGGCGCAGGTCACGATCTCAGGGTTCGTGGGTTCGAGCCCCGCGTCGGGCTCTGTGCCGACAGCTAGGAGCCCGGAGCCTCTTTCGGATTCTGTGTCTCCCTCTCTCTCTGCCCCTCCCCTGCTTGTTCTCTCTCTCTCAAAGATACATAAACTTTTCTTAAGTGAACGATTCAGCGACGTGGCACAGTCACAATGTTGTACAACCGTCACCTCTATCTAGTTCCAGAACATTTCCATCACCCCCCAAAAGGAGACCCCGTCCCCATCAGCTGTCACTTCCCCTCCCCCTCCCCCAGCCCCTGGCAACCACCAACCTGCTTGCCGCCTCTGTAGACCTACCTGTTCTGTACATTTCCTATGAATCGAGTCGCGCACCATGTGCGGCCTTTTGTGTCTGGCTTCTTTCACGCACCGTGTTTTTGAGGTTCAGCCATGTCGTAGCGTGTCAGCGCTTTATTCCTTGTTATGGCTGAGTAATAGTCCAGTGCAGGGGTTGCTAACCTTAAAAATAAGACAGCAAATATTTTACCAGCAAAATTGGTTTATTCGAGCTCAACAGAGGAACTGCAACTTGGGGCACGAAAGCTACGGCAAAACCTAGGCATGTCCAAGAAACAAAGGAGAGGTACGTAGTTTCACAGAGGAGGAGGAAGCCGGGATGGGGTCGTTTTGGACTAAAGTCCGTTGGAGAGAAGTGGGAGTTGAGGGGACAATTTCTTGTAGGAGGTGCAATGCCCCTCCTGTCCTGTTGGGGGCGCTAGTTGATGATTCTTTCCCCTCGAGGATTCTTCTGTCCGAGTCTATAATTGACCGTCCTTCCCGTCACTGACGTTGAGGGGTAGGGCTCCCTCTCCTGGCGCCACTTTTTGTGTCTGTTTTGGGTTGTTTCGTTTTGCTTTTGTTTCAAGGTTTCCTTTAAATTCTACTTAGTTACCATATGGCGTAAATTTGCCCAGATCTGAGAGCAGCCAACTAAAAATATTTATTGGCACCGGGGCTCGGGGCTGGCTCAGTCGGTGGAGCGTGAGACTTTTGATCTCGGGGCTGTGAGCTGGAGCCCATAGTGGGTGCGGAGATTACTGAAAAATAAAATCTTTAGGGCACCTGGGTGGCTCAGTTGGTTAAGCGTCTGACTCTTGGTTTCAGCTCCGGTCATGATCTCGTGGTTCGTGGGTTCGAGCCCCACGTCGGGGCTCTGTGCTGACATTGCCGAGCCTGCTTGGGATTCTGTCTCCCTCTCTCGGCCCCTCCCCTGCTCACTCTCTATCTTTCTCTTTCAAATATAAATAAACATTAGAGACAAAAGAATTTCTAAAAAATAAAATCGTTAAAAAAAATTTATCGCGGCGCGGGGGGAGGCGATTGGCCCCTGGGTGGCTCAGTCATTTAAACGTCCGACTCTTGGTTTCCGCCCAGGTCATGATCTCGGGGTTCTTGGGTTCAAGCCCCACATTGGGCTCTGTGCTGACAGTGTGGAGCCTGCTTGGGATTCTCCCTCTCTCTCCCTCTCTCTGTGCCCCTCTCCTGCTAGCACGTACTCGCGCTCTCTCTCTCTCTCTCAGAATAAATAAACTTAAAAAATATTTTTTAATACAAATAATTTTAAAAATTAAGGTATCATCGCTTCTCGGCCTTTTGGCTAAGATCAAGTGTAAAAATTAATGTATCGGCACTTATTCCAACAGGGGAGAAAAGTTCTCTCTATGGAGGCAAACCCAGAGCCGTGTGTGCCTCCTGGAAGTCCCTGCTTAAAGCGGGCATGAAAACAGAAGAGCGACTACGGCAGGAGTACGCTGAAGGAATTTACCAGATGCATTTGGGAAGATACGGGGCAGGCGACAGCTAGTGAACTTTTTGCAAAACAGCACAACTTCTTTTTTTTTTTTTAATTTTTTTTTCAACGTTTTTTATTTATTTTTGGGACAGAGAGAGACAGAGCATGAACGGGGGAGGGGCAGAGAGAGAGGGAGACACAGAATCGGAAACAGGCTCCAGGCTCCGAGCCATCAGCCCAGAGCCTGACGCGGGGCTCGAACTCACGGACCGCGAGATCGTGACCTGGCTGAAGTCGGACGCTTAACCGACTGCGCCACCCAGGCGCCCCACGTTTATTTATTTTTGAGACAGAGAGAGACAGAGCATGAACGGGGGAGGGGCAGAGAGAGGGAGACACAGAATCTGAAACAGGCTCCAGGCTCTGAGCCATCAGCACAGAGCCCGACGCGGGGCTCGAACCCACGAACCGTGAGATCATGACCCGAGCCGAAGTCAGACGCTTCACTGATTGAGCCACCCAGGCACCCCCTTTTTATTAATTTTTTAAATGTTTGCTTATTTTTGAGAGAGAGCAGGCACTGGAGAGGGGCAGAGAGAGAGGGAGACCGGGGATCTGAAGCAGGCTCTACACTGTCAACGCAGAGCCGGATGCAGGGCTTGAACCCACGAGCATTGGAAGCTGTATGAAATCCATTGTGCAAACAGGTTTCCCAGGATTGTATTTTGAACAGGTGAGACAAGCGAGAGAGGCACTTTTGGTGGCTTTATTGCCATTCCCCACCAGCACTGGTTCATGGATGCTCTCATTTTGTCAAGAGACCAATGGCTTAATGCCTATACAGTGGTAACTCGTGGGAATTTCAGGATTTCTGCCAGGGCCGAATTCCTTGGTCCAAACCAGAGTTCTCTCTTTTTATCAAACCGACAATTATTAGATTCCCAATATTGTTTTTTTCCTTTTCTGGAGCCAATTATTGGATATCTCTGGTCAGTCGTTTCCAAATTATCGTGTGGGAGAATGTCCCTTTGGACCATGACAGAGGTTTAGCTATTGGCTTTCTGGAGAGCAGCATTTGGGGCAGAAACATCAGCGAGGTGGTTTATTTTGTCCTCCTGGGATCTGAGTCTGGAATGCCTGGCCAGCTTAATAATAGCCTGAGAGACCAGCACATGTATGGCAGCTAATAATTTTTGGACACAGGAGCCATTTTTTTTTAATTAAATTTTTTTAAATGTTTATTTATTTTTGAGAGAGAGAGCAGAGTGCGAGCAGGGGAGGGGCAGGGAGAGAGGGAGACACAGAATCCGAAGCAGGCCCCAGGCTCTGAGCTGTCAGCACAGAGCCCGACGCGGGGGCTCGAACTCACGAACCACGAGACCACGATCTGAGCCGAAGTCGGACGCTCAACCGACAGAGCCACCCGGGTGCCCCAGGCCTGTTGTTTTTAGTAAGCCATATGGCGATTGAGCTTGAAGAGAGAAGTCTGGCACCCAGTTCTGCCAGTAGTCCTCCAGTCCAAGAAAGCCTCGTAATGGGCACTTATTTTCAGATTTGGGGAAATTCAGGATGCCTTGAAGGCTGCCTGGATCCAAACTTGTTCTGAGATCAAGTGAGCGAATAGCAATTTTTCTTTGGAGGCTTTATGGCCCTTTAAGGTCACAGATGTTAACAGGTGGATGCTGTCTTTCTGTGAAGAGGTTTCAGAAGGGGAGCAGAGAGGCAACTCCTGGGCATATGGTAGCAAAGCAGAACCTTCAGGAAAGGTTATGGTCCTCCAAATCAGCTGCGAAGATTTGTGAAAAGTAAGAAGGACCCTCTGCGAAGCCGTAGGCGTTCCTGCCCAGGTATATTTCCATC
Organism: Panthera pardus; assembly: GCF_024362965.1. NCBI lineage: Eukaryota > Metazoa > Chordata > Mammalia > Carnivora > Felidae > Panthera > Panthera pardus. The sequence continues at coordinate 13,390,480 of NW_026527013.1, forward strand.
CTTCCCAAGTGAAAGCAAAAAAATATTGGCTTTCCTCATCAATTGCAATACTCAAAAAACTCACTGAGGGATGCCCGGGTGGCTCAGTGGGTCAAGCATCTGACTTCAGCTCAGGGCATGGTCTCATGGTTCATGAGTTCGAGCCCCGCGTTGGGGCTCTGTGCTGACAGCTCAGAGCCCGGAGCCTGCTTCGGATTCTGTGTCTCCCTCTCTCTCTGCCCCTTCCCCGCTCTCTCTCAAAAATAAATAATAAAAGGGATACAGGACTGCTGATGCATAGGGGCACTTGTACCCCAATGTTTCTAGCAGCACTTTCAACAGTAGCCAAACGATGGAAAGAGCCTAAATGTCCGTCAACTGATGAATGGATAAAGAAATTGTGGTTTATATACACAATGGAGTACTACGTGGCAATGAGAAAGAATGAAATCTGGCCTTTTGTAGCAACGTGGATGGAACTGGAGAGTGTGATGCTGAGTGAAGTAAGTCCTACAGAGAAAGACAGATACCATAGGTTTTCACTCTTATGCGGATCCTGAGAAACTTAACAGAAGACCATGGGGGAAGGGAAGGAAAAAAAAAGCTAGAGAGGGAGGGAGCCAACCCATAAGAGACTCTTTTTTTTTAAATATTTTTTTCAACGTTTTTTATTTTATTTTTGGGACAGAGAGAGACAGAGCATGAACGGGGGAGGGGCAGAGAGAGAGGGAGACACAGAATCGGAAACAGGCTCCAGGCTCCGAGCCATCAGCCCAGAGCCCGACGCGGGGCTCGAACTCACGGACCGCGAGATCGTGACCTGGCTGAAGTCGGACGCTTAACCGACTGCGCCACCCAGGCGCCCCATGAGACTCTTAAACACTGAGAATAGGGGTGCCTGGGTGGCTCAGTCGGTTAAGCGTCCGACTTCAGCTCAGGTCACGATCTCGCGGTCCGTGAGTTCGAGCCCCGCGTCGGGCTCTGTGCTGATGTCTCGGAGCCTGGAGCCTGCTTCCGATTCTGTGTCTCCCTGTCTCTCTGCCCCTCCCCCGTTCATGCTCTGTCTCTCTCTGTCCCAAAAATAAATAAACGTTAAAAAAAAAAAATTAAAAAAAAAACAACACTGAGAATAAACTGAGGGTTGATGGGTGGGAGGGAGGGGAGGATGGGTGATGGGCATTGAGGGCACCTGTCGGATGAGCCCTGGGTGTTGTATGGAAACCAATTTGACAATAAATGTCATATTTAAAAAATAATAAATAGGGGCGCCTGGGTGGCTTGGTCGGTTAAGTGTCCAACTTCAGCTCAGGTCACGATCTCATGGTCTGTGAGTTCGAGCCCCGCGTCGGGCTCTGGGCTGATGGCTCAGAGCCTGGAGCCTGCTTCCGATTCTGTCTCCCTCTCTCTCTGCCCCTCCCCCGTTCATGCTCTGTCTCTCTCTGTCTCAAAAATAAATAAAAAAAAAAGTTAAAAAAAATAATAATAATAAATTAATAAATAATAAAACATTAAAAAAATTCGAAAACTCACTGAATAAATCAATTACAGAGGAAAAGATTGGCTTTCAGTGGGAATGGGTGTCAGAGAACGGGAGCCACAGGGTGCTGAGGGGTGACAATGCTATTTATTGCTCGGAGGTCCCGGACAAACCTCCACTCTTGGCCTTGTTGGGTTTTCTCCCAGGTAAAATAGGGTGTTACAGGACGCGTGCAGCGGATAATGAGGCCATGAGGCTTGTAGTCCTCTATCGTGGGCCCGATGATAGGCTTATTATCATTATATATCATTATTTATAGGCTACTCATTAATTCCAGGGAGAACTTTTAAGGGAGCTATTTGAATCTCGCCGCGAGGTTCTGTGAGTTCGGCGGCCATCAGTTGAAGATCTGGCCCCGGGGAAGACGACGCAAGCTGTTCCCAAAGGGGCAAGTGCTCAGTGCCCGCAGACTCCACGGGTCGTGCTGTCAGACACGGAGCAAATCAAAGATGTCGAAGGGTCCTCTGGTCCACCTGCTGGGTGACTTTGATTACCACTGTCAAATGCGAGAGTTATATCCCCCTGTTGGACGGAAGGAATCCCAGCGTGGTACTTTTCTGAGAAATCTCGGCCCAACACATGAATGGGAGCAGAGGAGCTAAGGAGAAAAGGGTGTGCGTCTCTCAAAGGGCGCAAAGGGGATAAGTTCAGAGACAGGAACATGTTGAAGGCTATCAGAGCCCCGGCCTACGTGAACTGCTCTCTAGTCCTCCCAGGCAGGGGCTGCTGGAGAGCAGCGGGGTTGAGCTCTGAGGGTGGCTCTGGTGTCCGTAAGGACACAGAGAGATTCATTCCCCAACTGGAGACAGGTTTCTCTGAGCCAGTTAAGAGGGAGGACTGGGAAGAACCCCGGTCCCTGAGGATTAGAAGGGCGTTTGTTGGAAAGGCTGGCTGGGGGCTGAAGGCGCCTGGGGCACTTAAATTGGTAACAATCTTTTTTTCCAATGTTCTAGCCCTTGGCAGTAATAGGGGAAAATGGCGGGGCGGGGGGTGGCGGGGGAGGTTGGTGTGGGTTGGGGGCCTTCATTTGCTGGAGCTGAAAATTGAGAATTAGCAGGCTTTTCCTCTGGCTGACTCATGTAGGATGCCAGAGAGGTGGTTTGCCAAATTAACTAAATCTGGAGCGGAGACAGATTTCTCCTTCCATCCTGGTCCTTTTAACTGGTTCAGCCCATTAATAAAACAAAGGGTCGGGGCGCCTGGGTGGCCCAGTGGGTTAAGCGTCTGACTTCGGCTCAGGTCATGATCTCGCGATTCATGAGTTCGAGCCCCGCATCAGGCTCTGTGCTGACAGCCTGGAGCCTGTTTCAGATTCTGTGTCTCCCTCTCTCTCTGCCCCTCCCCTGCTCATGCTCTGTCTCTGTCTCAAAAATAAATAAAAACATTAAAAAAAATTGTTTTTAAACAAAGAAACAAAGGGTTAAATGCTACCTGGGTGGATCCGACATCTAAAGGAAGACCAGAATTTTCTTTCAGGACAATTTAAGTGGCGCCCGGGTGGCTCGGTCGTGAAGTGTCTACCTTCAGCTCAAGTCATGATTTCACGGTCGTGGGTTCAAGCCCCACGTCGGGCTCTCCGCTATCAGGGCAGAGCCCACTTCAGATCCTCTGTCCCCCACTCTCTCCGCCCCTCCCTTTCTAGCTCTCAAAAAAAATATGGAAGTAAATAAATAATAAAAAAAAAGATCAATTTGACATTGATTAAATGGCCCTGAACAGGTTCACCAGGCTTTTCCGTACAAGCCTGAATTTTGTTCCAAAAGCTACTATAATTGCTCAGTGGAGATTTCCAGCGAGAATTCTAGCATCTTGCCAGAAGTTAGGGGTCTGTTTCTCCAAATCCCTTTCAGGATGTTCTCACCAGGCTAGTGTGTGTCACCCAGTGTTTGGCCTGGCCCTCACCACCGAGCATGTGGATTAATTGGTGAAAATCTCAGAAACCAGCTTGGTAAGTTTTGAATAACGAGGCTAAATTCCTCAGCAAGCCTATGGGGTTCCTCGGTCACCTTGGGAAACCCTGACCCTGGGGGCGCCTGGGTGGCTCAGTCGGTTAAGTAAGTACCTGACCCTTGATTTTGGCTCAGGTTGTGATCTCACCATTTAGGGGTTTGAGCTCTCACAGCAGACAGAGCCTGCTGGAGAATCTCCCTTTTTCTGACCCTCCCCTGCTCACTTGCTCTCTCTCTCAAAAAAAAAAAAAAAAAAAAAAAAAAATGGGGGGGAACTCTTGCTCATAATTCATACTTAATCCAGAGAACTGTAAGAAATTTGGGGTTTCTTTGGTTCCTCAAGTACTTACTTTCATTATTATTTTTAACGTTTTATTTACTTTCGAGAGAGAGAGAGACTGAGCAGGGAGGGGCAGAGAGAGAGAGGAAGACAGAATCGGAAGCAGGCTCCAGGCTCAGAGTTGCCAGCACAGAGCCCGACACGGGGTTCGAACTCACGATCTGTCAGATCATGGCCTGAGACGAAGCTGGACGCTTAACCCACTCAGCCACCACCCAGGCGCCCCTATTTTATTTTAAAGTTTATTTATTTTTGAGAGAGAGAGAGAGAGAGAGAGAGAAAGCAAGCAACAGGCAGAGAGAGAGGGAGAAAGAAAATCCCATGCAGGCTCCACACTGTTAGCCCGGAGCCTGATGCAGGGCTTGAGTTCGCCCAACACGAGGCTCGAACTCACGATCCAGGAGATCAGACCGGAGCTGAAGTGAAGCCGGATGCTTAACCGACTCAGCCACCCAGGCTCCCCGGGACTGAACTTTCTAAACTTAAAACCGGCCGGGGTCCCAGTAAGGGGAGCTCACAGCATTTTGATGACTAAGATCCCATTTCTTAGAAGTTTCCTTTAGAGCAAGAAGAAAAACTCCTCAACAGCCCAGTTTCAACAGGAATAGCCCAGTTCCAGAAGGAATCGGAACAAAGGCCAGTACAGTTCCAATCGGAGCAGCTCAGTTCCGAAAAGGTGGGAGCCCAGAGGCGTCAGTTCCAATAGGAACAATCTGGTGCCCGAAAGGATACAGACCAAAGGCCAAATGAGTCCTCTCAGAAAAGACAAAGCCTTAAAACAGATCCTGAATGAAAACCCAGAGAGCTCAAAACACACAGATGGCAGAGCTTAAAATCCAGGAGAGACTTACCCTCCATGGTTGGGAAGAAAGTATTAGGGCTCCGTTGGCTCTGTGGGTTCTGGCACCTCTTTGCTTACCAGCCTCAGGATTGTTGGGGTGGGGGTGGGGTTCTTCTCTGGATCCCACCTGTGATCACCAAATAATGTTAATCTTAAAAATAGGGGCGCCTGGGTGATTCAGGTCGCTGAACATCGGCCTCTTGATCTCAGCCCACTTCATGACCGCAGGGTCCTGGGAGCAAGCCCCCGTGTTGGTCTCTGTGCTGAGCATGGAGACTGCTTGGAAGTCTCTCTCTTTCTCTCTCTCCCTGTCTCCCTCTGCCCCGCTCTCTCTCTCTCTCTTAAAAATAATAATTTTTAAAAATAAAATAAAAATTAAACAGCTGGTTAGTTTACCAGCAAAATGGATTTATTCGAGAAGAGCAGAGAAACCACAACTTGGGACAAGCAAGCTCTGGCATAACTATGGGCATGTCAAAAAACAAAGGAGAGGAGGAACAGTTGTTTTATGGAGAAGGAGTTAGTTGGGAGGGGTTGTTTTGAACTAAAGCCCATTGGAGAAAAGCAGAAGTTCAGGGTGATTGACTGCATTTACTGGCTGAGTTTGACACGTTTACTGGCTGAGGGCCAGGGGTAATTGATCTCTGACGGGGAAATGCAAAAGTCTACCTTTTCCCCTTTAGGGCCTGCCATTGATAATTCTTCCCTCTTGATGGCTCTTCTGTCGGATCTGTAATTGACAATTCTTCCTGCAACTGACAGTTGAGTGGTATGGCTCCCCCTTCCCAAGTCGACTTGAGCGAGGTTTCCCTTTATTAACTTTCACAGAATAGGCACTGTGTCCATCCACTGGTCTGTTGATGGACTCTGGAGTTGTTTCCACCTCTTGGCTACCGTGAATAGTCCTGCTAGGGACATACATGTACGAGGATTTGCTTGAACACCGGTTTGCAGTTCTCTTGGGTAGCTACCTACCAGGAGAACTGCTTGAGTGATGAGATACTTCCTTCTGGGTGCAACGTGAACCCAGGCCCTCCAGCACCCTCATCTGCCCGGGAAGATTATAGAGTCACTCCTGCTGTCTCCAGGCTTCTACCTTCAGACCTGGCAGGCCTCAGTTTCCTGCAGCCATTGGGGCTGGGCGTGCCTGAGCTGACTTCCTCCACCGTGAGTCTGAACCCAAGATTACACCTAAGTAAGTTTCCTGGGCAAGGGATGCAGGAAGTGTCTGTTGCAGAGGGGATGGGAGGGGCTGCTCCCTCCAGAACAGGCACCTGATGCCAGCTCCTTGTGCGGCCCATGAATTCAGAAAACCCAAGGGACCCCATAAGGTAAAAGCAAGGAACCTAAACTGAAACCTGAGCTGAAGCTCCCCACCCCCAACCCTGGGGGGGGGGGGGGCGGGGAGAATTGACCTCAAAAGGCTCCAAAGTTACAGCATTTTTCCTAGCAAGAAAGTGTGGGAGGGCACCCAGTGCAGCATGAAATGCCCACGTTTGGTGCAGTGACATTTGATGCAATGGCCCTTCATACCCGCAGCGTATGGAGGTGACGCACGTGCTCTGTGTTGACCCTGCTCCCCAGACCTCTCCCAACGAAAGGAGCCAGGGCTTAGTTCCTCCATTTTCCGCGGCAGGAAACTGAGGCACACCCACCCAGGACGCGCCCCCCTTTCCTCCTTGGGGCGGGGAGGCAGGGGGTGACTCGAACCATCACCTGGTTCACACCTACGGAACTGGTTCGCCCCCAAACCAGAGCTCCCGACCGCAACGTGTCAAGACTAGAAATTTCAGACGCGGCGTGAGGCAGGATTCGGATCTTTACCAACCCCAACCGCAAGAACCTTCAAATCCGACTTCCAACTTCCAGAACCTCTCCCATCCCGAGGGCTGTAGGTTCAGGACAGGCTTTCGGGTTGCGGAGTCTTCAAACCCCTTGCAGAGATCCGAGGAGCCCCTGGGCTCAACCTGCTTTGCTGTCGCCCTTTCAATCATCTCTTCATCGAACACAGGGTGGATCAACCCTGCACGGGGCCCCGTGCCAGGGGCTGGGAAGGCGCTGCTTGCACACCTCCGGGCCGCGGGGAGCTCACTCTCTGGCTGACGGGGGCGGGTGGGGGGAGGGCGGGACCCAATTGGGGTTGAGAGCCCCGAGGGGGCGCGGAGGAGGTGGTAGAGGAAGGTTGCGGTGGGAGCCGGCAGGCAGAGGTGAAGGGGCGGGGTCGGGAGGGGAAGAAGGGAGGGGCCGGCGGGGTGAATTTCCACTGGGCTATTAAGCAGCTCGGCCAGGCGCGGAGAGGGGAGCCTGGAGGGAGGTGAGGCTGGGAGGAGGCGGGAAGGAATTAAACCTGGGGGGGGCGGACGGAGGAAGGTAGGCGGAGGCTCGCGCGCAGGTGAAGCTCTCCCTCCTGCTCGCAGCGCAGAGGAGCCAAGAGGTCAGAGGCTGGACCGTGGTCCGGGGTGAGTGTTGGGGGCCCCTGAAGACCTGGCGGACCTCCGGGGTGGGGAGAGGAGAAGTCGGGGCTCTAGGGAAGCCCAGGCAGGACCCTGGGGTCGGGTCTCCACCGCGCTTACCCTCAAGATGCCGGGAGATCCCGGAGCCCCAGGTCTCAATGACTCCGCGGCCCTCACCCATCGGTGATCGTCGTCGCCGGCATCTCCAAGACCGGCTCGAGCCTGGCGGGCAAGGAAGCCTCTCCTGGCACTGTCCCGTCGCAGCTCTGGACATAGGGAGGCGTCCCTGGACCCCTGTCCCCACTCCCCAACGCCCACTTCCCAGGAAAGGGCTGAATCGGAATGGAGAAGTGGAGGGCGCTCTTCAGGCTCCGGCTGTTACTCTTAACTGTCGTCGTTTGTGTCGAGATTGTTGGCGCACTGATAGGGTCTGGCAGGAACAGCACCCTGGTGCCCAGGCTGGGGTTTTTATTGTTTCCTGAGGGAACCACCGCTGACCGCCAGCCTTCCCAGGCTCTGGGGACCACAGCTCACGGCTCCCTCTGGGGTTCCCATCCCTCCCTGTTCGGCCAATGCCTCGCTCGGTGGCCTGGGCAGGGTGCCCCTGGTTTTTGAACGCACCTCAGTGTCACCTCCCTGACTGACTAGGACAATGACTCAGCTTCCATCTGGTTGCCCGAGATGTCCGGCCAGCGGCAGTTTTTATGACGGGGGGCCCCCCTGACCCCTGGGGGACCTCAAGAGAGTGACTTTGGGTCTCTGAGTTTCCGTTCCCCTATGTGTCAAGGTGGGGCGGGTTGGAGGGGACTGTGGGGGAGGGTCAAGTACGTGGGCTCGCACTGCCACCGTGGAGTGAGTGGACGTCCAGGGGAAGCCAGCTGTCACTATATTAAGTATTACTGTATCATTAGCCACCCTTCCAGGTTCCCCAGGGGTGCGAGTTTTTTTATGGCCATTTTTCAGATGGGGAAACTGAGCTCTCCCACTTTCCCACACCCCCCCCCCCCAGAGCCTCCTGTAGTCCAGCTTTGGGGCCAGCCCTGGGGCTACGGCCTCCTCGCACCGCCCTGCGGGTTCCTAAGGGGGCCATCCAGCCAGGCAAGGGCTGAGGAGTCTAGAGAAAGAGGGGTGGACCCTGCATCGGGCAGCGGGGGCCCCACTCAACCCAAGTGAGAGGATTCCTTTCCCTTTCTCCCTCACCCGTCGGGTGTGGCAATTCCTTCCAGGTGCCCTGGGTGTGGGGGAACCAAGGAGGGGCCTCGAAACGTCCCTTCTCCAGGCCAGAGCTTGAGGGATTCAGACAGGCTTCCTTGGCCCAGGAACCCCAGGGCTGGGCTAGGTGAGCCTTGGAGGAGGAGGGAAGGTGTTACTGGGCGCCTTCTCTTCCTGCCACTGCCTCTGAGGCCCAGAGTGGCACAGTGACTTGTCCCCCCACCCCCCCATGAATCAAGATGGCTACCCACTGTGATCCGGCCCCCTGATGGGAGTGTGGCTCAGCTTGATCCCCATCACGGGGAGCTCACTACCAGCACAGCAAACTAAAGGAAGCCTCATCAGGCAGGGATTGAGGTCCCACGTGACCTTCCTTGGATGAGGGCTCTGTGCCTCAGTTTCCCTATCCATAAAAAACCAGGCCAACAAAGCCCTCCCTGCCAGTCGCAGGTGTGGTGGGTGGAGAGCAGGTGGTCCCAATGGGACCACACACAGGGCTTAAGAGGTGTTAACAGGTGTTAACTCTAATCCTGACCGAAGGAGGGCATGAAGGTGTGGGGGGCTTTCGGGAGGCCCCCAGAGGAAGGTCCCATGAGACCTCGATTCCTCCATCTAGGAAACAAGCCCAAGGATGTCCTTTGAGGCTCGGCTGGGGCAGGGCCGGCATTTAGTTCGAGGCCGCAGGTCCCCACCTGGCCCATCCCACGTACCCTGAGCAGTTTCTGAGGTGGGCTCTCCCAGGTCACCTCCTCCACGGAGCCATCCTCGACGAGCCCTTTTTTCCTGCCCCCCCCCCCCCCGCCCCGCCTTCTACTTACAAAAATAACTTCTACTTCTTGCAAAAAGGCACCGGTCCATCATTACTGGGAGGCCTAGCTGGTATGAAATCAGTGATCAGGGTCCAGCGGATCAGGGTTCAAATCCTAGCAACCACTCTTGGCCTTGGTTGGCCGTGTGACCTCTGGTGGGGGGCGGGGGGTGAGGGCTCCCTTTCTGGGCCCAGCTCAGCCACCTGGGAACTGGAGATTAGGTCTGCCTGGAAGGTAGTTCACGGGCTTCACAAGGACAGTCACAGGGATCACGCCCAGGCCGGGGCCTCACGCCCTCTCCTGCAAATACCCTGAGTCCCACCCTTGAGTCTCTTCCAGGAACTTCTCTAGAAAGCTGTCGCATTCACTGCCTTTCTGCCCCTGATTCACACATCAGCTCCGTGAGCACGGGCGTTTCTTGCAGTCATCTTGGCCGCGTGCCCAGAACGTATACCAAGGGCATGGCACGCACTAGGTGCTCGGCGCTGGCTCAGCAGTCACAGCGTGTACATGACAACGGTCACCGACGCTGATGTTAACTGGTCCTTGTTGGCGCTTCCTAAATGTGTGGTTTGGCTTACAGCCTGTCTCAGGACCCCGGTCGCCATGCGCACAACTGGGGTTCTCCTGTCACCACCACCCCCCCTGCCCCTCCCCTTGCCTTCGGGAAGTCCCAGAACGTTCCATGCCCTTTTCAGAATCCCAGCTGAGCCTTGTCAAGTTAAGTACAGCATGAGGAAGACCCCAGTGAGGCCGGTATTCATTCGCCTGCGGGAAGTGAGCCATGGGTTAGCAGCTGACAGCATCCGGCTTTGCAGATGAGGCCCAGAAGGGACCCGCTACCAGCCCCGGGTCCACCGACGGGGCGCCACAGCCGACTTCGGGGGCTGTCGGTCTTCCCGGCTGCCGGGCGAGGGTTTTAGCCCTCACTTCTCTGATTCAGAAACTGAGACCCAGCGACTGGGGCAGGGAGTGGGTCTGTGTCTGACGGGCCCGGAGAGCGGTCCAGGACTCACCCTCTCCGGGCCTCAGTTTCGTCATCGGGAAAGTGGGAGCATCACGCGGGGAATCCCCTTGATTTGATGGGACCCTCCAAGCCCGTGTCAGGCGGGCCCGCCATGGTCTCACAGGAGCAGGCGTCCTGAACGAACGAACGAACGAATGAATGAATGAATGAATTCTGCTGAGTGGTCAGCCCCTTCTGTACTTAGTGTCTCATCAATATTCAGTGAATCCTTAGTATTTAGTGCTGCGCATTTGCGATGAATCGTGGCCACCCAGCGACTGTATATTTTAGTCTCCGGACCCTTCCGCGGCTTGTTCACGTTCATTGTCATTTGTGTTCATGTTCATTCATGCATCACGAATGCGAACGTGTTCTGTCGTATATTAGAACTCCTGGGTGCTTCCCGCGTATTTAGCCGGTCATTAACGGTTACGAACGTCGGGGTTCATGCTCATTAAACGTATCATGAATATTTCAGCGCTTCGGAGATTTGGCTCTTTAGTGCATTCGTACCTCTTGGTCCTGTCTCTGCTCTACAGGCCCTTGCTAACTCACCGTGACTGAATCGCCGTCGTCCCCCAAGGCCTGTAGGGCAGACGGGGCCGTGGCACCTGTCACGTGCAGCGGGCTTTGGGCTGAAATGAGGCATGAGGAAATTGTTGATATGTGGGCCGTTGTCTTTTTCCCCCGTTCAACAAACAGCCGGTGAGCGTCACATGGGGACACAGCTGTCGGGGGCGAGACACCTGGCCCCACCTCTGGGGCTCCAGGCCGGTTGGGGAGATAAACGGGAGAGAAGTGAGTAGATTTCCCACGTGCAGTGGTGGTGAGAGCGGCAGAGAGAATCAGAGCCGGGGGCAGGGTGTTTTAGCTGGGAGGTTGAGGCCCTTCTGAAAAGGCAACATAGAGGGCACCTGGGTGGCTCAGTTGGTTAAGCGTCCCACTTCGGCTCAGGTCATGATCTCGCGTTTTGTGAGTTCAAGCTCCGTATCGGGCTTTGCAGTGACAGCGAGGAACCTGCCTTGGATCCTCTGTTTCCCTGTCTCTCTCTGTACTCGCACGCATGCTCTCTCTCTCTCTCAATCTCTCTCTCAAAGATAAACATTAAAAAAAAATTAGAAGGCAGCATTGGGCTGAGCCTAAAGATCAATGGGGAAAGAGCAGAAGTCCAAGCAGGTGCAAAGGCCCTGTGGCAGGGCTGAAAGAAGCTGACAAGGCTGGTGCGGCTGGAGCAGACCAGGAGGCAATGGTCACTAGGGGCGGGGGAACAGGAGCTGAGAGGTCCCATACCTGGCAGCCACACCCCAGAGGGAGGCTCTTGGATCTTGAAAACGTCGAAACAAGTGGCTTTTCCGAGTACACTAGAAGACGCAGGCTCTGGGTGATGGCGAAATCGCACCAGTGTCTGGAAGGCAAACAGCCGGGAGCAGGATCAGCTGGTCTGGCAGTGAGGCTCCCTGAGAGTCAGCCCAGACGTCACTGCTGTGACTCTGTCCACAGCCGCTATGTCTGATCTGCAGGGAAGAAGCGTGAAGGAGGCCTTGCCGTGGGCAAGCAGTGGAAAGATGTGCTCATCCATCAAATACCTGCTGGGCCTTCCTGGTTTACTTGCCATCGTGTCCCCACAGCTCTTGGCTGGACACCACACCGAAGTCAGCCCCTGCCCCAGAACACCCCATGGGAAAGGCTCCCAGGCTTTGTACAGTCTGTTCCTCCCGATCCTTCCTTCTCCGTCTCCCATGGGCTTTACCCATCGATGACTCCCTTCATCGTCTTTCCTGAATCCGCTCCCCTCCCTGCACCTCGCTGACCAGCCCCTGTCCAGGCCCCCAGATTCTTCTGCCTGGTTGCTGCCTGGCCTCTACTCCTGCCTGACTGTCCTTATCCCCTCCCAAGCCACAGGGGGCTTCTTAAAAGCATAAATCGATCTTTTCCCTCTCCTGCTCAACACCCCCTCCGTGGCTCCCATTGCCCCTCACATGTGCCAACGTAAGAGGTTCTTCGTGGCCTGCCCCATTTCCCCCCACCCTCCCCCTGGCATGGTCTGACAACCCACCATCATCTCCCTCCTGTCGCCCTGTTCCAGCCACAGGGCCTCCCTCTCTCTGCCTTCGGCACCTTACGTTTGGGGTCTGACCCTTTGCCCTTGCTAAGCCCTCAGCCCAAGATGCCCTTCCCCCAAGACTTTGACCTTTTTATCTTTCCTTATTATCTTTATTATCCTTCAGGAGTTCCCAGGCTGATCAGGTGCCCCACCCATGGGCCTGCCCTTCTTCCACAGTGTTAATCAGGATGCTACTAAACGAATTACCTCCTTCCGGTGTTAACGTCGGAAAAAAGGGGCTAGTTTAGTTATACCTGTTCATAGGTTTCACTCGCCTGTCTGCACCCAGGGTGGCCCAGCAGCGGAGTGTTGGCTGACCTGGGCTCCGGTTGTCTGTCCTTTGTCAGATGTTTAAGTGCGTGATTCCTTTGACAGATTCTGGAAGGCTCTGAGGTCCGGGTGGGGAATCTCCCAGGAATTCTACATCTCGGGAAGAATAGGATAGACGGACTCCACCCGTCGGAGTCCTGGGCTCCAATTCTGCTTCACGCTGAGTCTCAGTGTCCCCATCTGCAAGCAGGGACTCTAGGGGCACCTAAGGAGCCAGTACAGTGACAAGGTCACTGAGTGGTTACCACACAGCCAGTGTGGTTAAAGCCAAGCCCTTTTTTTTTTTTTTTTTAATTTTTTTTTAACGTTTATTTATTTTTGAGACAGAGAGAGACAGAGCGTGAACAGGGGAGGGGCAGAGAGAGAGAGGGAGACACAGAATCCGAAGCAGGCTCCAGGCTCCGAGCTGTCAGCACAGAGCCCGACGCGGGGCTCGAACTCACGGACCGCGAGATCATGACCTGAGCCGAAGTCGGACACCCAACCGACTGAGCCACCCAGGCGCCCCAAAGCCAAGCCCTTTAACACACAATTCCAAGTGACCTCGTTGCGGGTGGGTGTCGGGGGGCTCAGCACTGCCTCGTCCAAAGGGACGTGGCTGGCCAAAGTCAATTCGGGGCTGAGGTTCAGCAACAAATCGGGCTTTCCCACTCCTTGTTCGCATACCCTCTGTGGCTTCCCCCGACCTCCGGGAGATAGCCCACTTCTCAATCTGGCATTCAAGGTCTTTATGGGGTCTGGCCCCACTCCCTAGCCTCGGAAATCACCCCCTCTCCAAATTGTGCTTTTCAGCAAAATAAACCACAGACGATACCTTGAATAGGCCTGTTTTCTTTCCCTTCCATGCCTTTCCATTTGCTCTTTCCTCTACCTGAATTCCCCTCGGTGAGCTCCTATGCATCCTTCAAAGCCTTAGCTTCAATATCCTGGTCCCTTCTTCTGGCCCCAGGCCTGATCCCACAGGTACCTGGATTTGTCTCCCCCAGATTGGGAGCTTTTGGGGGGGGGGCCAGGCCCAGGGTTGAGGCTTCTCAGGTTCCCCAGACCTATTTGTTGAATGAATGAAAGAATGCGTGGACGAACGAACGGTTTTCATATTATCGGTTTTTTGGGGATAAGAGCTGCTGAGACCCTTCTCAGGACTGAAGGACCTGGAGACAAAGCAGGTTGTTTCTGTAGTGACACGAGGTACCCACTGGGCCACCCTGGGATAACTGTGAGCTCCGCCTCCCCATCTATGAAACAGGGGTAGTGCTTTCCCCAGGGTTATTCAAAGCCCATGGACTTCACTGAGTTAGCAGCTGTTTGGACTTCTGTAAATCCAGTCATTGTGTACAATGAGGACTGGAGGGGGTGGACAGCAGAGTCTTGGGTAGGGGTCAGGGAATGGGACCCAGGCCTGCAAGGAGTTTCTTTCTCACCAGCTACCTGGCCCACCCAGCAACAGGCTGCCGCCCAGTAGCTTGGAGGAAGTAATAACCAAACCCACAAGGACGGATCCCTGACTACCTGGGGCACCACCCACAGCGGCACCCAGCGAGGTTTACTAGACCAGCAAATCTTCTGCGCTCTCAGCCTTGCCGACAGGGAGGCCCAGAAGTTCTTTCCTCTGCCTTGGTGGATGGTAAAAGGAAGGGGGTCTTGGATGCATTAATGGAGGTCTATTATAGGGAGGAGGGGAAGTGGGTCTCCCTCCTCTGCCTCGAACTTGAGCTCTCAGACCCTAATCAGGAACCTCATGGGGGCTGGGCTGGTAGGGTAAAGTAGCAGAATCCTTCCGTTTAATTTTTTTTTTTTTTTTTTAGTGTTTATTTTTGAGAGAGAGAGAGAGAGAGAGAGAGAGAGAGAGACTGAGTATGCGTGGGGGAGGGGCAGAGAAAGAGGGAGACACAGCATCCTAAGCAGGCTCCAGGCTCTGAGCTTATCAGCACAGAGCTAGATGCAGGGCTCAAACTCACAAGCCTTGAATCATGACCTGAGCTGAAGTCGGACGCTTAACTGACTGAGCCACCCAGGCGCCCCAGAATCCCTCCATTGAGAGAAACCTTAGACCTGGGGAGAAAAAAAAAAATGGGGAATGCGGGTGGCTGTCGGTTAAGTGTCCGACTCTCGGTTTCGGCTCAGGTCACGAGCTCACCGATGATGAGTTTGAGCCCTGCGTGGGATCCTCTCCGTCCCCCCTCTCTCTGTACCTCTGTACCTCCCCTGCTTGTGCTCAGTCTGTCTCAAAAATAAACAAACTTCGAAAAAATAACAGTAGAGCGCAAAACTCCTCCGTATGATGAATTTGTATAAAAACCCAGCGCCAGGCTCTGTGTTCCACCCTGATTCTCCACTTCTAATCTTCCCTCGTTGTGAGTTCTGTATCCTGGGTTTGGTTTAGACCAGGATATCTCAGCCTTGACAATGTTAACATACCTGCGGCTGGATTATCCTGAGGGGAGGCTCTCCTAGATCCTGCAGGATGTTAATTGCAGCAGCCTCCCGGCTTCCACCCGCTCAATGCCATTAACAGCGCCATACCCTCCACCCTTTGCAAATGGTGACGGCCAGGAATGTCTCCAGATGTTGCCAAGTGTATCCTGGGGACAGAACCACCTGTTTGAAAATCCCTGATTTCAGCTCTAAACTGCAGATGGCGGGGTGGGGGGGGGGGGTGCACCTGGGTGGCTCAGTCGGTTAAGTGTCCCGATTTCAGCTCAGGTCGTGATCTCCCCATTAGTGGGTTCGAGCCCCGTGTCGGGCTCTGCGCCGACAGCTCAGAGCCTGGAGCCTGCTTCGGATTCTGTGTCTCCCTCGCTCTCTCTGCCCCTCCCCCACTCGCGCTCTGTCGCTGTCTTTTGGAAATAAATAAATGTTAAAAAAAATTTTTTTTTACATAAAAAAATAAAGTAAAAATAAACTGCAGGTGGGGAAAGGGGTGAATCAGTTTCTAAGATTTTATGGGTCCTTAAGGAGAGTGTCTCTTGCCCAGGAGATAGGTTCTGAGGCGTGCAGTCGTGTTCCAGGATCTGTGGGTCTCCCGCCGCAGGGGCGGCCCAGGAGGACATTGTGGCGTTTCTAGTCTGATTTCCTTTCTGATGACATGGGCTTTCTGTTACAGCTCGTGAGGTTTTGTCTTGTTTTTTTCTATCCTTTTTCTGTTTAAAATTTATTTATTTATTTTAGAGAGAGAGTGAGCGAGCATGAGCAGGGGAGGGACAGAGAGAAAGGGAGAGAGAGCATCCCAAGCAAGGTCCGCAGTCTCGGTGCAGAGCCTGACTCGGACCTCGAACTCACGAGCCACGAGATCGTGACCTGAGCAGAAACCAAGAGTCAGAGGCTCAACCCACTGAGCCACCCAGGCGCCCGTTTTCTATCCTTGTAGCTCGGGGTTTGCCTGGGAACCACACCTTTCCCGTCGTCCATCCTAAACTCAGGCCTCTCTTCAGTTCGGGAAAATGTCCTTCCGGGATTCCATTCGCTCTTGGACCTCATCCATCGGTGCCTGGTTTTATCCCAAGGTTATTTGCCTTTTCGGATCTCCCAGACCTGCCCTCCAGCAGCCTAACCACCACCACCCCCCCCACCCCAGGCCTGGCAGCCAAGCTGGAATGTCGCAGCGACAAGACAGGCCCTATGCCACCCGCGGACAGGGTCCTGAAGCTACTGAGGCTCTGCCAGCTCCGTGCACCTGCCCTTCCCTCCCCTGGGACCTTGCCCCCAGACCTCAGCCACCCTGGCTCTTCTGTGCCACTCGCATCCAGCTGGCATGCCCGCCAGACCTCAAAAGCCACACCTGCCACCAGGCCCCATTTCCTCCTGTGCCTTTTGTCACCTCGTGTCATTTCAGTGAGGTTTTAATTTGGCGTTTGTTCGCCCTCAAGAGCGAGGGTTCCATAGTGGAGACGGTTAGGTACCCCGTGCCTGTGGAAATCCAGTGTTCATTCGTTCCTCGTCCGTTCAGCACCCATTTAGCGCCTACTGCACACCAAGCACAGTTCTGGGGGCTGGGAATAAGATGGTGACCGAGACAGGAGCTCATGTTCTGGTGGCCGGAGATGGATGAGAAACCATATATATACTTTTTAATGTTTGGCTTGATTTTTGAGAGAGAGCGTGAGTGGGGGAGGGGCAGAGAGAGAGAGAGAGGGAGGGAGACACAGAATCCGAAGCAGGCTCCGGACTCCGAGCTGTCGGCACAGAGCCCGAGGCGGGGCTCGAACCCACGCACCGCGAGATCACGATCATGACCTGAGCCGAAGTCGGACGCTGAACGGACCCAGCCCCCCGGGGGGGCCCTGAGAAACAACACATTTTTCAAGTTTCATCATATATTTTAGGAGATGTAAAGTGCCGTGGAAGAAGAAAAAAAAGTAGAACAGGGTCGGGGACCAGGGCTGCTAGTGAGATAGTGTGTCCTGAGGAGGGCACGTTGGAGCAAAGACCAGAAAGGTGTGAGGGAGGGAACCGTGTGCACGTCTGGGGAAGAGTATTCCAGGCAGAGGGAATGATCTGTGCAAAAATCCTGATGCAGGATCAGGCCCAGCGTGTTTGAGGTTAAAACCCCCACAAAAACACTCTTACGTGGGGTTAATTCTCCCCGTTTTACATGGCGGCTCAGAGAGGGCAGGCTTCTTTTCCAAAGTCACACAGCAGAGCCTGTGGGGGAAGATCTGAGCCCTGTTTCCGGGAGACATCTGGCCGGAGAGGCTTGGCCGGGCAGTGTGCAGACACATTAGGGAAATGGCCTCGTGGATCCAGGAGGAAGGCAGCCTTCCCGGCTCTAGACGGAAATGGGAAGCCGCTCTCTTTTTTTGCTTCCAGGCCATAGCCGGGTGGGGTCGCTTGGGGCAGGGGGAGCCTTCCGGAATCCACTGACTGCCTCACGTTTTCCAGGTGCCGGTGGGCAGAACAAAGAGACCCCAGAACAGCACAGGCAGCCTGAGGTAAGTCCTGAGGTGCACGTAGTCATTCAACAAACACTCGCTGAATGCCCACCAGGTGCCAGGTGCTGGGAGCTCCCTTCATGCTTGCACAGTCCTGTGAGTTGGAGGTGGCTCAGATGTCCCCTTTTATAACTGGGGAAACCGAGGCCCAGGGTATAGAGGACGCACGGGGAGTGATGGCAGCGGGATTGAAACCCAGGAGTGGGGCTCTGGAGTCTGTCCCTCTGGGGTGAGTCAACACGACACGCATCTGAGAATGGGTGAGTCCTGCCTGGGGTCTCATCCAGTAGGTTCATGCTGCGCCGGAAAACCTTCACATTTAGGACTGAAAAACACTACAGACACTACCTCTCCAGACGAAAGGACATTAAGGGAATCCAGGGAAGCCCGGGAAAGGGATCTGGAAGGGAGACCGAGGGCTCTGCCTGGATACGGGGAAGGAAGGCTTCTAGGAGGAGGCGACATTAGAGCTGGGGTTTCGAAGGATGAGTCCGAGTTTACCCGAGAGAACCTTCATGAATTTACTTTTATTCATGAATTTATTCATTCAAACACTCCCTGCTTCCCCCATGTGTCTGCCCCCTGCTGGGCAATTCAGGGACCCTCAGGAAGTCACCAGTCTTAGAAAGACAAAGCTAAACACAGACACCCCCGTGGGATCAAGACCGGGCCAGAGAGGGGTAGACAGAGCTACAGGTGCCAGACAGAATCAGGAGTGTTCCCGAGGGGTTAAAGAGGGCTTCCCAGGGGCGCCTGGGTGGCTCAGCGGTTAGGCGTCCGACTTCAGCTCAGGTCACGATCTCGCGGTCCGTGAGTTCGAGCCCCGCGTCGGGCTCTGGGCTGACGGCTCAGAGCCTGGAGCCTGCTTCCGATTCTGTGTCTCCCTCTCTCTCGGCCCCTCCCCTGTTCATGCTCTGTCTCTCTCTGTCTCAAAAATAAATAAAACGTTAAAAAAAAAAATTAAAAAAAAAAAAAAGAGGGCCTCCCAGAGAATGGATCGTTAAAGCTGGGTTATAAAGGAAGAATATGAGTTTGCTAAGGATCGTAGCTTCGTTTGAAACGTGCTGGGCCTGAGGGATCTGTGGGGAGCCAGGTGCCATACTCAGGTCACAGGACCATTAAAAATAGTCCAGGGGCGCCTGGGTGGCTCAGTCAGGTAAGCGTCCGACTTCAGCTCAGGTCACGATCTCACAGTTGACAAGTTCAAGCCCCATGTCAGGCTCTGTGCTGACAGCTCAGAGTCTGGAGCCTGCTTTGGATTCTGTGTGTATGTGTGTGTCTCTCTCTCTGCCCTTCCCCCCCCCCCATGCTCTGTCTCAAAAATAAACATTAAAAAAAATTCCAATGAATAAAATAAATAAACATTAAAAAAACATAGTCTAGAGAATGTTGGTGATGGTGTGTATCAGAATGCTAGAAGCTCGGAGCTTCCTAGTGGGGCAAGTGAAAAGGGAAGCAGGAAGCATCCTCATAGCTCTCAACTGATAAAGAGGGAACTCTTTGGGTTTCTGGGCCATTTCTGAGGCAGGGATGTGAGGAAAACCAGGTCAAAAGCGGGGGGGATTCCGGGCACACCGAGCCTGGGAGGCTCACCTTGGCATCTCCAGGCCTCGGTTTTGTCTGTAAGGATTTAATCCCCCGCAGGGCCTGGGCCCCTGTCAGAGCCAACGTGGGTTGAGGGGCGGGAGGAGGTGTGGGGTGTGGGGGGGATAGGAGAGGGTGCGTTTCGATATCGTACCGACCGGAGCGACTGTAGGGCTGCACCCAGGTGTTGGGGTCCACAGGTACCTCAGGGAAGGCGCTTGACCCGTCTGGTATCTTCGGTGCCTGTTACTCTTAACAGGAACCACCAGGCCGGCCAGGATGAGATGTTCTCGGCCCCGCAGCACAGAGGTGGCCCTGCCTGTAGCTCTGAGCATCGTCACCCTCTTCTTCTTCAGTCTGTACATGTCATCGCCCGCCTTCCAGAGCCTGAAGGAGCCCCAGGACAACCCCGTGGCCCTGACCTGGCCCTCTCTACCCTCTCGGCCCGCCCCGCGCCCCCCGCCCGCCCCCTGCGGGGCCAACGCCTCCGTGGCCACCCTGCCCAACTTCGAGGGGCAGCCACAGCAGGTGCGTGACTTCCTGCTGTACAGGCACTGCCGTGACTTCCCGCTCCTGCAGGACGTGCCCCTGGGCAAGTGCGCGCCGCCCGTCTTCCTGCTGCTGGTGATCAAATCCTCGCCCAGGAATTACGAGCGGCGGGAGCTGGTGCGGCGCACTTGGGGCCGCGAGCGCCAGGTGCGGGGTGTCCAGCTGCGCCGCCTCTTCCTGGTGGGGACGGCCCCTAACCCCCTGGAAGCTCGCAAGGTCAACCGGCTGCTGGCGCTGGAGGCACAGGCGCACGGCGACATCTTGCAGTGGGACTTCCATGACTCCTTCTTCAACCTCACGCTCAAACAGGTGAGCCCGCGGGGAGTCACGTGATGAGGGCCACCCCCTCCTCCCTGCCCCCTCACCACCGCCTCCTCTGAGGGGCCCAGGGGCCCAGAGGTCCCCATCCATCCCCCCCCTCCCCCTGCTTTCTTCGCTGCCCTCACGGCGATCGGCGATCGGAGTCGCTAAGGGAGGCGGGGAGAAAGGGCAGGGTGACCCGATGTACAAGCCCGGCTGGCTCTCGGAGCCTGATGCCCTAGGTTTGAATTCATGCTCTGCTGCTTATTCGATAATCATTTACCTCTCGGGGCTTCCGTTTCCTCATAGTTATCAAGGAAATGGGATTGCTTGGATCTGCCCACCTCCCTCCCAGGGCTGTTAGGAGAATTACAGGAGATGATATTTACAAAGCTTCTAGAGCAGTGCCAGATGTTCAAATGACCAGCGGGGGTTCGGGGCGCCGGACAGAACATCGTGTTGACTTGTTCTGTCTCCCCGTGAGGCCCAGGTCTGTGCCACGGGTGCTCAATAAAGACCTTTTTGGTGGACCAGAACCCACAAGAAGTAGAGAGAACCCTGCCTTGACCCAGATAAGGAATAGCCTTAGGTGAGCCTCCCAGGCTCGGTGTGCCCAGAATCCTCCCCCCTTTTGACCTGGTCTTCCTCACGTCCCTGCCTCAGAAATGGCCCAGAAACCCAAAGAGTTCCCTCTTTATCAGTTGAGAGCTATGAGGATGCTTCCTGCTTCCCTTTTCACTTGCCCCACTAGGAAGCTCCGAGCTTCTAGCATTCTGATACACACCATCACCGACATTCTCTAGACTAGAATTAGAATGAGATTAGAATTAGAGGCTCTGAGGACCCACCCAGGAGTCGAAGGGGACCCAGTGTAGGTCCCTGCTTACAGTTGGCACAGACGGGTCTGGGCTCAAGACCTTAAGTTGCTACGTATCTGTTGTGTGACCTTGTCCAAGTCACTTTATCTGCAGAGCCTCTATTTCCTCATCTGTAGATGGGGTTGAAGATCACCCCTGCTTGCAGGAGAGACTCCAGGCAGGGCGGTGCCTGCCGTTGCAGCAAAAGTTATTACGGAGGAAACTGAAGCTGAGGTGGTTAGAGGGCCAGAGCCTCTCAACCTGCCACGTTCTTCATTCAAAACACAAAAGCATGTAAAAATGTTAATTTGGCAAATCTGAATCCAGTACCTACGAAGCGATGACCCCACACTGGGTGCTCGGGAGATAACAAAGGAGAGACACAGTCCACCCCTACCCCAGGGGAAGCCTAGAGTCTGGTGGGGAAGGTAGATATTAAATAATAGACAGACGAGTAACTATTTACCAGCAGTGCTTGGCCAGGCAGAGTCAGAAGGAGCTACAATAAATGTAAATGTGACAATTTTCCAGCACTTGTTGGCGCTTTACCGAGCATCATCTCCACAGGTCCCCAACGCTTCCGGAGACAGGTCCTCTGATGAGGTCTGTCCGGAAGGTTGGAGACTGAAGCTCAGGGTGGGGCCTCAAACCCATGCCCGGGGACGCAGCCTCGTCTGGGCTCCTTGGGCTGGGCGGCCGGCCGGGACCCACAGCTGATTGCCCCACCCCTCAAGCTCGTGTGCCCTGTCCGCCTCGCCTTCAGGTGCTCTTCCTACAGTGGCAGGAGACTCGGTGCACCAATGCCAGCTTCGTGCTCAATGGGGACGATGACGTCTTCGCACACACAGACAACATGGTCTCCTACCTGCAGGACCATAATCCCGACCGCCACCTCTTTGTGGGGCAACTGATCGACGGTGTGGGCCCCGTCCGGGTTCCCTGGAGCAAGTACTATGTGCCAACAGTGGTGACACAGGAGGAGCGGTACCCTCCCTACTGTGGGGGGGGTGGCTTCCTGCTGTCCCGCTTCACGGCCACTGCCCTGCGCCGGGCCGCCTCCACACTGGACCTCTTCCCTATCGATGATGTCTTCCTGGGCATGTGCCTGGAGCAGGAAGGTCTGAAGCCCGCCTCACACGGCGGTATCCGCACAGCTGGCATTGGGGCTCCCTCGGCCCGCATATCCTCCTTTGACCCCTGCTTCTACCGGGAGCTGCTCCTGGTCCATCGCTTCTTGCCATACGAGATGCTACTCATGTGGGACGCCCTGAGCCGACCCAACCTCACCTGTGGCCAGCAGATGCAGGTCTACTGAGGGGGTATCAGAGCCCGCAGCCTCTAGGCTCTGGTCTCCACCCCCCCCCCCCCACTGGAAGGGGCTGCATCTTCCTCCCAGGAAGCAGGAAGCTCTGTTCTCCCAAGTGGACCGGGCACAGCGGAACGCCAGGGCGGGTTTAATGAGCGATTAGTCTAGCTGGCAAACTCCTAGACGTCCTGCAAAACCCACCCGGTCCTCGAACCCATGTTCCGTCATCCTCCCTAGCCTCTCAGCTGAAGGGGGACAATCTCTTCCCAGGGCAGCCAACTGCAGAAGAACTTCTGAGTCAGGGTCCCATTTCCCAGCTCCGACCTTGATCATGGGACGGACCTTCAATGGTGGCCAAGCCCTCCTTGGTAGTAAAGCCACAGTGGTTTAATGGTAGGTGAGTTCCAGCCATGGTTCAAGTTCAGTTGGGAACCCTAGGTCCACATGCAGCTGAAGTGAGAAGTATTTGGGTTTTGTTCCCTCCCTCGGCCTCCCCCCCCCCCCGCCCCGGGGTCTCTGCCCGCCTCTGACCTCGGATGGTAGAAGGGGCTGGAGAGCCCGTGAGTGGGACCACCCCCTCCCTGCTCTAATGGTGGAAATGTCGGGCTGAGGAGGCAGACGGCTGTCTGACTCAGGCTATGAGAGCTCAGACTTTCTGGAGTCCCCGAGAGAGCCCAGCTCCCATATTTGTGCTCCCCCCAAATTCCGGGAATGAGATCAACACACGCACTTACCCCGGTGCCCAGAGAACGGGGCGATTCAAGCCCTTGGATGTCTCTGAGCTCTGGGGACCCAAGACCGGCCCCCACCCCAGTATGTTGGATTGGGGAGATCCAAGCAGAAGAGGGATACCCCCCACCCCAGCCCTGCTGGCTCTGGGCAGATGTCGGGGGGCTTGGACTTTGTAGGCTTCGGAGCTGTGCTTGGGAGGGAGGAAGGGGGTACCTCGGCAGAGTGAGGACTGGGGAGTGGGCCCTCCGGGAATAAAATGTTTTGTGAGGACCTGAGTTTTGGGGGTTTTGTTGTGTTTTTTTTGTTTTGTTTTGTTTTGTTTTAATTTTGATTTTTAAATGTTTATTTATTTTTGAGACAGAGACAGAGCATGAATGGGGGGAGGGTCAGAGAGAGAGGGAGACACAGAGTCTGAAGCAGGCTCCAGGCTCTGAGCTGTCAGCCCAGAGCCCGACGTGGGGCTTGAACTCCTGGACCAACAGATCATGACCTGAGCTGAAGTCAGACACTTAACTGACTGAGCCACCCAGGCGCCCCGGCTTTGTTGTTTTTAAAGCGGTTTGCAAGTTTTAACTGAGACCAGTCTACGATCTGTACAAGTCACGTTTGCAGTAGAAAACACACCAGCAAGAATGACTTGGATGAACAGGAGCTCCTGTCAACAGGTCTGACGTCATCCTGCCCCTGCTCACGTACCCTTGATGGTTCCCTATCACCCTCAGCTCATGTGCCCCCACCCAGACTGGGTCTCACCGCCAGCTGGACAGCACGCTCGGGGAGGGGGGGGGGAGGCACAGGGGTGAGACTGCTTCTGGCTGCGGGCCTCCTGCTGCCGGCAAGGCTCTTTCCAAACACCACCCAGACCCTCTCCTCCCCAGACGCCCCTCCCCTCCCCAGACGCCCCTCCCACTAGGATCGTGGCTCCGCTGTCCTCTGTCCCACTTCCTGCTCTCCCTTCTTTAAGGATTTGTGCGCCTCCTGTATGCTGCACACCTTGCCCTATATTCCTGCTGCCGGTGCTGTGTTGGCAGATACCCACCCTGTGGTGAGAAAACAAACCTGTGAACAAATAGGAAGTTACCGGAAGTGGTAGGAACTTGGAGAAGTCAAGCAGGTGGACACACAGGGATGGGAAAGAGTATTAGCTGAGAGATCAGGAGACTGGAGCTGGGACCTGCGGAAGGAGGACATGGCCCTGGCAGGAACCGGGAGAAGGGTGTTCTAGGCAGAGGGCACAGCATGTGCAAAGGCCCTGCGGTGGGACAATCCAGAAATGTTCAAGTTGCAGCGAAAAGGCCGTGGCTAGAGGTAGGTGAGTAAGGACGATACAGAGTAAGGAGGGACGTGAAGTCACAGGGGCTGGCCACATGGGGACTCGCGAGCTGGGGTGAGGAGAGAGGGTGTTGTTTTGAGAATGATGGTACCTTTGAGCAATGAAAGGACATGATTGTTTTTTAAGTTTTAAGAAGCCCTATGGCTGCCATAGGGACTGCTGGGAAGGGGGGTGACGGTACCATCCAGGCAAGGGAAGGCAGGCCCGGATGACACAGGGGCTGCAGGGACTTCTAACATGTAAGTCAGACCTCATCCTGCCCCTGCACACACACCTGTGGCTCCCCATTGCCCCCGGGAGAGAGTCCTGCTCCCCTGCTGCCCCGGATTGAGCAGGATACAGCCCCCCGGAACCTTAGAATATGGCCTTTTTTGGAAATAGGGTCTTTGCAGATATAATTAAGGTAAGGATCCTGGATTAGGAATGGGGTGGGCTTCAAATCCAATGAAGGTGTTTTTGTAAGAGAAATGAACACAGACATGGAAAAGAAGGCCACGTGAAGACAGAGACAGAGGGGCTCCCGGGGGGCTCAGTCAGTTAACCGTCCGACTCTTGATCTCAGCTCAGGTCGTGATCTCATGAGTTCATGAGTTCAAGCCCCACATCGGGCTCTGGGCTGGCAGTGCAGAGCCTGCTTGGGATTCTCTCTCCCTTTCTCTCTGCCCCTCCCCTTCTCTCTCTCTCTCTCCCTCTCTCAAATAAAAATAAACATCGTTTTTTAAAAAGACAGGGGCACCTGGGTGACTCCATTAAGTGTCCCACTTCGGCTCAGGTCATGGTCTCAAGGTTCATAGGTTCCAGCCTCGCACCGGGCTCTGTACTGATGGCTCAGAGCCCGGAGCCTGCTTCGGATTCTGTGTCTCCTTTTCTCTCTCTGCCCCTCCTCCGCTCGTTCTCTCCCTCTCTCTCAAAACTAAGTAAACTTTAAAAAATGAAAAAGAGAGAGAGACAGAGCTTGGAGTCATGCATCTAGAAGCCAGGGAAGGTCAGGGATTGCCAGTAGCCACCAAAAACCAGGAGAGAGACATGAACCGGGTTCTTCCTCAGAGCCTTTCGAACAGAAACCACCCGGCCACACCTTGACTTCTGTCTCTGGCTCCTAGAACTATGAAGGAAGAAATTTCTACTATTTTAAGACTCCCGGTTTCTGCTAATTTGTTATGGCAGATGTAGGGAAGTAAAGACACATGCGACAACTGGATCGCACGTCCCCGTGGGTCCCCGGCTGCCGGGGTAGGACCCACCCACACAAGGGCTGACCCAGGCTTGTCCCTTTTTTCCTTGAGAAAAATGCAAAAGGCTGCTTCGGATTCTGCAGGAGCTTCATTTATTTACTATTAGGGAGACATCAACGAGGGTCAGGGTCGGTGTCACGGATATGGGGCAGGCGGTGCCTGGGGCTCCTCAGAGGTGAGAACATTTGGCCCTCAGAGTCTGGCATCCCCGTGAAACCAAGGACCCTCCAGGCCAGGGTTGAGGTGCGATTTTTTTTTTTTTTTTTTTTTTTTTTTTTTTTTTTTTTGCAGTTGGCCCCACAGAGGAAGGTGGCCCAGGGGAGGCGGTGAGTGCTGGGAGGTGATCCGCCCCGTCCTCCCAGATGGGGCTTCATGGTGCTCCAGGAGCCCGCCAGACCCGACCCCTGGGGGGGGGGGGGGGTCTCTGGATCCTCTGAGGCCACACCCAGGCGGGTTCAGTGAGGACACAGAGTCAACAGGTGCTGCCGGGTGCAGCCACTGAGGCAGCAGAAATGTGCAGGGTTGGCGGCGGCTGCCCGGCGGGGGCGGTGACGGCGAGAGGCCTGGGGCAGGGGCTGTGGCTCGAGAACCGGCGTGGGGTCCCCGTCGGCCGCCAGCCCGTGGAGATGTCGTCCTTCCAGCCACTGCAGCAGCTCACCTGGGGACGGAGCAGAAATGGACAGGGGACCCTAGAGGACCCCTCCCCAGTACGTGCAGACAGCTGCACGCTCACCTTGTGCTGTGACCCACCAGACACCCAGGATGTGCACAAATAGGGAGCGACTGTTAAGTGCCTGCTGTATACCGAGCACGGACATAATCCCCCATCCAGGTGTGCGCGCTCTCGAGCCGCGCTCACGGGTCCCCGGTTGTGCACGTTTCCACACAGACGCGCAGACGCTTCACAAAGCCGGAGACAGCAGAGGTGACATGTGACGTATACGTGTGCACCTGTGTGCAGGCACACACCCTCGTACCCCTCCCCAGTCTCCCCCTACGGGTGCCCGCCCGCATCTGGGTCGCAAAGACGCACACATCAGGACACACACGTGTGACGCACGTGGGCACCCAAATCTGTTTTCCACCCTCCGCACCAGGGCCCGCAGGAGGATGAGAAGGGCGAGCGCTGGCCTCAGTGCGCAATTCAAGCGGGAGCCCAAACGCTCAACAATGAAGATTAATCCTCTTTTAATGCACTGTTTTTTAAAAACCTCAAGTAACGCCCCAAATCGCGAAGATCAAAACGCTGCGATTGTAAATAAGGCAGGCTCTGACCCGTGCGCTTGTAAGACTCCGCCTCGCTCGCCTCGCACTGATTCCTGCCCGGCAGGGGATGCATCCTTCGCGAATTTGCACACACCGGCGGCGCCGTGGGCAAGTGGACCCCCGGGACGCGCGTTGCAAACCACCCGCCTGCCCCCCGCCCTGACGCCAGCGCCCGCGTGCACCTGCCCCAGCTAGAAACCCCGGAGCGCAATCGTCGCGCGGCTCCACTCACGGTCTCCGCCAGCCGCTCGCCGCCCGTCTTCGGAGGACCAGCGCGGGCCCCCGCACACCCGCACCAGCGCGCGCACCAAGTGGTGGCCGCACAGCTTCTCTGGGGCTTCCGGAGCCGGCGCGGGGCCCAGCGCGAGCGCCAGACCGGTGCCCAGCAGCACCAGTGCCCAGGTGAGTGGGCGGCGGGGGTCCATGGCGGCAGGAATCCGGCCCCATCGGGGATCCCTTCTTATAGGCGGCCAGCCAGCCCCAGCTGGGGGACCTTGGTTGGGGGACAGAACGTTCCGCGGCATGGCTCAGGGAGAAGGTCAAGGGTGGGGTGAGTGCAAGTGTAGTGTAAGCCCCAGCAGTTGTGTCCCTCCTCCACTCCCCCCCCCACCCCAGTAATCTCTGTGCCCCAAGTGGGGCTCGAACTCAAGACCCAGAGATCAAGAGTCACGTGCTCCACCGCCTGAGCCAGGCTTTGGTATAGTACCTGACTTAAACTTTCGATGGCCCATCTTCAAAGGTGGCTATCTGGGGACGCCTGGGTGGCTCAGTCGGTTAAGTGACTTCAGCTCAGGTTATGATCTCACTATTGGTGGGTTCGAGCCCTGCGTGAGGCTCTGTGCTGACGGCTCAGAGCCTGGAGCCTGCTTTGGATTCTGTGTCTCCCTCTCTCTCTCTGCCCCTCCCCACCTTGTGCACGTGCTCACTCTCTCCCTCTCTCTGTCAAAAATAAACTTAAAAAAAAAAAAAATGATGGCTATCTGGAATAAACCGATTTGCCAGCCACACGACTAGAGAAAGAACCAGGCTGCCTTCCCCCACCCCGTTTCTTCCCCTCCTGGGGCTTTAAATTCCCACTCGTATGTTTTGTTTTGTTTTTTAATTTCTTTTTTAAACGTTTATTTATTTTTGAGAGACAGAGAGCGCAAGCCAGGGAGGGGCAGCGAGAGAGGGAGACACAGACTCCGAAGCAGGCTCCGGGCTCTGAGCTGTTAGCACAGAGCCCGATGCGGGGCTCGAACTCACAGACTGCAAGATCACGACCTGGGCCGAAATCAAGAGTCACTTAACCGACTGACCCACCCAGGCGCCACCCCACCCCCGCCCCCGCGCCCCCCACTACTCCTATGTTTTAAGTTTACCAAGAAACAATGAGCCCTGGAAACCCTGGGCTCCCATCCTGGACCCAATAAGAGCAGAGGCCCGGCCAGTGAACAAGCAGCTCTGTCTCAGTCCCCACCTCGCCCCTCTCACTATGTGGCCCTGGGGGCGCTGGGTGATCTCCAGGTCTGATAAGTGAGAAACCTTTATTTTTTTTCAGTTTCCCCGATGGGTGTCCAGCGGAAGGGCGTCTTGTAAGCAGAACCACAAAGGCCAGTCCAACCACGACACTAGTCATCGATCAGCTGAGCCCTAACTAGTGCAAAACACCCCCTCATTTCCTATGCGTGAGCCCCACTCCCCTTCGTGATGGTGTCTGGAGGGGGGGGCGCTTCGGGAGAGTGTTAGGTCGCGGAGGCCAGGGGGGTGGGGTCCCATCCCGGGGTTGGTGCTGCCGAAGGAGGGGCCGTGAGAGGATGTGCCCCCACGCCCCCTCCCTGTCCACGCGGGGACACAGCCAGAAGGCAGCCATCTGGAAGCCGGAGGGCCCGCCCTCGGCAGACCCCTGGCACCCTGATGCACCCTGGTCTCAACCTTTCAGCCTCCGGAGCTGCGGGAAGGAAGCGTCTGTCGGGGAAGCCGCCTGGTATTGTGCCACAGCAGCCTGGACGCGCCGAGCTGGGGCCCGAGACGGCCGGAGGAAGGAGTCTGTACCAGGACACGTACACGGCCACGCACAGGGACTCAGGCCACCATGTGGGGGGAAGCAAGCCCTGTGCTCCAAACATTAAACTCCCGCTCTCTGTCTTAAATCCACCCAGAAAGAGTGAGCCGGGGAAACCCTAGGCCCCCACTCTGGACCCCAATGATAGCAGAGCCCCAAGCCTGAGTTTGCACTGTTCCTACAGGTGACCTCCCTGTGTGGCCTGAGGCCGTGTACCATGGGTGTTGCCGAAGGGCATCTCGCAATCCTAGGAAGAACCACAAGATTGGTTGTAACCTCCACACTGGTTACCGATCAGCTGAGATCTGCATGAGACAGTGAGGGGCCCTCCCCCTGGGCCAGGGCCGTGGGCGTAGCTCCCCCAGGAGGACCAATGGGGGGGCAGTCTTTTTAAACACGACCATCACCACCACCATTTTATTTATTTAAAAAAAAATTATTTTTAACGTTTATTTATTTTTGAGACAGAGAGAGACAGAGCATGAACAGGGGAGGGGCAGAGAGAGAGGGAGACACAGAATCTGAAACAGGCTCCAGGCTCTGAGCTGTCAGCAGAGAGCCCGACGCGGGGCTTGAACTCACGGACCGTGATATCATGACCTGAGCCGAAGTTGGACGCTTAACCGACCAAGCCACCCAGGCGCCCCTTATTTATTTAAAAAAAAAAAAAATGTTTTTTAATGTTTATTTTTGAGAGAGAGAGACAGAGCGTGAGTGGGGCAGGGGCAGAGAGAGACAGAGACACAGAATCTGAAGCAGGCTCCAGGCTCCGAGCTGTCAGTACAGAGCCTGACATGGGACTCGAACCCACAAACTGCGAGATCATGACCTGAGCCGAAGTCGGACGCTTAACTAGCTGAGCCACCCAGGCGCCCCCTTATTACTGTATAAATAAGGACACCGAGGCTCAGAGAGGGGACCGCCACACTCGCCCATGGTCACAGGAGGCTGGGCCTGGGGCTGGGGCTGTTGGCCGGCTCTGTCTCTCCCTTTGGGCTGGGCAGGGACTGGTGGGCCCAGAATGAAGCTGGCTGTGTTTGCTCGGCATCTGCCTGGTGGCAGCCTGGTGCCCAGGAGGACTTAGGACCTCGTTTTACCAAGGAAGGCAAAGAAGCAAAGACAAAAGAGGGCCCGGGCTGAGAACCGTATCTTGCTTGAGCCCAAAGCAGCCCCCTTCCACCTTGCACCCAAGCAGATGGCTTTCCCGGGGCTAAGACAGCAGGTGAAACAGAGAGAGAGAGACAGAAGAGAGACACTGTGTCTCTCCTGCCCTTTCTGAGTCTGTCTCTCCCTCTCTACTTCTCTCTGTGCCTCTTCATATCTCCCAGCAGTCCCGACGGAGACTTGCTTGGCCCCCACTGATGTTAGACCCCCTCCTCATAGCCTAGCCCTCCCAGCCCAACCTTGCCCTCTGACCCCCCCACCCAGAGCAAACTGTTCTCTCCACCCACCAGGAGGCCGTAATCAGCTTCTCGGGACAGAGCCAAGGCCGGCAGCTGGAGCTTTCCATCCCCCAGCCCTAACCACATTCCTCCCCAGCTTACAGCCTCCCATAACGCCCATCACCCCAAGTCCAGTAACTAAACCATTCTTCTCGCTGAACTTTATTCATTCAACAATCATTCCCAGAATCCCCTTTGTCCCCCCCCCCCCCCCCACAGCCCAGCTCCCAGGGAGCCTCTGGGTGAGAGGACCCAGATCTGGACAGACACCCCAGCCCTAGGATCAGAGGGAGAGTGATCGGCCGGTGAGAAGTGGTGGGGGCATGCCAGGGAAGGCTGCAGGGAGGGGACAGCTGGGGTTTTGAGAGATAAATACGTTTTCCAGGGGGCAAAAGTGGCAGAAAAGACTGCAGGCAGGGGAGAAGTGGGGGTGGGGGCGGGGGTTACTTAGCCTGCCCAAGATGCTTTCTCACAAGGCTCTGGAAACTGTACAGCAGGAGGCCAGCACCATTAGTCTGCCCATTATACAGGAGACCCAGAAAGGGGAGGCAACTCGCCTGCCATCACACAGCAAGTGAGTGGCAGAACCGTGGGCTCTTAACCTCTGTCCTCTGAGCCTCCTCACTCTCACCATGTTGTTCCCTCTGCCGAGAATACCTTTCCTTCCCTTAGCTGCTGCAAGTCTCCAGGGTCATCAACTGTGTGACCCTCCGGTCAGGACAGAAAGGACCCCGGTGTGCAAGTGGGCCAACATGAAACCTGAGACGCTCTGGTACATTTAGGGTGGACTGTGATCCCAGCTTCTCCTGGCCCCCAAAAGCAAACTTCCAACCAGGGCAGCTGCTCTTGTCTGTGGCTCGCTCCAGCACAAGAGGGAGGGGGGACAGAAGCCTGGGATCATATATTTAAAGCTATGCCACGTCCTCGCTGCGCCAGGAAGCCCAGGACCAAATCCAAGAGGGTAGGAAGATGGGAGGGGCTTCAGTCTGGTTCCTCAATTCCCTTAGCAAGGCACAGCCGGCCACGCCCCCAACCGAGGGATTCATCTTGAACCTTTTCAAGTTGCTGAGGCCACCAGGCGGTTGTTGCCCCCCAACAGGGGTGGGTACCCCTCCCAAAGCCAATGTCATTGCCCCGTGGGGATCTCTGTGAAGCGGGAAGCCCAGAGAGTGGCAACTTCCTGCCGAAGGTCACACGGCCAATCCACAAAGACCAGAACCCAGAGGTGTGCGTGCAGCGTGCAGGAGAGAGAAAAAAGAAGCGCGTGGGGCTCTCCCTGCGGACAAGCAGGGCAGGCGTGAGTCTCACGCTCTATGCTACCCCCCGGCTTCCACTCCACAGTGTATCCAGCTGGGGGCCCAGGGCACTGAATGTTGGCCGGTCTTGAGGGCTCGGGGCCCAGCACAGCTTCATGAGCTCATGAACCTGAGGGGGTGGGAGGAGACAACAGGATCATACGTGCAACTCCTATTCACCGTTTTAAAATGTAAATTCACCTCCATCCCTCCTCTGCTCCAAAGCCTCCCATGTCTCCCTACAGAACTTTGAACAAAATCTCATCCCCTCCCCTGTCTCCCTCCATCACCTGGTCTCTTGTTTCCTGCAGCCGCATCTGCCCCCATCTCGTTATTTAAATGCACCAAACTCATTCCCACCTCAGGGCCTTTGTGCCTGCTGTGTCCTCCACCGAGAATGCCCTCTCCCGGCTTTCCCCAGGGGTGGGCTCCTCCTCCTCCTCTTTCAGGATCGCCCCCTCTAAGAGGCCCTCCCAGACCTATCACCCACCCTCATGTCCCCCTGTTCCTCTCTTTCCGGACACTGATAACCACCAGAATGTTCTTGTTAGCCTCTGCTGGTTACCAAGAGGACAGGGTAGCATCTGTTCTGTCCTCTGCTGGGTCCCCAGCACCCCAGCACCCCAGCACAAAGCCCAGCACACAGTCAGCACTCAGTAAACATTTGGGGCCTGGGCAGATCAATTTACGGATGACCAACCTCACGTCATACACTTCCGCAAAAGTTGTGATGATCAACTGTAAGAGTCATTGACGTTTATGGACTCTAAACTGAGCACTGGCGAGGTGTTGACTTGCTTGACCTTCCCCCACCCCGGAAGGCATTGTTACTCCCGTTTTGGAGATAGGTAAACTGAGGATCTGAGAGTATTTGTGACTTGGCATACAGCCACAGAACAGCCAGAATCCCCTTCAGCTTCACGCCCCAGGGTACGCTCTCAATCAAAAGGCAGCCATGGGTGGGGAAGTCCAAAGGGGCCAGCTGGCTGGTGCGGGAAAATCTAGAGTGGGAAACTGAGGCAGGCCCTCCAGCGCTCACCTCACCGGGGCAGGCGGGAGGCGCGGGCAGCCTCTGGCCCTCAGCCAGCAGCTCCAGGAGGCGGCAGAGGGCGGGGACGTCTCGCTCACATCCCATCATACGGAGGAACTCCTAGGGCCAAAGGGAGCACCCGTGGTGGGGAAGGAGCCGCCCGAGACTGGGGCCAAGGGGCAGCCATAGTGAAGGCAGGGAGAGAATCACCCGCGGTGGAGAGAGAGGGCCTCTGTAAGGGAGAAGGAAGGGTCATCTGTGATGGAGGGAGAGGGGGCTGCCAGTGGTAGTGGGGGTCAGCCATGGCGGAGACGTCCTCCCCAGTATAGACGGCCTATATAACGCTGGGACCAGCGACTGAGCGAATAGGGCACAAACGGGGCAGGGACGGGCCAGGAAGGGATGAGGGAGAGGAGGGTTACTGGGGATCCAGGGGCGCTGACTCACGGCTGAGGGGCTGCAATTCTTGCTGCCGTAGGTGAAAAGCTCGTACAGGACGACCCCGAAGCTCCAGACGTCCGACTGGCGCGAGAAGATGTTGTCAGAGAGGGACTCTGGGGCGTACCTGGAGGTGGGGGGCGGCAAGGAGGTCTTGGGATGCGAGAGTGAGGCAGAGGACGGGAGAGGGGACAGCCTTGGGCTAGGGGAGCTGGTCAGTTGTAGGTGGGGTCATTCCCCGCCCCCCCCTGCAATGTAGGAGGTCATTCCCGGCTCCGGGGTCAGTCTTCCCCGCCTGTGGGATGGGGTATTCACTCAGCAACCCAAAGGGGGGGTCTGGGCGGGCTCAGGGCGGAGAGCCGTGGCTCCAGGGAGAGGGGCCAGGACCGAGGGGCGGAGCGGGGTGGGACCAGGTTGTGCGGAAGGGAGGGTATGCTGATAGGAAGGCCGTGGTCTGGGGGGGGAGGAGCCAAAACGGTGGG
Organism: Panthera pardus; assembly: GCF_024362965.1. Taxonomy (NCBI): domain Eukaryota; kingdom Metazoa; phylum Chordata; class Mammalia; order Carnivora; family Felidae; genus Panthera; species Panthera pardus. The sequence continues at coordinate 13,423,861 of NW_026527013.1, forward strand.
AGGGGCGGGGCCAGGACTGTGAAAGCCCCGGAGGGGTCAGGGGAGAGGGAGAAGCGGAAGGCCTGGGCGGGGTCAGGACGGGGCCCAGGCTCCAGGGGGGGCGGGGCCGATGCCGAGGGGGCGGGCCGGTGCGCTAGGAGGCGGGGCCAGGACGGCGGCAAGGGCGGGGCCGCGGCCGGCCCCCGAAGGCGGGAGCGAGGTGGGGGCCGGAGCAGTGGGGAGGAGAGGTAGGCCGGGGCGGGATCCCCACCAGAAGATGGGGCTCTGGCCGGGCTCGCGGACCACGTAGTAGTCTTTGTCGAGCGGCAGCAGCTTGGCGAGGCCAAAGTCGGCGATCTTGACGTGCGTCTCGCTCTCCACCAGGATGTTACGGGCCGCCAGGTCGCGGTGCACGCAGCGGCGGGAGCCCAGGTACTCCATGCCCTGCGGGCGACCACGAGGTGCGGACCCCAGCACAAGCCGCAGGGGCCCCAAGCCTGACCTGGGATCCAATCCCGCAGACCCCAAGCCTGACCCTACCCTGGACCCATCCTGCGCTCCAGCGCTGACCCTGGCCCTAACTCAACCGCTTCTCCGACCGGACCTGGGCTCCAAACTTCCACCTGCAGCCTTCCCCGCGACTCCACGCACACCCCCACCCGGGCCTAGCCACCTCAGGCCCCAGGCCCCCCCAGGCACGGCCCCGCACCTTGCAGATCTGCGAGGCGTAGAGGAGCAGGCGGCTGGCGTCGAGGCGCGCGCGGTGTCGCTGCAGGAAGTCGCGCAGGCAGCCGCTGGGCAGGTACTCCATCACCAGCCGCAGGCTCTGGCGGCCTGGGTGAAGCGGGGAGAGGCTGGGGGGAGTCACCACAGGGCCCAACTCTGTCCACCCCCCCCCCCTCCATTCTTCCTCCCCGGTCAGAGTATGACCCGGGGCCCCTCCCAGCCTCGGGATTGCTTTCTATACAATGGGAACCCCAACAACGACGCCTTTCATGGCCAATGGCTCTTGAGTACTTTCTACAATATACACTGATTCCCTTAAACCTCATGATGACCCATTTCCCGGGTGTGGAAATGGAAGCTTCCACGTTTGGGAAGTGGCTCACCCGGGCCATAGCTGACACCGCGGTACTTGACAATGAAGTCGCTGTGGAGGGCTTTGAGGATCTGGATCTCCCGCTGGAAGTCCCTCTGCTGGTCGGGCCCGCTGTGCTGAAGCTGCTTCACAGCCACTAGGGCGCCCGTGTTGTCGCCCAGCGGGTCATAGCGGCACAGCTCCACGCTGCCAAAGTTGCCCTGGGGGACAGCGGGGCTGGTGTCCACGTGCAGGGGTGCTTCCCCGCCCAGCCCAGCCCAGCCCAGCCCACCTCACCTTGCCCAGCTGTGAGATGTACTTGAGATGCCTCTCCTCAAAAATGGTAGGGTCCTGGCAGGCGTAGAGCTGGGCGCCATTCCACAGCCCATCACGGGGCGCCAAGGCACCAGGTGTGGGGTCTGAGAGGAGCTCATAATCTGCGGGGCACAGGTAAAGTGACCAGCACATTGAGTCCTGGGTCCCGCTCCTAAGCTGACTTGCTGTGGGACTTCGATCCGCCTGCTTACCCTCTCTGTGCATTATGGCAGGGCCACCGCAAGCCTAAGGGTACTTTGTGGGGGCTGGAAAAAGATGCCCGCTGGGCAAAGGCAGCCCCCTTAGGTGCCACGCAAGCTGTGCAACTACCCATAGCTCCGGGGCACAGGTAAAAACCCAACATGGGGACCCTCCACAGTCTCCCTCTTGTCTGCAAAGGATCCCGCACGGGATACATGGAGCCACACAGAGGGAGAGGTGCCTGTTGACCCGGACACCCTCATTGAATGAAAAGTAAATATCCATCACATTCAACCTAGAGCAGAGGCGGGGAGGGGTCTGTTTGTTACAGCAGCTGTTGAGGCTCATGCTGACTGATACAGTCACCAACCACTCCAACCTTGCCAAGCACATAGGGCAGGCTCTGCGGGCAAATCTCCCTTCCTCCCTGCTCTGGGCGCGATATGACCTGCCAGCCCCGCCCACCCTGCCCGGCCCAGCGGGCACCTGAAGTGATGAGGCTGTTCAGGTCACGGATGATGGCGCGGAAGGAGGGCCTCTGGCCTGGCTCATAGGCCATGCACTGTTGGATCAGTGTGGCCAGCTCCATCCACTTGGGGGCAGGAAGGTGCTGCCGTTCCTCGTAAAACTGGAGCTTCTGAGGGTGGGTAGAGTGGCTGGTCATTGCCAGCGCACCCTCAGGAGGCCCCTCCAGACCAGCCCATCCTCCCCAAGCTGCCAAACGGGGGCTTTGGAGGCCACCACTGGTGCTCTGACCTTGGCAGGATCCAGGGTACTGATGGGCATCGGGATCCCGCTGAACACTTCCCAGACTGTGGCACCGAAACCCCACTTGTCAGCTTCCAAGCCAAGGGTCCGGGCCTCCTGGAGACACTCAGGGGCCACCCAGGGGATCCTGTCAGTGAGCACTGGGGAGCGGGGCTGGGGTCAGGGATCTGCTCCCCGGCCCCACGAGGCCCCTCCCTCCACCCTTCCACACTTACTCTCCAGGCTCAGCACAGTGGGGCTGACACCAGGGTCACTCAACTTGATGAAGGGCAGGTTCCCGTCAGCCCCCTCCCGAGCCAAGAGCACCTTCCGGGCTGAGACATTGCCATGGGGGAGGCCTTTGTCTTCCTAAGGGGGCCGGACACAGAGAAATGCCAGGGAGGGTTTGATGGATGAATAGTCTGGCTGGAGAACCACCACGCATCCTTCGAAGCCCACCTGTTACTGCCGAGACAACTCCCTGGACTACTGGTAGGTCCTCCCCTTCTCAAACCCACCCTGTGGCTCCCCGTTGCCTTCAGGGTAAGGTCAGAGGTTCTCAGCCTAGCTTTCAAGGCCCTTTGAGACGCTGGCTCACTGTCCCTACGAGATTCTTCCGCACCCCTACCCTGGTCTCCTGCCAGCTGAACTGCCTGATTCACGCCAGGACATGCAATACACCTTCTAATCTGCAGGCCTTGGCCCAGGCTGTGTCCTTGGCCTGACATGCCCTCCTTCTTTCCTCCCCTTAAGCTACTGTGCAACCTTCAAAGCCCGGCTCCGGCCCTCTTCTGGCCTCCTGCCCAGGCCCATTGCTCCCTACGCCCCGGAGACCCACCAATGACCAGCTGCTCTTCCCTCCTCCTGCCGTTACACCTCTGAGCCTGTACGTAGGCTGTTCCCGCGGTCTCAAATGCCCCTCCTGGCCTCCTTGCCAAACTCCTACGCATACCACAGAGCCCGCGCTCAATTCCCCCTCCATCCCATGCATGGAGGGTAGAGCGGGCAGAGGAACACTCACCAGATAGTTGAGGGCATAGGCCAGCTGTTTGATCACCTGCAGCTTCCAGCTGGCTGGTACCAGGGGGCCAGACTTGCGCAGATATGTATCCAGGGCTCCCAGGCGCACGAATTCCTGCACCATGACACCTGGTGGCAGCGGGGCGGGGCGGGGCTGGGAGGCGGGACTGCATCAGGGGTCCCGCGGGCTCTCAGTTCGGACTGTTCCCTCCATCCTTACTCCACGCGCCCGTCCTCCTCCTTACTTCCCATGAGAGAACTATGCCCGAAATGCCTGGAAGGCGGTGAGCTCTCTCCAGAGCTCACTTCCGGCCCTTTGCGCGTTCCGCCGGGAACACGCCCCTGCCTCCTCTCCCCTCGTCCCTACTTACCCTTGCCTTCTCTGCTTCAAACTTACCCAGAATCACCGTCTAACCTCCAAGGCGGGCTAGCGGCCTCCGACCACCCACAGGGCGCCGCCCCCAACACACAGGATCCCGTGTCCCCCTGTCATGTTCCCCGCTATGCGCCCCGAGGGCAGGGGTGGGGACGAGGGTGGTGTCTCACTGTCTCCAGCCATGCACACGCCGTGGAGCAACACGAGGTGCTGATATGACACTTGGCTCATCAGGCTCGCTGCTTCCAGGAAGGACTGGGGAGAGGAGAAGGGAGAGAAGGCCCATGGGTTCCTCCCGCTCCAGGGTCACACCGAGGACCCCATACTCGCTGCTCGCAAATCGGCCTCAGGAAGAGACCTCGTCCCAAGCCTCCTTTGACCTTGGAGCCTGTCACTGGGGTACACAGCACTCTATCAAGGTTTTCTGGCGGGGGCTGGAAGTCCCTACTGCAATCTGCATTGGGTCTCTCACACAGAAGTGGGACATTTGGGGTTCAAAGCAGGCTCAAGCCTTCCCTGGGTGGCCCAGTCCCTGCTGATGCTTCCATCTACCTCACTCCCCTCTTCTCTATCCACTGGCCTCTTCACGGTTCCTTTTTTTCTTTTTTTTCCCGGTTGTATTTATTGAAGTCATCTCTCCACCCCACGTGGGGCTCAAACTCATGACCCCAAGATCGAGAGTCACATGTTCTTCCAACTGAGCCAGCCAGGTGCCCCCTCCTCACTGTTCCTTAAACATGCCGGGCACGACCCTGCCTCAGGACCTTTGCACTGGCCGTTTCTTCTGTTTGGTGTACTCTTTCTGTTTGCGTCTAAATCCCCTGACCCCCTTCTGTATTTCATGGTTTGGAGATGCCGTGGCTACATTTCTGTCGTTTTAAGACCTGTGTGTGTTTAAATTTCTCTGCATCTACAACGCTCTCTCCAGCCAGTCCTGACCCCACACTCATGGTCCCCATCACCCTCACCTCCATGCAGTTTCTGTGCTTGGCATCCATCACTTTGAGTAGCACCTCTGTCTCCCGGGCTTCCCCGTCCACAGCCTCATGGCGACAACCTCGGTAAATCTTGGTGAAGGACCCATGACCCAGGTTCTCATGCTGGAAGAATAAGGGGGGTTCCTGGTGGGACCCTGGCCTCATTTTACAGATAATGAAACAGAGGCACAAGGAGGTCATGTCACATGCTTGAGGCCACACAGCAGAGGGTGTAGACGGGATGGGATGTGGACCCCAAATGAGGCTCCCCCCCCCCTCCGCTTCCGGGGGCCACTTACCCACTCCAGGCTGTCAGCAGGGATCTTGTGAAACGTCATCTGACTCAGCTGGCACTGGGATTGGGGCCAAACAAGGGATGATGTGGGAGCGCTGCAACCTCTCCGCACCACGATCAGGTTGGACTTTTCTACGGGGCGGAGGTAGTGGGAGAACAACCAAAGGCCAGAGGTGAAAGACCCCCTAAGGTTGGTTCACGCCCTGTCTTAGTCTGGGGTCTCCCCCAGAAGCCAACCCTGAGGTCCGGACTCGAGTACACGATTTCTTTGAAAGGAGGCTCCGGGGGCCACCTGGGTGGCTCGGTTGGTTAAGCGTCTGACTTCAGCTCAGGTCACGATCTCACTCGGTTCGTGAGTTCGAGCCTCCCATCTGGCTCACTGCTATCAGCGTGGAGCCTGCTTTGGATCCTCTGCCCCTCCACCCCTCTGCCCCCCACTTTCTCTCTCTCTCAAAAATAAATTTTAAAAACCTTTAAGAAAAAAATGAAAGGAGACTCCAGGAAGCCCCAATGGGGGGGACGGGGGGGGGGGGTGACCCTGTGAGCCACCTAGTCTCAGTCCTGCTAGAGATTCTGGAAGACTCCGAAGAACCCACACCTCCAGTTGTCCCCGCCAAGGGGTTTGTCTGAGAGTGAAAGTCACCCAGAGGAAGAGGAAGAGATGGACGGAGAGAGACTCCGTTCCAGTGACATCTCTCAGATCCCGCCGCGTCTGGACCTAGTGGTGCCTGAAGGGAACATCCATTCCACAGGCCGAGAAGTCACCTTTTCTTCCCTAACCCATGTTGACGGGCAATCTCTGCCGCTTGCCACACACGAGGCAGGGCCCCCCGATCGACTGCGCGGCCCAGGGGAGGGGGCGGGCTCACCTTTGGGTCTGGGGGCGCAGCAGGAGGTGAGGTTCAGCGCAACCCCATCCACGTGCAGCCCAGCATCCCAGCAGGCTGCCAAGAGCTCTCGAAGACTGCTGTGGGGCCGGCCGAGGCCAGCCAGGGAGAAGGTTCCCGTGGGGTCACACCGGATGAGGCAGCCCTTGTAATCAGGACCCAGGGGGGTCTGCAAGGAGGAGTGGTCCCTCAGTGGAAGCGGGCAGCACCTTCCTCCCCCTCACCCCCTCTCCCTTGAGCACCACAGGCTCATTTCCAATCCCCAAGCCTTTGCATATGCTGTTCCCTTCTGGGAATGCCTCCACCCCCTCCCCCCTCTTCTTCGAGGAGCAAATACTGACTCTACTTTTGGGTCTCAGCTTAAATGTCATTTCCTTCAGGAAGCCCTCCCTGCCCACCTGGCTCCCGGTGGCGGACCGACCTGGACGCAGACAGTGAGGAGGAAGCTGTCGAAATCCTGGGGGCTGCGGCGGAGAACATAGGAGCCGGGAAGGGAGCCCCGGGTCTTGAGCTTGTTGATGGCAAAATCCAGGCTGTGGAGAAAAGGTGGGAGGAAAAGACGGCGGGAGACATAGAGATGGAGGCAGAGAAACCAAAGCCAGACTTCGGTTCTAACCCTGGTCCCTCGGAAGCCCTGGGACCCTCACCAGCTAACATCCCCTGTCTCCTTCCTATTTATAAAATGTGCCAAAAGTTGGGGCTTCTACTAGGGGATTAAAGGGGAGGCTGCAGGTGGAGCCTGGTGCCATGCATCCCCAGGAATGGGCGCTGGGGCCCTGAGGAATCAGAGAGAGGGACGCCGCTGCCCCGGACAGCAGAAGGGGGACCCCAACCTCCCTGAGCGCCAACCATGCCCCGGGCGCTGTTCCAGCCTTGTCCAAGGCTCCCGGGAGGGAAGGGCACCGAGACACCGAGAAGGGGAGTGGCCGAGACTCGAACCGAGTTCTAGCTGCGGAGGGCGGGCATGCGGGGCGGCCCCTTACGTGATGGGACCGTGGCACTGCTCGGCCACCTCCTCCAGCAGCCGCGGCGGCGCAACCTCCTTGCAGAAGAAGTGCCTGGAGTCGGAAGTCAGCCGGAAGTAGCCGTCCACGAGCGCCACGAAGGACAGGGCAGCGGGCAGCCCCGGGAACTCGGCCTCCTGTGAGGATCCGCGTCAGCGCCCCCTCCCCGCGGCCCGGACGCGACGGTCCCGCGTCCTCGCGGTCGGGGTAAGGCGGGAGGGGAGAGGGTCCAGCACCCACCAGGATCTGGTTGTCCGTCCTGGTGACGGTGACCAGGCGGTGCTCCCCGGCGGGGCCAACACGAGGCGCCTGCTTGATGCTGATGTCCACAATTTCTGGAAAGTCGCAGAAGGGCTGGAGGGCCTGGGAACGAGGGGGAGGGCTGAAGCTGGGGGTCCTGTCCCCTCGGAGCCCCCGATCCTTCTTGGAAGCCTGGACCCCACAAACCCACACCATAAGCCCCGACCCTCTCAGCCTCCCCCAGCAGCAGCCCCTTCCCACCTGGCGCCTGTCAAGCCCAGGCCCCTTTTATCAATCACACCCCTTTCAACCCCCCCGTCCCCAAAGTCTCCCACCCCACCTCTGCTAAACCTCACCTCCCTCTGTCGGTGGGTCCCCTCCCTGAGCCGCGCCCCCTCTCAGCTCCACACTCCAACTCCCAGTCTCTCTTGGAACACCGGGAGCCCTGCCCCCTCGCAGTCTTGACCCCTCCCCCTCCCTCCAATTAGCCCCGCCCCTATCTCTGCCCACCCAACCAGTCCCCTTCCTCTAAGCCCCGCCCGTTTTTTTTCCATTCCCGCCCACTCACTCAGCCCCACCCCTCGCCACGGGCCCCTCTCGGAACTCCCAGTCCTTCCACGCCTTCACCCCGCCCACTCTCCCGCCCCTCCTTCCTAGGCTCCTCCCCTGCCGTCGGTGCCGCCCTGCGGCCTCCCACACCTCGTGTCCTCCCGGACTCCAGTGGATGCCGCTGTCACCAGCCACTCGGAGCAGCCCCGGAGCATCCTGGCCACCGGCAGCCCCGGGGAGGCTCACGAGGAAGGTCTCGGCGGCCCTGGCCGGGTCCAGCCTCTCCAGGTCCATGATGTACTTGGCCATGAGCGAGTGCCTGTCAGCCTGGCAGGCGGTCACGCGGCCCAGGGCCCGGCGCACAGTCCTCCGGATACGCTTCCGCGTCACGAAGCTCAGGCCCTGGATCAGGTCGCGCAGATCGGGGGGCAGGCAGGCCTTGTAGCTACGAGTGGGGGGTAGCAGGTCGTCACCGGGGGGAGGGATCTCCACAGGTATGGACAGGGACACGCACAAACCCAATTTTAGTTGAGGGGCTGGCGTGTGGCCTCAGTTGGAGGGCACGAGGCACACACGGGGGGGTGGGGGTGGGGGGAGGACGTCAGGGTGGGGAGGGCTGTAGGCTGGGGCTGGGGCTGGGTTGGTGGGGTCCTGAGTCACATGAACACGCTGCAGACTTGTAGGTGGGAGGCCTCGGGAGGCCTCGGGAGCCCGGGCTCCGGCAATGCCCTGGAGGAACCACGTTTTCTGACTCCCAGGTAGAGGCTGGGTATCACAGCCTGGAAGCCCTCACCTGACGGTCTTCAGCAGCTCCTCAGGCTGCTGAGCCTGCTCACGGGCCATCCGAGCCAGGTCCAGCACTGCCAGGCTGAGACATTCACCCTGCTCCTTGAGACTGAGGCCCACGGCGAGGCGGCCGCTCACCAGGTCATTTCGGTGCTGGGGGCCGGTCACAGCCCGACTGTGAGCCCTGATGTTGCCCTACAGACCCCCACCCTTGGGCCGACTCCCACCCCGGGGCTGCTTCAGAGAGGGTCAGCCAAAGCCACCCAACCGGGACCCTTGATGTTGCCCTGTGGATCCCCCCTACCCCCCCCCCCCCACTCCGGGCTGAGCCCCATGCGGACCCCTACCTGGGCGAAGAGGTGCTCCAGGACTGGCAGGTCAAGGACGGCACTGGCCAAGTCCTTCCGCAGCCCGAAGCGGTGGCATTTCTCCAACCCAAACCAGTTGGGGAAGTAAAAGCTGTTGGGGAAGGGGAAGAAGCCTGGAGTAGGAGCATAGAGGGCTGGAGGACGGTGCCAAGACCTCACAGAGCCCAGGTGGTGCCACTGACTTGCTACGTGCCCTTGGACGAGGAACCTACACTCTCTGGCCTGATGTCCTCATCTGCGAGATGAGCAGTGATCACATCCTCCCTGGGGCACCCACCCTCCCGGCGCAGGGAGATGAGAAGGTTGTAGGATCGCTGTCGCTTGATTTGAGTTTTGAAAGTTCTTTCACGTTTACTTATTTTTGAAAGAGAGTCAGAGCGTGAGCGGGGGAGGGGGCAGCGAAAGAAGGAGACACAGAATCCGAAGCGGGTTCCAGGCTCTGAATTGTTAGCACAGAGCCCGACGAAGGGCTGGAACCCGTGAGTCATGAGATCATGACCTGAGCTGAAGTCGGACCCTTAACAGACTGAGCCACCCAGGTACCTCTGATCACTGTTGTTTTCAACTCCTCATGCCCTTGGGGCACCTGGGTGGCTCTGATTTCGACTCAGGTCATGATCTGACAGCACAGAGCATGCTTGAGATTCTCTCTCTCTCCCTCTCTCTTGGCCCCTTCCCTGCTGATCCTCTCTCTCTCTCTCTCAAAATAAATAAATAAACATAAAAAAGAAAACAAAAACAAAAGCAACTCCCTGTGCCCTCGACCAAAGTCACCCCCTCCTGGTAATTTAACCCACCCCTGCGGGGGTCGGGGTGATGTGTTTCCTACCGGAGCCTGTAGAGCAGGACTTGGGTGCTTGCATCCTCCACGGAGAAGATGTGGCTCGGGGGGTACCAGTAGGACAGGTCCTCCGTGGCCAGAGCAAAGAGGGAGTGGTACACAGGCAGGATGCCTGAGGGGATGCCCCCATCAGCACCCTCCTAAGCTTCCCCCTCTATCCCCTGTAGGGCTGGCATGGTTACCTAACCCCGTGCACCCCTACAGGGCTCTTTCCCACCTTCAGCTCTGACACTGTGTCCCACCCCTGCCCACACACACTCCAGAGCTCCCTATCGCCCTTAGGAGAGAATCCACACACAACCTACTGCCCGCCCCTCTCCCCAGAGAGCCTCCTCCCGCTGTACATTTTACCTCAAGGGATGACCAACTGTTTCCACTCATGTGCCTCTGGGTCTTTGCACAGCCTTTCCCTGTGCACCTTCTTCCATTTCCAAACCCTTCCTCATCCCTCAAAGCCCCAGCTCCAATGCTGACTCCACTTGGTAGCTATTCCAGCTCCCAGTCTGGGCCCGACACAGCCCCACCCTGCTCTTTGGCCCAGCCATCTAAGGACCGACTCACCACTGGCCTTAGCAGCCCAAACACACAGCTCTTCAGCTGAATGGTCCCCAAAGGAGAAGGACAGGCGTTGTGGGGGTCCGGGGCCCCGAGGGGGCAGCAGCACGTGCAGGGCACCAGCCTCTGAAGATGAGAGGCTGCAGGAACGCTGAGGGATCAGGGGTGTCTCCTCACTTGGAGGCGCCATGGGTGTAGCCTGTCTGGACACAGAGAGAGGCAGCCACTCAGGTCTGGCCAGAGGGAAAAAGACTACAAAGCTTCTTGGGGTGTGGGGGAGACGGAGATGCTGCTGGGTGAGGTAGGGTTGAAGCTGGTGAAAGAGGGAGAGAGGAACAGAGAGACGGAAAGAGCAAGACAGAGATGGAGAAAGAGAGGTGGGGAGCTGAGTGTGCAAGGAGGGTGAGAAGTCAGAGATCCCCAGGCAAGGGCTATGCTGGGGGCTGGAAGATACTCTACACTCTATGAATTCTTTTTTTTTTTCTTTTTTCTTTTTTCTTTTTTCTTTTCTTTTTTTTTTTTTAGTATAGTTAACACACTTAATCGGTGTGAATTCTTGTCAGTGGCCAGGGCAGACATCTCCAATCAATCTATACTCTCCACATATACCTTAGGGCAGAATCCCTGCCCCTGGCAGGCATGAGCAATCAATCACAGATGCACAGATTTGCTGACCGGGGAAACTGATGGATACTGGCTTGTGTCTATGGGGATTTAAGGCGACAGTGATGGACCATCACTTCCTATGGATCTAGGAGACTCAAGCACTTCTGGGGCTGGGGCTGGAAGTGTTTGCCTATGATGCAATGCCTGATGGCATGCATCAGATCCAGACTGATGTTGACTCAGTCGACAGGGACCTCCGTCTTGTCTGCCCACCCCCATCTCTCTCCCCTTTATCACTCCCACTATTCCTCCCCTGAATGGGCCCGGGAGGAAACTGCCCCTCATCCCTTATTCCCAAAGCTCAGGACCCCTGGTTAGGCAGAGGGAACGGCTGGGCTTTGGGTCCTGTGAGAAAAGGGGAGTAGATGGACAAGATCCATTTACATTATTGACTCGAATAAAGGAGACACAAAGAGAATATTGGGTAAAAACAACAACAACAACACAAAACTATGTACCAGAATAATACTGGGCGGGGGGGGGGGGGGGGGGGGGGGCAGCATTAATGAGCTTTTAACACACCCAGCATATAAGCCTAGAGCTAGAATAGGTGAAGACCCTAAGCTCTGGGTTCAAATCCCACCCCCACCATATCCAAGCTTTGTGACCCTGCCAGGGCTCCCATTGCTAGGACTCTACTTTCTTAGCTATGAAATGGGCTGACTCCCCGCCTGCCTTGGTGTGCTGAGCTGAGCCCCAAAGTATCAACATTTTTGATTCTCACTAACTGGCACAATCCTTGGCAACAAGCCGAGGGAGCAGTTAACAAAAGTCGGCTAAACCAGACAGGAAGGTCCTGTGGCAGGGCGGTTTAGCGGTTCCTGTGGGGGAAGGAGGGCATGAGGGGAAAGAGATCTTTCCCGTAGGGACACCCCAGTGTCACTAGCTTCCAGACCTGGAATCAGGACTTTCCCAGGCCCAGGAGCCCTGGAGCCCCGGTCACTCTCCCCAGAGGGGATCACTTCCTATTGCTTTTTTTTTTTTTCCTTGGAACGTTTGTTTATTTATTTATTTATTTATTTGAGCGAGACAAGGTGCGAGTGGGGGAGGGGCAGAGAGCAAGGGAGACAGAATCCGAAGCAGGCCCCAGGCCCTGAGCTGTCAGCGCAGCGCCCGAGGCGGGACCCGAACCCACGAACCGGTGAGATCATGACCTGAGCCTAAGTCGGAAGCTCAACCGACTGAGCCACCCAGGCAGCCCCCACCCCCTTTCTTTTTTGATCACTTCCTAAAAGCGACTTAATTGTGGTCTTCGTGGTCTTTCATGTAAACAGAATCAGGCAGTGTATCTTTTGTTTAAAATAAATCTTAAAGATACAGCCACATTTTAAATATTGAAGGTAAAAAAAGAAAAAGCCAGAGGGGGTGCTTGAGACCCGGAAAAATGCCCTTGTTTTAACTCCAAAAGTCCCATAGTCCCCACAGTGGGTTGGTTACCCAACGCTCTGGCCTGGGGCCTGGGAGGGTGGAGGCTGGGAACTGTCCCTCCAGCGACAATGAACTCTAGGCTCAAGGCACAGTGATACATTCAGGTCCAGAGAGCTTGGAATTTGGGGTCTCATGTTATGCCGAACAAAGCTGAGGCCCAGAGAGGAGAGCGTTTGTCACAAGCCACAGAGCCAGCCCTCCCAGCTGTCTGTCTGGCAGCTTTCCTCAGAGGCCTTTCCTTTGTCCCCAGCCACAGCCATTCACACACTCCCCCCAGCCCCCACCCCAGAGCCATGTGGCTCCGCCAGCTCTTACCTGGCAGCGGGGGGACCCTGGGCCAAGGACCGGAGGGCAGAGCCGAGAGGCAGCAGGAGGAAAGTCCCACCGGGCTCCTTCCTGTGTGGGCCCCTCGGCTTCCTGAGCTGCTGTCACTTACTGAAAGTCATGACCATGTGGGGGATGGGGACAGGGAGGCAAGAGGGCTTGGCCAGGGAGGGGCAGACAGTTCCAGAAGCCTCCACAGCCCGGTGGCCCTCCTCAGACAGGCTGCAGGAGACCCTAGACCCAAAGGAAGGAGCGACAGGACAGAGAAGGGCCCCGGTCACAGAGAGGCTCTCAGCTGGCTCCAGACTCACTCACCGTGGGGCCCTGGAAATGCCCCAGCTCCTTGGGCCTCAGTTTACCCATCCGTAGTACAACGGGGTCGGGTATGCAACAGGACTAATTCTGCACCCAGGAAGGAAACAGGGAAGTTGCCCCAGATAAATGTCAAGTTCTTCTTCAGGGTACTTTCCCCCATGAGACCCTAGGAGGAATAATGGGCCCCTTCCGTGCACCACACTTTCTGCACAACACTGTTTGCTCTGTGCACAACCCTAGAAACAGCTCTAACCAGGCAGACCAGGCCTGCCTTCAGGCTCACCTCACCCTCTGGTCGGTCAAGAAGACAATTACTAATTACAGATAACAAAGAAAACCAGGGTGGGGTGCCTGAGTGGCTCCGTGGTTCCGGTTAAGTTCCTAAGTTCCTCCATTGGAAACCAAGGTCTCAGTTGGAAACCAAGGTCTCAGCTCAAGTCGTGAACTCTCGGTTTGTGAGTTCAGGCCCCCATGTTGGGCTCTGTGTTGACCGTGTGAAGCCTGCTTAGAATTCTCTCTCCCTCTCTCTCTGCCCCTCCCTGGCTCTGCTCTCTCTGTCTCTCTCTCTCTCAAAGTAAATAAATAAACTTAAAAAAGAATAAAAGAAAGAAAAAAGAAAACCAGGGTGATGAGACAGGCACAGGGTGGAGCTGGGGGCAGGGAGGTGCCTTTTGCGCAGAGGCCACAATTAATTGAGCTGTGGTGTGAAGCAGGACAGAGAAAGGGCACTCCTGGTGGGGGCACTGTAAGTGCAAAGGCCCTGAGGTGGAATGAGGTGAGCAGTCCGAGGACCAGAGAGGAGGCAGGAATGGCAGGAAGAGGTAAGAACAGAGGGGGAGCCACAATGGTGACCAGGGGTCAGATCTGACTTATCTTTTTTTTTTTTTTTTAATTTTTTTAACACCCTGGAAGCTCTCATGAGTGGAGGAGGCAGGAGGCTAGGGCAGCATCCTTGGGGAGACCCCAGAAAATAGAGTTTTGGGGATAGACTTTAGAGGACTCTTTCTATAATTCCATCACATATCCTGGCACAAAAAACGGCTTTGGTATGTATGTATTTTGTTGACTTTAGTTCAATCACCCACGGACACTTACCAGGCGCCTCCTGTGTGTAGGGCACTGGGGACACATCGGGGGACAGAACGGACCCAGTCTCTGCCTGGTGGAGCCGACCATTGGCGGGGTGGGGTGGGGGGGACATGATATTAAACTGTTTCAGTTGCCTTTGGGGCTGGGCTGGTAGGAGACACCCTGAGTCTGCAGGGCTTCCTGGAAGAAATGACTTTGATACTGAAATCCAAGGGCAAGTGGGATTGGCCAAAGAGTGATCTGGAAATGTGGGGAGTTCCTGCAGAGGGAACAGCCCAGGCAGAGGCCGGGTCACAGCGTTTCTGAGAAGAGCAGGATGTCAAGGGCAGAGGGCTCTGAGACTTGCTAGGAAGCATCAGTGGGGCCTTGCAGGTGGAGGGAGGGGTAGGAGGGTGACCTCAGTGGCAGGAGCCCCAGCAGGCTAGAGGCAGGAAGTGCTGCCTGGGGTGGGGGGACTTGGCTGTGGTATTTTTCATTTACTTCCTGGGTGGCTTTGGCAGAAACGAATGTAAGCATACTCCCATCCCTGGCCCTGAGACAGAGGCTCCAGTCCTCCAGGAAGGACAGTGAGTTTCCAGGGCCCTGAAAACTTCAGTGTGACGGTCACTGTGGTATTTTGAGAGTGAGCAGGAAGGGAACAGGGGTGGGGCAAAGGGACATCCTCAGCCCCAGAGAGGGCTGTGTGAAGGGGGAGGAAGTTTCAAGGAGGCAGAGCCCAGACCTTGTTCAAGAATAAATTGGAGGGCGACTGGGTGGCTCAGTCGGTTAAGCGGCCGACTTCGGCTCGGGTCATGATCTCGCAGTCCGTGAGTTCGAGCCCCGCGTCGGGCTCTGTGCTGATGGCTCGGAGCCTGGAGCCTGTTTCGGATTCTGTGTCTCCCTCTCTCTGACCCTCCCCTGTTCATGCTCTGTCTCTCTCTGTCTCAAAAATAAATAAACATTAAAAAAAATAATAAAAAAAAGAATAAATTGGAAACTTTAGTGAGGCAAATATCTCAATTTTTCTGCTGCCAAAAAGCTCATAAATACAATCAAAGAATAAATAAGACTGGAAACAAACGTGAATTCATATTGTGGATGAAATCTCTTCATTATACAAGCACTTCCTGCGAAACAATAAGAAAACACCAAAGCTTAGCAGGATATGAACCCAGAAGTCACAGAAAATGAGGCACAAATGGCTCTTTTTTTTTTTTTTTTTTTTTTATAAATGGCTCTTAAACCCGGGAAAAGATGCTCAGCTTCACTCATAATAGGAAATGCGCAAATTTAAATTTTTTTTTAAGGTTTATTCATTTTTGATTTTTTTTTTTTTTTTAACGTTTATTCATCTTTGGGACAGAGAGAGACAGAGCATGAACGGGGGAGGGGCAGAGAGAGAGGGAGACACAGAATTGGAAGCAGGCTCCAGGCTCTGAGCCATCAGCCCAGAGCCCGACGCGGGGCTCGAACCCACGGACCGCGAGATCGTGACCTGAGCTGAAGTCGGACGCTTAACTGACTGAGCCACCCAGGTGCCCCAGGTTTATTCATTTTTGAAAGATGGAGAGAGACAGGCTGCAAACAGGGGTGGGGTGAAGAGAGAGGGGGACACAGAATCCAAAGCAGGGCTCCAGGCTCCGAGCTGTCAGCGCAGAGCCTGACGCGGGGCTCGAACTCACGAACCGCGAGATCACGACCGGAGCCCAAGGCGGACACTAAACCAACTGAGCCACCCAGGACCTCCAGGAAGTGCAAGTTTAAAGCACACTGAAACCAGATGATCATTTCAATGGATGCGGGAGAGATTGGCCAACACTCAACACCTCTTCATAAAAACGTCTACCAAAGTAGGTGTAGATGAGAATGTCCTCCACCTGATAAGGAGCGTCTACAAAAAAAAATCTATGGGTAATATTTTACTTAACGTGAAAGACCGAATTGTTTCCTCCTGAGACTGGAACAAAGACAAGGACTCCATTTTCATCACTTCTATTTGATGTTCCTCTGGAGGTCAAAGTCATTACAATGAGGGTAGAAAAACAAACACAAGGCATAAAGATTGGAAAGGAGGAAGTAAAACTCTTCCTATTTGCAGATGGTATGGTTATTTACAATGTAAAAAATCCAAGGGAATCTCTGACAACTACTGGAATTAGCAAGTTCACGGGTTAAAAAGGTAACGTACAAAAGTCAACCGAATTCTTATATACCATGCATTCTTAGACCACACAATTGGAAAATGAAATTTTTAAAAAATCCCATTTGCAGCAGCACCAAAAAAAAAAAAAATTAAGTATCTAGAGATAAACCAAACAAAGGAAGTCTAAGACCTCAGCACTAAAAACTATAGGTTATTACCGAGCAAAATTCATGAAGACTTAAAGAAATGGAAAAATATACCATGTCCATAGATTGGCAGACTCGGTGTTGTTAAGATGTCAGTTCTCCCCAGACTGATTCATGAGTCAACGTAATTCCGATGTATGGGGCACCCGGGTGGCTCAGTCGGTTGAGCGGCCGACTTCCGCTCAGGTCATGATCTCACGGTCCGTGAGTTCGAGCCCCGCGTCGGGCTCTGTGCTGACGGCTCAGAGCTTGGAGCCTGTTTCAGATTCTGTGTCTCCCTCTCTCTCTGCCCCTCCCCCGCTCATGCTCTGTCTCTCTCTCTCTTTGTCAGAAATAAACATTAGAAAAAAATTAAAATTGGGGCCCCTGGGTGGCTCAGTCGGTTAAACATCTGATTTCAGCTCAGGTCACATTCTCATGGTTTGTCAGTTCAAGCCCCGCATCGAGCTCTCTGCCATCAGTGCAGAGCCCGCTTCAGATCCTCCGTACCCCCCCTTTCTGCCCCTCCCCTGCTGGTTCTCTCTCTCTCTCTCTCTCAAAATAAATTAATCAATTAAAAAAATAATATGGAGGGCGCCTGGGTGGCTCAGTCGGTTAAGCGCCCGACTTCGGCCCAGGTCATGATCTCACGGTTCGTGGGTTCGAGCCCCGCGTCGAGCTCTGTGCTGACAGCTCGGAGCCTGGAGCCTGCTTCGGATCCTGTGTCTCCCTCTCTCTCTGCCCCTCCCCTGATCATGCTGTCTCTCCCTGTCTCTCAAAAATAAATAAATATTTAAAAAAATAATAGTAATAATATGGACAACAGATACGAATAGATGTTTCACCAAAGCCGACAAGCACATGAAAATATGCACAAAATCATTAGCCATAAGGTAAATGCAAACCTAAACCAAGGTGAGATAGCACCATACAAGGATGGGCAAAATTAGAATGACAGACGAGAACAAGTGTTGACGATGTGGGACTGGCGGGGGAATGCAAAAAAAAAGGTGCAGACCCTGTGGTGAACAGTTTAGCGGTTTCTGAAACCATATGAGCCAGCCATTTTCCTCCTACGTGTTGAGAGAAACGAGAGCATAAGTCTATATAAGGGCTTATAAACGCATGCGCTCGACAGCTTCATCCGTAATGGTTCTAAATTGAAAACAGCCCAGATGATCACTCACGTGAATAGATACACAACCAGTGGTCCAGCCATGCAGAGGAATACAACTTGGTTAAAAAAGAAAATAAAGTAATAAACTAGTGAAAGACGCAACAATATGGGACAATCTCAGAATCATCAGTGATGATCAGGGAGTGAAAGGAGCCAGGCACAAGGCTTACACGCAAAATTCTGGAACGTGCAAACTATTCTTAACGGCAGAAAGCCGATCAGGTTGCTGCCAATGAAGGTGCCGAGAGGAAGGCATCGTGAAGGGGTGCAGGACCCCGCTGGGGGTGATTTTTAAACATTCATTTTTGAGAGAGAGAAGGAGGGGCACCTGGGTGGCTCAGTCGGTTAAGCGTCCGACTTCGGCTCAGGTCATGATCTCGCGGTCCGTGAGTTCAAGCCCCGCGTCGGGCTCTGTGCTCACAGCTCAGAGCCTGGAGCCTGCTTCCGATTCTGTGTCTCCCTGTCTCTCTGACCCTCCCCCATTCATGCTCTGTCTCTCTCTGTCTCAAAAATAAACGTTAAAAAAAATTTTTTTTTTAATTAAAAAAAAAAAAAGAGAGAGAAGGAGACAGAGTATGAGCTGGGGAGGAGCGGAGAGAGAGGGAGACACAGGATCCGAAGCAGGCTCCATCCAGGCTCTGAGCTGTCAGCACCGAGCCCGACGTGGGGCTCGAACCCGCAAACCGTGGGATCGTGACCTGAGCCGAAGTCAGACGCTCAGCCGACTGAGCCACCGGGCGCCCCAATAGGTTCATCATCTTGATTGTAGTCACGGTTTCATAGATTTACACACTTGTCAGAACTGTGCAAAGTGTGCATTTAAAATATGCAATTTAGTGGACTCCAATGAACACTTAATAAAGTTGAAACGTTGTGGGGGAGGCGAAGGCATAACAAGGGGCTGTTTTCCACCTGTTAGACTGGCATAAATGAAAAGTGTAAGACTTCAGGGGCGCCTGGGTGGCTCAGTCAGTTGAGCGTCCGTCCCACTCCCGATTTCTGCTCAGGTCATGATCCCCAGCCAGGGTCATGGGATCCAGCCCTGCAATGGGCCCCGAACTGAGCATGGAGCCTGCTTGGAATTTTCTCTCCGCCCCCCCCCCCCCACTCCACCTGTTCACTTTCTCTCTAAAATAAAATTTAAAGGGGCGCCTGGGTGGCTCAGTCGGTGAAGCGTCTGACTTCGGCTCAGGTCATGATCTCACAGTCTGTGGGTTCAAGCCCTGTGTCGGGCTCCGTGCTGACAGCTCGGAGCCTGGAGCCTGCTTCGGATTCTGTGTCTCCCTCTCTCTCTGCTCCTCCCCCACTCATGCTCTGTGTCTCTCTCAAAAATAAATAAACATTAAAAATTTTTTTAAATAAAATTTAAAAAAAGAAAGAAAGAAAAGTATAAGACTTCAGCGTATGCTCAAGGATCTGCACAAATTCTCATTGTTGCCGTCACGAGTGGAAATGGCCCAGCCCTGTGGAGGGAATCAGGCAGAAGCTGAAGAAAATGCCCTAGAACCCAGCAAGGATCCTTCTAGTAAATCGGCCTTCCATGAGTGATACCTATACAGAGCTAAGGATTCATCATGGCACAATTTGTAACAGCAACGAGCTGGAAACGACCTAAATGCCCAGGCACAGGGGGGTTTGCTGTATAAACTATGGCTGGTCTCAGCAATGAATATTACACACCTGTGCACAAAGAACGCACAAGGACAAGGCAAGCACAAATGCTGACAATATGGGAAGACCTCCGAGATATTTCACAAAGGCAAGAGCAAGGTGCAAACCTGCCTGGGGAGGAAGCTTTGGTTTGTGTAGAAAGACGAGAGATGATGAGGATGGGTAGACCCTTTGCAGGGAAACATAAACAATAAATAACTTGTTCCCGTGGTGGCCACTGGGGAGCCGCATGGTAGACAAAGGAGGGAGATAGTTTCTGTCATTTACCTTTCCATGCCTGTTGAATTTTGTATTTGTTAATAGTGTTTAAAGGTACGTGTTTGATCAAAAAAGGAAACGTATAGGGGTGCCTGGGTGGCTCAGTTGGTTAAGTGTCGACTTCAGCTCCGGTCATGATCTCACAGTTTGTGAGTTTGAATCCCTGTGTCGGGCTCTGTGCTGACAGGTCAGAGCCTGGAGCCTGCTTTGGATTCAGTGTCTCCCTCTCTCTCTGCCCCTCCCCTGCTTGCCCTCTCTCTCTCTCTCTCTCTCTCAAAAATAAAAACATTAAAAAAAAATTTTTAATTAAAAAAATGCATATCCCTTGCGGAGAAAGAGGATCTCTTTTGCATTGTTGGTGGGAATGTAAGCTGGTGCAGCCACTCTGGAAAACAGTATGGAGGTTCCTCAAAAAACTAAAAATAGAACTACCCTACGACCCAGCAATGGCACGACTAGGCATTTATCCACGGGATGCAGGTGTGCTGTTTCAAGGGACACATGCATCCCCATGTTTATAGCAGCACTATCGACAATAGCCAAAATATGGAAAGAACCCAAATGTCTATCAATGGATGAATGGATAAAGAAGATGTGGTATATATATACAATGGAGTATTACTTGGCAATCAACAAGAATGAAATCTCGCCATTTGCAATGACGTGGATGGAACTGGAGGGTATTATGCTGAGTGAAATTAGCCAGTCAGAGAAAGACAAAAATCCTATGACTTCACTCATATGAGGACTTTAAGAGACAAAACAGATGAACATAAGGGAAGGGAAACATAGAAATAATATAAAAACAGGGAGGGGGACAAAACAGAAGAGACTCTTACATATGGGGAACAAACTGAGGGTTACTGGAGGGGTTGTGGGAGGGGGGATGGGCTAAATGGGTCAGGGGCACTAAGGAATCTACTGCTGAAATCATTGTTGCACTAGATGCTAACTAATTTGGATGTAAATTTTGAACAATAAAAAATAAAGTTTAAAAAAATGCATATCCTTAAAAAAAAAGAAAGGAAACATTTAAGCACTTGGGATGGGAGAGGAAATAGTAACCAGAGCTGCTGTTCAGAGGTTGACCGTGAACCAACGCAATCATATTGATCATGAGAAGAGCAAACACATCCAGCGCTCAGCAGTGCAATCTGGCTTTGTTTGCTTACCACCCCCCCCCCCCCCCCCTGCTCACAAGGCCCTAGGATCATCCTCCAATGAGGCTGAGAAAAGGGAAATGGGATCTAGCCTCTGGCTGGGGATGGGGGGGGGGGACGGCGATACTTGCACGGAGCCTACAGAGACCCCCTTCCTGTTTATTTTTCTCCCCAGCACACATCGCACTGTGTTGTGGTGCCTATTTTTCTTATTTATCTTGTGCTTGTCCATTTCTCCCATTGGTATATCAGCTCTCAAAGGGCTGGAGTTGGTTGTCTTGATCACTGCTGGGTCCCCAGTGCCTGGCCCACAATAGGTACTGGAATTCATTCATCCATCCATTCATTCATCCATTCCTTCCTTCCTTCCCTCATCCATTCATTCATTCCTTCATTCATCCACCCATTCATCCATTCCTTCCTTCCTTCCCTCATCCATTCATTCATTCCTTCATTCATCCATCCATTCCTTCCTTCCTTCATTCATCCATTCATTCATTCATCCATTCATTCATCCATTCCTTCCTTCCTTCATCCATCCATCCATCCATCCATCCATTCATGAATTCGAAGAAAGAGCCTTAGGAGGGTTGGGAGCAGGAACAATGAGGGGCAGGAGACAAGGCGCAGGAGGCCGGGGCCTGAACCTTGTGGCATCTGGGTTCCATGGGAGTGAGTGGCTTGGGTCATTTGCAGGATAAAGTGACAGGAGCAGAATCTTGGGCCACTGCATGCAGCACTGGAAAGACGGAGGTGCTGGTGGCCCAGATGGAGAAGGGGGTGAGCTGGATGGGAGCAGCTGAGGTGGTGACTGCCAGGACAGCTGAGGAAGGGTGATGATCCAAACTGGGGTGTGGCCAGAGTGTGGCCCAGGAGCCAGGATTAAAGCCTTCAAGGTCTCAAGGAGGAAGAAGGACAGTCAGGGAGGGGGCAGCCCAGGGGTGGCCCCGCCAACCAGGAAGTCAGCCAGGCCTAATTGAATGGTGATAACAGAGAGGAAGGGATGCCTAGCCAGGACCAGTTGACCCAGCTGGGCTTCCCTGGGCGGGGGCTGCTAGGAACAGGAGCCACGAGATGGAGGGGGGGTGGAAGGGCAGGAGGGAGGAGCAGGGGCTCAGAGGAGGGACCAGGGCAGCATTCCACAATAGAGCCAAAAGGGGGGCAGGGAAGCTTAACAAACGTTAGGACACACCCCCTGCCCCCCCCCCCTCCCGCCCCGTTCCTCCTTCTGCTCCAGCTGAAGCGGTCACCCTGACCTACCTGGCTCCAAAGCCCTGCTGAGCCTGGGGCCTTTCCTTCCCATTCATACTCCCCCCTCCCTTCTCACCTGTCCTCCCTGCTCCCCCTCCTCTGGCCCCTCTCTTGCTCTCCCAGCACTCATTTTCCAGGACTCCTTTCTACCTTCCCATTTCCTGCCCCCAGTCTGGGAAAACTGAGGCCCAGCGCACGGAGTTCACCGGTGCCCAAGGCGCACAGCTCCAGGGCTGGGGCTTCTGCCTCCCCAGTCCAAACATTCTACGCCATTTAAAGCTCATAACCCCAGGAGCTGGGGACTATTATTAGCCTCATCTTACGGATGGGGGAACTGAGGCCCAGAGAGATGATGTTCCAAGGAACTATTAGTGGGATTTGAACCTGTTCCTGCCCCACCCACACCAACGTCCAGGCTCTTGGCCTCAGCCCGGTGGAGACAAAGCAAAAGGTCTGCTGCCACCTGGTGGACAGTCTAGGCAGCGCCGTTTGGATGGGGTCGTCTCTTCCAGAGAAAAGGGCCAGAGCCAGGAGGAGGCAGGCCTGGTCCCTTGACCACACTCCACCCCTCATGCTCCTTTCCCGCCAATTTTCCGAATTTTCAACACCTGCGGATCCATGAAAAAGGCACTGCCTAACCCATTTCCTGCTCACGACTTCTTTAAGTGCAGAAAGACCCTGGATGTCAATTGTAACACACGTGAAAAATGAAAGACCACAAAGACAATGCTGTAATTATAAAAAACAGCACAAATGCACTTTTTTGATCTCTTAACTGATTTGGAAAGCAATTGTAGGGGCGCCTGGGTGGCTCAGTCGGTTAAAATACCAAATTTGGCTTAAGTCATGATCTCCCGGTTGAGGAGTTCGTGCCCTGAATCGGGCTCCGTGACGGCAATATGGAGCCTGCTTCAGATTCTCTCTTTCCCTCTCTCTCTCTCCGCCCCTCTCCCACTTAGATTCTCTCTCAAAATACATAAGTGAAACTTAAAAAAAAGCAATTGTATAAAAATTATATTAATTCCATCATTAGGTTTATAGCACGTAGACATGTAATATATTTGACGATAATACAAACAGAGGTGAGTAAAGTCGTATAGGAATGAGGAAATGACACCAGGTAGTAATGCTAATCCACAAACACAAGTGGAGGGAACCAGAAATGCAAATGGAGAAGATTAATATAACAAACTTTATAAATACATACTTGTCCTCCTTTAATTTCTCATGATGCTTTAACAGACATACGGTTGTAAGTAACAATTATAGCCATGCGTTGTTAGGTTTGTAACACATAAGAGATGTAATATGTACAGCAGTAATAGCACAATAATAACAATAATTTGGGACAAAAGGGGGAAGAGGAAATGAGTTCTATAGGAGCTACTATAGGAGTAATGGCATCTCATTAAAATGAAGGCAGCATAAATCGTAAATAGATTGTAAATTAAGATGTATGTGTTAGGGGCGCCTGGGTGGCTCAGTTGGTTAAGCATCCTACTCTTGGTTTCAATTCGGGTCAAGATCTTGAGGTTCATGAGTTTGAGCCCCATGTCAGGCTCTGTGCTGACAGTGTGGGGCCTGCTTGGGATTCTCTTGCTCTCTCCCTCTCTCTCCACCCCTCCCCTACTCTCACTCAAAATAAATAAATCAACTAAAAAACAAAAAAACAAGCACATAAAACACCGATGGATGTGTGAAGCCCTAGAGCATCCACTAAGGAACTAACTTAAAAAATACAGTAGGCTTGAGGGTGCCTGGGTAGCTCAGTCCGTTAAGCGTCCAGCTTCGGCTCAGGTCATGATCTCACAGTTTGTGGGTTTGAGCCCCGCGTCGGGCTCTGTGCTGACAGCTCAGAGCTTGGAACCTGCTTTCAGATTTGGATTCTGCTTCCCCCTCTTTCTCTGCCCCCCTCCCCTACTCATGCTCTATCTCTCTGTCTCAAAAATAAATATATATAAATATATAAATAAATGTATACACACACACACACACACACACACACATACAGTAGGCTTGGGGCGCCTGGGTGTCTCAGTTGGTTAAGTGTCTGACTCCTGGTTTCAGCTCAGGTCACGCGTGGTTAGTGAGTTTGAGCCCCACCTCAGACTCTGCACTGCTGGTGTGGAGCCTGCTTGGGATTCTCTCTCTCCCTCTCTCTCTCTCTGCCCACCCTCCCCCCCCCCCCCACTAGCTCGTGTTCTCTCTCTAAATAAACACGTAAACTTAAAAAAAAAGTTAAAAGGAAAATAAAAACAAAACAAAAATATATAGAGTACGTTCACGGTGCCTGCTTGCGAGTTAGAGCCCCACCTTGAGTATAGAGATCACTTAAAAAATAAAATCTTAAAAAATAATAAAAAATATTATATAGTAAAAAAACAATTAAAAGAATTAAAATGTTACACTAGAAAAGTCATTTCATGCAATATAAAGCAGTAAAGACATAAATTCTAAAAACAAACGAAGAAAGAAAGAAAGAAAGAAAGAAAGAAAGAAAGAAAGAAAGAAACAAACAAACAAACAAACAAACAAACAAACAAACAAACAAATACATTCCACACAAGAGCATCACAGTAAGTGGAACGCTCGGACTGCCACCCAGACACCCCTAGGCTGCCTACAACTCCCAGCGTGCCTGGCGCTCCCAGGCTCCCTTACTGGTCAAGGTGGAAGGGGAGGGGCTACGAGACCTACCTCCTGCGAGTTGCAGTCTAGCTGCGAACGAAGGCGGGGCTGTGTGAGGTTGGTGGATCCGGAGGCAATGAAAAAGCAGATCTGGTTGAGCGCCGGGCCGACAAACCAATGGGCGTGCGGCTTGCGGGAGGCGGGACTTCCGTCAACGAAGTCCTGGTGAGCGGCTGCGCGAGGGCGGCCACTTCCTTTCTTGGGTGGCGGCGAGAGCGGAGGGTGCGCCATGAAGGCCTCGGGCACAGTAAGGCGAGCGCGGTGGGGCAGGGGGCCGGGGAGTGCGGTGCGGAACGAATCCGGGGCCCCGGCAGGTGGCGTGGGCCGGGTAGAGGGAGCGTGCGCCCGGCTTCGTCCCTCGCCACGCGCGCCACTGCCTTCAGGTGCAGCCAACATGGCGGCCATCGCGGGCGCCGCGTGGGGAGGCTGATGCCATGCTCCCGGCCCGCTTGGGAATCACGGGGCCCGAAGAGGCCGGGCCTCCTTTCCGGGGGAAGGGACAAGTGGCGCGACTTGGACGCTCGACCGACGGGACCTTGTTGAGCCTCCGAGCCTCAGTTTTCCCATTGGCGAAGAGGACCCAGTGGGAGGGTGCAATAATACTACTCCTCTCGGCGTGGCTGTGAGAAGTAGAAGAAAAGTATAAACCCGAGCTGACACCGGGAGTGCGAGCCTTATCTGTGACAAGTGCTAGGTGAAATCAGAGGGCGCTGTGGCGCAGAGATGGAAGAGCAAGTCCCCGGGACCAAGGGGGTCATGTACAGCTCTCCAGCCTCAGGCCAGCCGCATCGGTCCCTTCCTGAACGGGTGGTCCGCGGGGCTGATGAGTCAGATTGAGAGGTGGGAGTATGAGCCGAGTTGGCGATACTTGGGGCTATCATATAAGCAAAACAGCAAGTCCGTGAGAGATACGTTCCTTTGTACTATATCGCAGAGTTTGGCCTTGGCCGACATACTTGTCTGTGCATCCGTGTAAACAGGGAGTTTCCACTGGGAAGTCCAAACCCCTTGGACTGCTGCTGGGAAAACTGAGGTAGCTGCAGGTCCCGTGGCAGCAGTGCTGAGAGTCCAGGGCTGGGGAGGGCGCTGGATTTTTTTTTTTTTTTTTTTTTCCTGGTTCTGCCTGGAGCGTGCTGTGGGATCCCAGGCTGGTGACTGTCTTTGGGCCCCCGAGTGGAAGAGAACTTTGGGAAGACGTAGTCAGCCGCAAAGATGCAACGGAGTTAGGAGGCTGCAGGCCTAGGCTTCAGCTTTTCCCAGGAACGTAAACGGAAGGAGGAAGGACAGTGAGATTGATAGCCCTGCCCAGCTTTCTGGAGCCGAGGCAAAGGGTACACAGGCACCTTAGTGAATCCTCCCTGCCCTCAACCCCTGTTGTGGAAAGGCTGGGACAGTGGCGTGGCTCCTTCATCAGGATTCCACACGGATGCCCTGGGAGGGGACAGTCTTCTCGCTCTCCTGCTCCATATTGGGAAAGGGAGCAGGGTCAATCTTCACAGTTGCCTCAGAGCTCTGGGTCAGGCGTCATCTCGCCCCCGTTTCTCTTTCAGCTGCGAGAGTACAAGGTGGTGGGGCGCTGTCTGCCCACCCCCAAGTGCCGCACTCCTCCGCTGTATCGCATGCGAATCTTTGCACCTAATCATGTTGTCGCCAAGTCCCGCTTCTGGTATTTTGTGTCTCAGCTGAAGAAGATGAAGAAGTCTTCAGGGGAAATTGTCTACTGTGGGCAGGTACGGGGCGTCTGAGACAGGGTGAGGTCTGGAGCGGGTTTACACGTTCCTGTGGGGGCCTTCCTCACTGCACAGAGTTCCCAGACTTCATAACCCCTGGCCTGTTCCGTATGTGCTGTTTAGGCCCTAGGTCAGGATGGGACGGATCCCTCGGTGCCCTTTTCCTAACGAAAGAGCCCAAGGCCCAGAAGGGTGTGGCTGGCATGCCGGGACACCTTGGCTGAGGCCCGCACCTTTGCTGGACCCCATCTACGAAGGTGCCGTCACTTAGGCACGTTTGCTGTGTTGGGCACTGGACTCTGCGTCATACGGCCGCACAGGGTGGCAGCTGGTTTTTGGTCTAGATAGACCTGGGTGGGTGGCGTTTGGGAGGAGCCTGGAGCTGGTGGTCCACATGGGGGGAACATCCAGGCCTGGACTGCTGTGTACCCCCGGCTGTTAAACGGTGGGAATTTGTCCTAGGACAGCAGGTTTTCCTCGTGTACTTTAAAATTCAAAGACTGGGAAATAGGCGCAGGAGAGGCCTGGGGCTGGGCTGCCCTTGGAGCAGCAGGGGCAGATGATCAGCCAGGGTGGTAGAAGTTGGGCTCGAGCCCGCTCACTACGCTTGCCTCAGCCGGTTTCTTTGGCAGGTGTTCGAGAAATCCCCCTTGCGGGTGAAGAACTTCGGCATCTGGCTGCGCTACGACTCCCGCAGCGGCACCCACAACATGTACCGGGAGTACCGGGACCTGACGACCGCGGGCGCCGTCACCCAGTGCTGTAAGCTTCCGGTGGCCACAACCCGGTTTCTCCTTTAGACTCGCCTGCGACCTCGCAGGCGTCTGCAGCTCATCCGCCTGTGTCCGCCCCCTCCTTCAGACTGAGGCAGGACGGGGACTGGGTGGTCCCAGGCATGGCGGTTGGGATGCAGAGGCAGTGTTTGTGTTTGCTAAGGGGACAGGAGTGGAAAGGATGTTCCGGGTGCATCTTTTTCTGGAGCCTGGCAGCAGGGGGACCTTTGGAGTTGATCACTCGTGTGGCGATAATTCCCACCCAGAATCCAGCCGGGGCCCTGTCAGGATGTGGTGCCAGTGGCCCCAAGTGCTCCCAGGGCAGGTTGCCTGCCGGGGCCAAAACCGAAGCGCCTCAACCCAAGAACTGCTGTTTCTTGTAATAGCGGTTTAAACAGAGGTGCTAACAGCAACTGGATCTCGTCGCCTTTGGGGGGCTGTGGCCGTGCTCCTCAAAGTGAATTGAGAGGTTCTACAGCCCTGGTGGCCCACGCCCGTTGGGGTCCTTCCGGGTCAGTACTTGACGGAGGGGGGGTTTAAGGAGTGCGCGCACCCCCGGCACACGTTCACCTTCACCCTCCTGCAGACCGAGACATGGGTGCCCGGCACCGTGCCCGGGCCCACTCGATCCAGATCATGAAGGTGGAGGAGATTGCAGCCAGCAAGTGCCGCCGCCCGGCAGTCAAGCAGTTCCACGTGAGTGCCCTGGGGGCCCTGCTGGGTGGGCTGGGCTGAGGGGGGGGGTCTCCCCTGGAACATGGAGCTGGCCTAGCTGCTCCCCTGTCCCCCGGCCTTGGGAGCTGCAGGGAGGCACCGGGTTTGACGCAGGAGCCCGGTGGGGGGTGGCCACACCTCAGTGGCCCCTGGAAGAAAGGTTAAGAGGCTTCGTCCCCCTCACCCATCTCTCCTTACCACAGGACTCCAAGATCAAGTTCCCGCTGCCCCACCGGGTCCTGCGTCGCCAGCACAAGCCACGCTTCACCACCAAGAGGCCCAACACCTTCTTTTAGATGCAGAGCCTCCCTGGCCCCAGGTCCGCCCAAATAAACTCCTTGGGAAAACCCGGGTGCTCAGACACGCTTGTATTCTTTGTACACCCTGCAGAGCTCAAAAGGGCGCAGCCAAGCTGTGAGTTCTCTGCTCTGGGAGGGGTCTTTCTCTCTTGAAGTGGGACCCAGACACTTGATTTCTCCAGAAGGGGAGCTCTAGAAATGAGAAGGCCACACCCCCTGGGACTTCATCCAGCAAGGGGCTGTCATGGGCCGGGTCCTAGAGCCAGAGGGCCCATTTTTCAGCCCCATCGACTGGCCCTCTGCTGTGAGCTTTGTAGCGTGTTGCAGGCCAAAAGGTTTGGCCCCTAAACCCATTCCACCTGCCTTGTGAGGCACAGGCCTCAACCCTCCCCACGGCTGTGGTAAGCTGTGGCACTTGGATGCCTGGAAGGAATCGGGATGTTAGGGTTGGTTCATTCTACCTACGAGTTTTCCCTTCCAGGCTTAGAACCCTAGTCTCTGGTTCCGGGATCCTCAGAGCAGACGTGAGGGGGCACCTGAGAGGGCTGTGAGCTGTGGTAGTTTGTCCTTCACTGGCTTGGGGGCCCCTCAAAGGAGACCCTAATCCTGCCCCAGGAGGTAAAGGACTCACTGGGTATCTGTCTCCAGGCAACCGCTTACAGCCTGGGGAATTCTAGGCACGAGGCTAATCCCACCCTGGCTGAGCCCGTCAGGAGGCCGACACAGCTAGGAAGGAGCAAGGATCTTGGGAGGCATCTGTCCTTGGTGTGTGACCTTGAGCGGCCCCGGCCCTTTGAGCCTCGATGTTCTCAGAAGATGAGGGCACGGAGCAGATTTAATTTACTCCGTTGACAGTACTGGGGAAAGTCGCAACTACGGGCACTGGGGGCAAAGGTCAGTCAGGATCGCCTTCTGTTGCGGGGAGCCGGGGAATGAGAAGAAGGCAGGGCAAGTCCGTGGGGTGTGGGGAGCAGTCTGCGCTGGGGTGTCCCAGGCAAGGGTACGGCCTCCCCTCTCCCACTTGGGGGGAGGGGGCTAGTTGGCAGGATCAGTCTGAGTGGTTTCTGGAAAAGCAGGTCATTTCAAACTCCGCCTATGCTTGGAGCGGCACCCAAGCCAGGGTTTGTGCACAGCCAGCCGTTGTCACAGGAAAGACCCCTGAGGATGGGGTGCCAGGCTTCCGAGACCTTCGCGGCTGCCCTGCCTGCTGTTCTCGAGTGGTTCTTTCCCATCTCCAGGCCTTTGCGCTTTGATGGCTAAAGAAAAATCACTTCTTAGGATTTGAATTTGCTTTTTTCTTAGGAGGTGGGCACTTTGCTTTAAGTAAAAATACTTGTGTGGTCTCGGCTCATTACGGGGCTGCGGGTCATTTTTTAAGTTACTGTTTTGTAAAGGTCTTTATGTATGTAGGCGAAAGATGTGACAGATACATGTTTTTCCCCGTAGATGGTACAAATACTTTTCTAGGGCACTTCATGTTGCTTAGGGTATATTTTGGGAGCCAGGCTAGAGTTTTTGAACTTTTTGCCTTGTTGATTTCATTAATCTTTTGGGACTTGGGGCAGAAACCCCTCCTCCTTCCTCAGTAATTGGATCTCTGTATCTAGATGCCCCTCACAAAGAAAAAATCCATTTCCCAGCCTTCTCATCTAGGAGTAATCATGTGATACTAGCAGTGGTGATGTCTGCCATTTCCAGGATGTCCCCATCTGGCTGGAATAGAGGCAGGATGGCCGGGGCGCCAGCAGCCCTCTTTGGCCATCGAGAAGCCACACTTGAGCAACAAAGTGGAAGGGCCTTGGACACCTGACCCTGTGTCTGCAAGATTAGAACATGGAGAAGGAGCCCCAGTCCCGCTTGGACTGGAATCTGGAGCCCTTCAGTCAATCGTGACTTGGTCTTGAGGTGGCCCTACTGGTTGTGCCTGGGGCTAGTCACTACCCACTCAGCTTTTGTTCTGTGTGAAGTGGGGGTGGGGATAGTTCAGGTGAGCTAGAGACTGGATGCATCACTGGGAGAGTGGAAGGCCAGGGCCTCGACAAACTATCCATGTTACAGCTTGGGGGTGGCTGGGAGGGCTCTGCCCGAACCAGCCAGACGGTGGGGTCAGTCCCACTATGGAGGGACCTTTGAACAGATGACGAGTGCACCCCAATTCCCTAACTTCCGTGTCTTCGTTCACCACCCCCTGCCCCGGCCATCTACCCATTCTTGCCTGCAGACTCCTCTACTGTGTCCCCACCCCACAGACCCTGCACAGAGCAGCTGGCAGGACGCTGGCAGGAGGTGGAGACCGCTGAACTGGGCCCTCAGTCTCCAGAGGTAGGTGAGGTGCTGGAACCACGCAGAGCGAAAGCCCAGAGTAGGTGGCGATGGGCCCTTCGTTGTGAGGCTCGTGAGATAGGGCTGGCCTCTTGGACTTTTAACCCTCTGGCCGGCTGGGGTCCAGGGAGGGGAAGGTTCTTTTGGGATCACCCAGCCAACTCGGGTGGACAAGAATGTGGAACCCGCAAGGCCCTGGTGGGCCTCTCCTGCTTCCGGTGCTGAGACTCCCAGGTCCTGTCCCTGGGTTTGTCCAGGTGCCAAGTGTCATTCCTGGGCTGGGAGCCCTGGGGGAGAGACCTCACGAGCTGCCCCTCCTGAGTCAGGGGCCATCAGGGACAAGGGTGGGCACCAAGGCAAAAGTGGGACAAGTGGGGGTCCCGGAAGACCTGACCCAGATCCTGAAACCAAGAGAGACCGAGAATTGTGGAATCCTAGAACCCAGTTGGGGTCCTCAGGATGTAGGAATCGTGGAATCTCACAGAGCACGCAGCACCGTTAGTAAAAAAAAAAAAGTTTGCTTTTACTGAGTGCAAGGTAGAAGTTCAAGGACAGCCAGCCAGAAGGTCATGCTGGAGCCACAGTAGCTCATAACTAGGGAGCTGTGGGAGCACTGGGGGTGCCTGGGCAGCAGGCAGGGTTGGGGACAACAGATACCCGTGCGACAGCCCCTTGTGCGCTCAGACTGCAGCTGCCCAGCCTTCAGAGTCTCCCTGCCCCTCCTCCTCCACGGGGCTGCGTCCTGCTTGCCCCCTCCCTGTTCTGTGATGGGAACTGGGCAGTCAGGGAAGGTGAATCTCACCACCCTGCTCCCTGTACCCCCCCAACCCCCGAGAAGATGGTCCTACACACCTCTCAGGGTTCCCAGAACACGTTCCCATCCACCCGTCTCTCCCTGCCACACAGCCACTGCCTTGGTTGGACATGGCGGTGGGCTTTTCAGAATCTACAAATCTCATTAGGTCCCTCTGGCTCCAAACTCTCCAGTGCCCGTGGTCCCTCCCCTCCTCCCCGCCAGCGCCCTCAGAGTAAATTCCACACGCTTCACCAAGGCTCAAGGTCCCTCGTGGCTTTCCCTGGCCTCACTCTGCTCATTCCACTTGTTCCACCTCAGGGCCTTTGCACTGGCTGTTCCCCCTGCTCCAAGTGCCCTCCCCCCCCCCCCCCCCGCCCCCAAGCTTGGCTCGTTCCCCGCCTTCAGGTCTGCAATCACCTCCTCAGAGAGCTCCCCTCCCCGAAGCCCCACATAAAGTCGCCCCCCAGGCCAGCTCCGTCTCCGACTTGACTTCACTCTTGTCACCCGTCAGCTTCTGAAATGTGCGGTCGGTCGTCTGCTGGCTGGGTCAGTGCCCTGTGCCGGTGAGCGGTAGGGGTCCGCCTGGATCCTGCTGCGCCCCCAGCAGCCAGGGCATGGTTCTGCACACAGTAGGCACTCAATGAATGCGCCTCAGCCTGAGCGTCAGTCTGTAGCCTCCCACCTCACGGTAGAGAAAGGCCGGCAGGGGCCGGTAACCGCTCCCGGGACCCCCCTGGCGATGAGGACTAGTTGGCCTGCTCTGCAAAGGTTTGCATGTATTTGCATCCGTTTGCACGGCTTTTGGGGACGGGGATCCCCACCCGGATTTCCTCTTTCCCACCACATTTTCCAGGAGGGTGCAGCGAGGCTGGGCCTGGAAAACATGAACGCGGAGGAAGGAAAGGAACTCGGTGTCCTCCCCACCCTCCTGGCCCGCGTTGAGGAGTGCAGGACAGCGGGCAACAGATGCCCGTGTGGCAGCCGCAGAATGGGAGTCCCGTGGGGTGGGGTGCAGGCCCGCTCCGCACTGCTCGCCGAGAGGGAGCGAGAAGGCAGTCCCCCCCCCCCCCCCCCCCCCCGCCGGACGCGAAGGGATGAAGGGGGGAGATGCTGGACCAAGCGAGAGTGGCGTGTGTCGACCAGAGGAGACCATGAGGGGGCGGCAGAGGCTTGGGGAGGACTCCCGTACCCTCGCCTACAACCCCGCGGTTTTAATCCCTCCCGCTTTTGCAAGGAGGGAACCCAGTTTGGGGAGACCAAGTCAGGACTCAAGCACAGAGGTCCGAGCCTCCAGTGGCCAAAGTCCCTCTGGTCCACCAGCGAAGGGCCCCAAGACGACAGCGTCTGCGTCCTTTGATGGCACGACCCCAGGCCACGGGCTTCGCCTCCCCAAACTGGGTCTGCTCACCTGTGCCACAGGGACGTGTCAGATACTACCTCCCAAGTAGTCGTGGTCCTCCATTTATTCTGGCTCATGGCCACGGACAGCCCCTCCCCCATGACCTCCATTCTACATACACTTAATGCCTGGCACAGGACCGTCGCTCCTTGCCGGTGCCGTGCTGGAAACAACAAATGAATAAAGAGTGAATGAGGTGCTTACTCTGTGCCGGGCTTGTATTATGCAAGTTCAGTTTGTTTCCCCGAGGCAGGGGCTGTTATCTGCCCATTTACAGATGGCGAAACTGAGGCCCAATGACAAAGGTTCCCCCAAGCGTGTGCATTTAAGACCTGAACCCCAATGTTTCCCACTCAGCTTAGCCCGAGGTTGGGGCTTGGTGATGCCCTCCCACTGGGCTCCGGAGAAAGGGAGTGGGTCCAGATGCCAGTTGGGGGAGGGGTTCAAGCGGCAGGACAACCCAGAAAGTGAACCCCTGTCCCGTGGGAGAGTGAGCTCCCCTCAGCCTAAGGCACAGAAAGCACAGCGGCGATCTGAATGCGGAGGCCACTGCTCCCAGCTGTGTGGCCGGCCTCAGGTGAGTGACATATGCCATCTCGGAGCCTCAGTTTCTCCACCATGTCGACGCGAGACATTAACAGCTCGTGGTGAGAGGAAACCGTCACACAAAATAAGAGGGGCGTTTGGGAGCCTCCCCCAGCAGCCACCCACGTGGCCGGTCATGGGCCTTTCTGACCCAGTCCTGCGCGGAAAGGGTGCGGGTCCTGCCCGCCCCCGAGTCCAGGGGCGGAGTTTCGCGCACCCGGGGAGGCCAATAAATTCGCAGCCGGTCGCCGCGAGCTGCCCCTTTAAGCCCCACGGAGGCCACCGGTGGTCAGCGCTGAGCCCAGCCCCCAGGGAGAGGGACCGACGGCCGGGCGGGGGACACGCCGCTGCACTGGGCAGCCCCGGGCCGAGAGGGGGAGGCGAGGTGGACGGACAGACAGACGGCAGACGCGTACACGCCGAGGAGGGACGGGGAGGCAGGCGACCGCCGCGAGGATCCACAGATTCCTTGCCCGGGGAGCCCCTGCCCGAGTCCCCGTCGCTGCCTCCCTCCAGGGAGCGACGGAGACAGGCGTGCGGCCTCGCTGCGGGGCCCGAGCATCATCCCGCCTCCACGCGGCCCTGCCTCCTCGGCCGCTGCCGGTTTCCCTTCCCCGGGGCACGCGGGGTGGCTAGAAGGGCCGAGGACGCGCTCGGCCCCCCGCACCTGCGCGTCATGGCCGCCGTCCAGGGCGAGGCGCGGGCCGCGTTTGGACCCTGGGACTACGGGGTCTTCGCCCTCATGCTGCTAGTGTCCACAGGCATCGGGCTGTGGGTCGGGCTGGCGCGGGGCGGGCAGCGCAGCGCCGAGGACTTCTTCACCGGCGGCCGGCGCCTGGCGGCCCTGCCCGTCGGCCTCTCGCTGGCCGCCAGCTTCATGTCGGCGGTGCAGGTGCTGGGCGTGCCGGCCGAGGCCTACCGCTACGGCCTCAAGTTCATCTGGATGTGCCTGGGCCAGTTGCTCAACTCCCTGCTCACCGCGGTGCTCTTCCTGCCGGTCTTCTACCGCCTGGGCCTCACCAGCACCTACCAGGTACCGGGCGGAGGCCCGGAGGCAGGACCCGCCCGGCTGAGAACGCAGGGATGCGGCGGGGAGGCCCTGGGACTTTGAAGCGCTGCCCAGGGGGCCGCAGGCGGGCTCTCGGGTGCTTTAATGGGGAGAGGAAGGGGGCAGGCAGCCCTACGAGAGGGTTCTGGGAAGTCGCCCCAGGCAGTGGGGGGAGGGTCAGGAAGGAGGAAGAGGAGCCGCCGTCCCGGTTCTCCTCGGTGGAAGCCCGCGAAAGGCGGAGCCAGATGTGCACGGAGTGTGGGAAGGCTCATACCTGCCCCCCACATGCCTGGGCGTGCGCACGCCCGAGCCGTCGCCGGACAGCGGGCCCAGGGTTCGAAACCTGACTTGCCTCCTCGCTCGGCCCGGGTTTCCCAAGTGTCAGACTGGGCTGACTAGGGGACCTCCCTTCAGGGCAGCAGGTAAAGGGATTAACATCGTGACCGGTCCACAGTGGGCGACCGACGGGAGGTGGCCACAGGCGCTGTGGAGTTCGCGTGTTTGTTCAGAGCGGCGCCGCCCCGGGGGCCAGTGAGCCGCCGGTGGGGGGCGGAGGGACGTGAGCACTGAGGATGGATCGGGCTTCCCGGGCACACGCCTTGCGCACAGGTGCCTGCAGACCGGTCGGAATGTGTGCGCTTGGCGGGGGCCCGAGCGGAGAGCAGAAAGGCCTCCGGAGGGAGGGCAGAAGCCGGGAGGGCGGGCGAAGCACCCCGGAGGCCTCGATCTCCTGGGTAGGACCTGCCCAGGTGACCACGAGCCTCGGCTCCTCCTTGCAGTACCTGGAGCTGCGCTTCAGCCGCGCTGTGCGGCTCTGCGGGACCCTGCAGTACCTGGTGGCCACAGTGAGTGGCCTCGGTCCTGCCCTCGCCCGCAGGGTCCCGCTCGGGTCCCGCTGGGGGTCCCGGTCTTCGTCGGCCCCGCCCACAGCACGCCCCCCCGCCCCCCCCCCCCCCCCCCCATCCATCACTACCGGGTCGCGCGGGTCCCACCCTGATCCTGGAAGGCCCCGCCCAGGCCCGGCCGCTAACTCCCGCAAAGGGCCCCGCCCCTCCACGCCCGGCCCCGCCCCCACCCGGCCCGGCCCCGCCCATCCGCCCGCACTCCTCCCCCTCCCCACCTGCTGATCCCCTGCTGTCCCGACGCCGCCGGCTCCAGCACCGCTCTCCTCCTCTCCTGCTCCTTCCCCCTCCTCTCCGCGGGCCTCACCCGGCCCCGCTCTCTACTTGCAGGTGATGTACACTGGCATCGTGATCTACGCCCCCGCGCTCATCCTGAATCAAGGTTTGATTCTCGGAGGTGAGGGGAGGGTGACGGGGAGGGCGCAAGGGCTTCAAGACTAGACCAAAGGAAAGGGGAGGAGCAG
This sequence comes from Panthera pardus, assembly GCF_024362965.1. NCBI lineage: Eukaryota > Metazoa > Chordata > Mammalia > Carnivora > Felidae > Panthera > Panthera pardus. Next base: position 13,459,445 of record NW_026527013.1, read on the forward strand.
CCCAGGAGAGACTCGGAAGGAAAGAATCCTGGAGAGAGGAGGGGCCTAGGCCCTGGGGCCAAGTCCGCCCCCTGCCCGGAGGCCTAATGTGGGGGGGGGGTTCCTTGCACAGTGACTGGGTTGGACATCTGGGCATCGCTCCTGTCCACTGGAGCCATCTGTACCTTCTACACGACTGTGGTGAGTGCCCCCCTCCCCGCCGCCATCCCCACCCCGCGTAGGGGCTCCACGCCCGCTGGGTGGGGGACACCCTGAGGCCATCGTCCCCTCCCTCCTTTTCCTTCCTGCCAAGGAAGCCTGCATCCCAGCTGGGCCTCGGTTTCCTCATCTTAATAGTGAAAAGTAATTTGAAAGGCTTATTGCGGAGAGTTCAGGGCTAGGCCAGCTTCGGGACGGGCTGGATCCAGGGGCTACAACAGGATCCCCTGGGTCCCTCTCCCATCTCTTGGGGTCGCATCAGCTAGGAGTTGTCATAATAATGATGGCAGCCATCACTCGTTCACGCACGTAACACTTGTGTGCGCCAGGTGTTATTCCAAATATTTTCCTCAGGTTAACTAACTAATTCCTCCTGAGGAAACAGGCCGAGAGGGGGCACCGGTCCCAGCCCCTGCTGGTGGCCAAACTGGGTTTGGCTTCAGGCAGATGCCTGTCTGACCCCCTGTCTCCCTCTCGCTCACATCTTGCAGGGCGGCATGAAGGCTGTGGTCTGGACCGACGTGTTTCAGGTCGTGGTGATGCTCGCTGGCTTCTGGGTTGTCCTGGCCCGCGGCACCGTGCTGGTGGGTGGGCCCAGGCACGTGCTTGACATCGCCCAGAACCACTCCCGGATCAACCTGATGGAGTGAGTAAAACGTCAGCAGTGGAGCTGACGTCCCTCTGCCCTGGGGGACGCCAACCAATGCCTCCTGCTCCCCTCCCCAGACTCCCCACAGGCAAAACCTTTGTTTCCCCTCTCTACACTCCCCCAGCCCCCATCCCTCCATCTGTCCCACCACGTCCCCCAGCCCAGACTGGAGACTCAAGGCTCTCGGAGGTCCCAGCTGGGCACAGGAAGAATGGTTTTTGAATGCGTACGTGGTCGACTTAATAAACCAACGAATACATTTTCAATCTGGCAAACTCCTACTCACGCTTCAAAACCCATCCCGCAAATCCCCTTAAGGCCCATAAGGTCCGGAGTGTCGATCTGGGGCCCTTGAGAGGGTGAAGTCAGTACGGCATTCCCTTGTGGCTGTCCTGCCCCGCCCTTCTCCAGCTTTAACCCGGACCCACGGAGCCGCTACACATTCTGGACTTTTGTGGTGGGTGGCACATTGGTGTGGCTCTCGATGTATGGCGTCAACCAAGCACAGGTGCAGCGCTATGTGGCCTGTCGCACAGAGAAGCAGGCCAAGCTGTGAGTGTTTCGGAGGGGCCGAGTGGGGGCGTCAGGGCCGTGCTGCCCACCTCCTCTGCCTGAGGCTGCCCCTCCCCACAGGGCCCTGCTCATCAACCAGCTGGGCCTGATCCTGATCGTGTTCAGCGCTGCTGGCTGTGGCGTGATCATGTTCACGATCTATATAGACTGCGACCCTCTCCTTGCAGGGCGGATCTCTGCCCCAGACCAGGTAAGTCCGGGGCCCGGGCTCCTAGGCCACTCCTACCCTCCCCACCCCCACTCTGAATTTCTACACTCTGGGGGGTGAGGGTAGAAGAGAGAAGAGCCTGCACAGAAGCCCAGGGGCAGGAAAGAGGATCTGGAAGGAGTGGGGAAGATGAGGCAGTGTGGCGTTTGGGGGGGGAGGGGGCGGGGGGGGAGGGTGTGAGTAGGGGAGGGGCACATTCAGATTTAGAGTCAGACTCCCTGAGGGATGTCAAGGGGATAGGACCGTGGTCCAGCACGAAATGACGGTGTTGAGATTAATAATGATCGCCAGCTCTCGTGTCCCAGGCACCTACTCTGTGCCTCATGCTGTTCCCTTCACAAGCAGTTGGTCTCCCATAAAATCCTTCAACATGCGATGAGGCCAAGGCTGTCACGGCCCCCACTTTATAGATGGGGAAACTGAGGCTGGAGCAGGCGGGCAGCAACTGCCCGAGGTCCACAGGCACGTCAGGGGCAGCACCAGGGCCAGGACCCATGCCTGGTTCAGAGTCCGTTCAGAATTAGCAGAAGGTGGAAGGCTAGCCCACCTGCTGTCCTCCCCTGGGGTCAGATCCTGGACTGTGCCTGACTGTGCAACCGCAGGCAAGGACTGCACCTGTCAGCTTTACTGTCCTTGTCAATAAAACGGAGATGACACGGGACTCTGCCTCACTGGGATCCCAGGGTGCTGTGCGCGGTGGGGCTCAGTGACTATCCTCGGGTGTATGCAGTCAATCAACAAACACACACCAAGTGCCCGCTGTGCGCCTGGGCTGCACTGGGCCCCGGGGACATGCAGTGTGGAGACAGACAGAATCCCCTGTCCTTGGGGGGCTGCTGTCCTGGAGGTCGACCCCTGCCTCCCCCCAGTACATGCCCCTGCTGGTGCTGGACATCTTCAAGGACCTGCCAGGAGTCCCCGGGCTCTTCCTGGCCTGTGCCTACAGTGGTACCCTCAGGTGAGCAGTCCTGAGCAACCCCGGCCACATTTGAGCCCCTGTGGGATAGAATGTTCTGGGCGTGTCCTTCATTTACAGCTCCTGCTTGGTCCCCAGTGGGCAGCTCAGGGCCCCACCTGACTCCCCTCTCCCTTCCTTCTTTCCTTCCTTCTTCCCCCAAACACATGTTGATTGAGCGCACCTGCCATGTGCTACTGCTGTTCTAAATCCCAGGGCACGGCTGTGACCAAGTGGTCCCCTGCTCCTGCCCTCTGGTGTTTTCAAATATTGCATGACTTCTGTCACACCCCTGCTCCACGCACCCGTTCTCTGTGCCCCAATATTGATGGCTCTGTAACGATAACTCGTGTCCTTCGTGTCTTTGGTCGAGGGTATCCTTGCGCCCGTGGGGGTGTCTCAGGTCTGGGGGCGGGGATGGTGGGGCCGTAGACACCTCCCCCGCTCTTGGGGTATTCTGTCACCCAGGCCTCTGTCCTTGGGCTGGGTGGGGTCCTGGGAAGTCAGATGGTCTGAGCAGCCGGGGCCTCCCCCAGGGGGTGTGTGGCCAGTCCCTCGATGGGACCTGATGACCACCCTCCCCGCCCCCAGCACCGCATCCACCAGCATCAATGCCATGGCCGCAGTCACCGTGGAGGACCTCATCAAGCCTCGGCTGCCGAGCATCACGCCCCGGAGACTCGTAATGATCTCCAAGGGGCTCTGTGAGTTCCGGGGTGGGGGGTGTGCAGGGGGGAGACTCAGGGGCGGGGCAGGAGGGCATCTCCCTGCTGAGGGTGACATCCCCATCTGCTACAGCACTCATCTACGGCTCGGCCTGTCTCACCGTGGCGGCTCTGTCCTCACTGCTGGGGGGAGGCGTCCTCCAGGTGAGCCCCCCCTCCCGGGCCCAGCCCCATCCCCACAAGGAGGGGGGCATCACCCGCATTGAACTGAAGTCCGCAGAGGGCCCTAGCTTTTTTTTGTGGCGGAACTGGGTTCTGTCTGATGCCACCGGCCTGATGCATTCTGCCGCCAGCCACCTGGCTGGTGGCACCTTGAGGTGGGAGGTGGGCGGCCCGGTGGCTTGGAGGCGGGACCGGAATTTGTCAGGACAGAGAAGCAGCGGTCTTTGCCTCCCACGCAGGGGACAGAGGCAGGAACGGGGAGTCCCCTCCCCTTTGGGGAAACTGAAGCCGGGAGGGGTCTCCCGAGGCCCCGTAGTGGGATTCCTCAGGTCTGGCTTTCCCAGCGGGGTGACTGACGCCAGGAGAGGTGGGGTGGCGCTGCCCTCAGCTCCCCCGCCCCCACCCACTGTCCCAGGGCTCCTTCACCGTAATGGGAGTCATCAGCGGCCCCCTCCTTGGAGCCTTCATCCTGGGAATGTTTCTCCCTGCCTGCAACACTCCGGTGAGTGTGGGCGGGCGGGGCACAGGGTTGGGAGGGGGAGAGGCTTCTCTCCCCTGACGTAGGCTCTGTCCCCAAGGGTGTCCTCTCCGGGCTGGCCGCCGGCTTGGCGCTCTCGCTGTGGGTGGCGGTGGGCGCCACTCTGTACCCGCCCGGCGCTCAGTCCTTGGGAGTCCTGCCGTCATCGGCCGCCGGCTGTGCGGTGCCCTCCGCCAACACCTCCGGCCTCCAGGGCCTGCTCCGGGCCACCAACACCTCCAGCAAGAGCCCCAGGTGAGCGGGCTGGTCTGAAGGGGGCGTGGCCTGAGAGCCTGGGGGCGGGGCTCTTAATGAGTTACCGAAGGAGAAGGAGGAATGTGTTGGGGCGCCTGGGTGGCTCGGGGCGGTTGAGCGTCTGACTCCGGCTCAGGTGATGATCTCACAGTTGGTGGGTTCCAGCCCCTCTTCGGGCTCTGTGCTGACAGCTCAGAGCCTGGAGCCTGCTTTCGGATTCTGTGTCTCCCTCTCTCTCTGCTCCTCCCCTGTTCACACACTCTCTCTCTCTCAAAAATAAATAAACATAAAAAAAAAAAAAAAAAGAAGGAATCTTCTTGGGAAGAGGTGAGGGAAGGACATTCCCAGTGGAGAGAGGGAAAGTGCAAAGGCCCTGAGGCCACCTCAGTTTAGTGCCTTCCAACTATGGTGAGGTTGGTGAGGTTGGGGGGTATGTAGTGGGAGGAGAAAGGTTAGGAGATGAGGTCCAGCCAGAAGAATTTGGTCTGATTCTTTATTATCATAAATATTATTGAGGTGTAATTAAAATCAACCACTTAAAAGTGGTTTTTAGTATATTCACAAGGTTATGCGACCGTCACTATTAAGTCAAGAACATCTTCATCACCTCAAACGGAAGCCCCGTACCCATTAGCAGTCACTCCCCATTTCCCCCTCCCTCCAGCCCCTGGCCACCCCTAATCTGCTCCTTTTTGCTACGGACCTGCCTTTTTTGGATATTTCTCGTACATGGAATTATCCAACATAGGGCCTGTTTCGTCCGGCTGCTTTGACTCAGCACGGTGTTTTCAAGGTGTTGTTTTTTTGTTTTTGTTTGTTTTTATGTTTTCAAGGTTTGTCCACATTGTAGCACATATCAGGGCTTGATTCCTTTTTATGGCTGAATAATATTCCCTGTACGGATGGACCACATTTTGTTTAACCACCCATCCCTTGGACATCTGGGTTGTTCACACTTTTTGGCTACTGCGAACAGTGCTGCTGTGAACGTTTGTGTGCAAGTCTTGGTGTGGACGTGTGTTTTCATTTCTCTTGGTTTATACCTAGTAGTGAAACTTCTGGATCATATAGTAATTCTTTTGTTTTTGTTTTACTTTTTAAGTGTTTATTTAAGTAATCTCTATGCCCAAGGTGGGGCTCGAACTCACGACCCTGAGATCAAGAGTTGCATGCTCTTCTGGCCGAGCCGGCCAGGTGCCCTCGCCCAACCCCACATAGTAATTCTACGTTTGACTTTTCAAGGAACCACCAGACTGTTTCCCACAGCGGCTGCATGAGGGTTCCAATTCCTCCGCATCCCGGAGAAGACGTGTTATTTTCCATTCTTTAAAATCCTGGGGTGATCGGGTGGCTCAGTCAGTTGGGCACCCGCCTTCAGCTCGGGGCGTGATCTCACGGTTGGTGAGTTCGAGCCCCGCATCGGGCTCTCCGCTGTCAGTGTAGAGCCGGCCTCGGATCCTCTGTCCCCGCCCCCGCGCCTCCCCCACTCACGCTCTCTTTCACTCAAAAATAAGTAAACATTAAAAAAAATAATAAATAGGGGCGCCTGGGTGGCTCAGTCGGCTAAGCGTCAGACTTCAACTCAGGTCACGATCTCGTAGTTCGTGGGTTCGAGCCCCGCGTCGGGCTCTGTGCTGACAGCTCAGAGCCTGGAGCCTGTTTCAGATTCTGTGTCTCCCTCTCTCTCTGACTCTCCCCCGTTCATGCTCTATCTCTCTCTGTTTCAAAAATAAATAAAAACGTTAAAAAATTTTTTTTAAATAAAAAATAAAATAAAATAAAAAATAATAAATTAATTAAATTCTAGCCATCCTGGTGAGTGTGAAATGACATCTCATTGTAGGGTTTTTTTGGTCAGTCTTTTAACCTTTATTTCATCTTTCATAAAGAACAGAGAAGAGCAGATATGCAGTATCATTTAACGATGACTTTTATTTTTTTAACAGGTTTTTTTTTTTAAGATTTTATTTGTAAACCATCTCTACACCCAACGTGGGGCTCGCACTCACAACCTTGAGATCAAGAGTCACATGTTCTACTGGCTGAGCCAGCCAGGCACCCCCCCTAATGAATATTTTTAAACTGCCGAAGTGTAGGGGCATGTCTGGCTGGCTCCGTTGGTGATGTGAGCAACTCTTGACCTTGGGGTCATGAGTTCAAGCCCCATGTTGGGCATAGAGACTACTTAAAATAAAATCTGGGGGTGCCTGGGTGGCTCAGTTGGTTAAGCGTCCGACTCTTTTTTTTTTAAATTTTTTTTTAACGTTTATTTATTTTTGAGACAGAGAGAGACAGAGCATGAACCGGGGAGGGTCAGAGAGAGAGGTTTTTTTTTTTTTTTAATTTTTTTTTTAACGTTTATTTATTTTTGAGACAGAGAGAGACAGAGCATGAACCGGGGAGGGTCAGACAGAGAGGGAGACACAGAATCGGAAGCAGGCTCCCGGCTCTGAGCAGTCAGCACAGAGCCCGACGCGGGGCTCGAACTCACGGACCACGAGATCGTGACCTGAGCCGAAGTCGGACGCTTAACCGACTGAGCCACCCAGGCGCCCCGAAGCGTCCGACTCTTGATCTCAGCTCAGGTCACGATCTCATGGTTCATGAGACTGAGCCCCACTTTGGGCTCTGTGCTGACTGCACGGAGCCTGCTTGGGATTTTCTCTCTTCTCTCTCTGCCCCTCCACACCTGGTGCTGTCTCTCTCTCTCTCTCTCTCTCTCTCTCTCTCTCTCTCTCTCAAACAATAAGTAAATACGCTTTAAAAACGTTGTTTTAAATAATAAAATAAAATCTCTAAAAAGTAAATTAAAAACATAAACTATAGAAGTTTAGATTATAAGTCAAAACTTTCTTTTACCTAAAACATAATAGTTATTTTCCTAATATTACTCACTAATATAGGGTTGTATAAACATCGACATATAATTCAAATGCCATAAAATTCACCCTTTTAAAGTGTACAACTTGGGGCACCTGGGTGCCGCAGGTCCCGGGGTCATGGGATCGAACCCCGTGATGTGGAGCCTGCTTGAGATTTTCTCTCTCTCTCTCTGTCTCTTTCTCCCTGTGCCCCTCTCCCCTGCTCATGTGCTTTCTCTCTCTCTCTCTCTCTCTCCTCCTAAAGCAAAAACGAAAGCCAAACCAAACCAAAACAAAAAGCGTACATCTCAGTGGTTTTTAATATACTGGAAGCCTGTACCTCCCTCTCCCCTCCACCTGTTTCGCTCATCTCTCCGCCCCCTAATCATTGTAATTTTGATTTGCATTTCCCTAATCACTAATGATAGACCATATTTTCATGCGCTTATTAGCCATTTTTACACCTTGTTTTGAGAAATGCCTATTCGAACCCTTTGCCTGTTTTTTAAGTGGGTCATTTCTTTTTTATGGTCGAGTGGTAATTTGTATGTTCTTTAAATCTTTATGTAGTCGGGACACTAGATCCTTATCAGATGTATGATTTGCAAATATTTTCTTCCACTCTGTGGGCTGTCTTTTCATCCTCTTGATGGACAAAAGTTTGCGGGTTCGATGAAGCCCAGTTTATCTACGTTTTCCTGGGTTGCTTGTGCTTTGGGTGTCAGAGCTAAGAAACGATGACCTGATCCAGGGTCACAAAGAGGCACACACCTGTGTTTTCTTCTAAGAGTTTAATTTGGGTAGATTCTGAGGGTCCTAGGGAGCCACAGAGGGTGGGGAGCAGTGGCGGGAGGTGATCTGAGTTACCTTTTAGTAACGCTCCCTCTGGCTGTGTGTAGAGAACACCTGTGGGTGGCAGTGCGTTAGCAGGAGGGAAAGAGAAGTGACCACTGCACACATCTGAGTGGGCAGTAATGGAAGACTGGGCTAGAGCAGATTGGGAGTGGCTTTTGGACTCATGCCTGCCTCTCACACCCCCAGCCCTGAAATGGACCCCGGTCGACCCGCCTTAGCTGACAGCTTCTACGCCATTTCCTATCTTTATTATGGTGCCCTGGGAACGCTGAGCACTGTGCTGTTTGGAGCCCTCGTCAGCTGCTTGACAGGTAAGCAAGGTGTATGCCCTTCTCCGAGATCACCTTGCGCATCCCTTTGCCTCCAGGACCCACCGGGCAGGGAGAAGAGGAAGGACATTCCTGTCAGCCAAATGGTCTCCGCGTGCTGGATGCATCTGCAGCCTTTATGCTGTGTCGTCTTCGGGACAACCCCGCACTTCGCAGGGCTTGTCCCATGTTGCAAAGGCAGAAACTGAGGCACCCCCTCCCCCCTTCTGCCTGACTCTAGTCCCTCCTCTGCCTCCAAAACGAAGTCTTTGCTAGAGGTCGTGGGGTGGAGCTTGAGACGCTGTCCATTGTGCTGAAATCTCTTCTCGTCAGGGCCTTGGCGACTCCGTGTCCCTCCTGGAATTCTGAATGCCACCGAGAAGTGGAGAGAGATCAAGAGAAATCAATAGTGATCACAGTACCTGTTCTTGCTTCCTGTGTCTCAGACTTGACACTCATCTGGGCTTTACTGAGCCCGTTTCTGTGCCAGGCGTCATTCTAGATGCTGGGGAAATATTGAACCACACACTGGACCTGCCCAGCCACCCACTGATGTATTACATCCCCTCACTGTGCAGATGAGAAAACTGAAGCCCAGAGAAGGGCAGAGGCTTGCCAGGGCACCCAGTGGGTCATTACTGAGCCCGAGATTGGGACCCATCAGTGTCTCCCTTTCCCCTCCCTGTGCTTGGTCTCCAGTTCTCATTGCCCTGTCACTAAATACCCCCATTTCCCTCAGGCCCCACCAAGCGCAGTGCCTTGGGTCCTGGGCTGCTGTGGTGGGACCTTGCACGACAGACAGCATCGGTGGCCCCCAAGGAAGAAGCGGCTACCTTGGATGACAGCTTGGGGAAGGTCAGTCACAGGGCTGGCTCCCAGAGCAGGGGGAAGGGCAGTGAAATGACTTTGGGTGCTCTGGGCATGGCCATAATTCAGGGGAGGGACATGGTGAGTCACTATCTTTCTCAACCTCTTGTTACCTCCAGTGGAAAGCCTCCACTGAGAGGTGATGTGTCTTCAACACTTTTTATTATTCCCTTAGCAAAGACTGAGCAGAATTTCATACTGTTCATTTCCTTGTATCATTTTTACAATTAGTTTCAATCTATGGCAGGTGAAACTGGTTTGCCTTTAGGGTGTTGATGCAAAGTCCCTCCTGTAAATAAAATTACTTAATTCAGAAGTGAGTCAACTTAGAGAAAATCTTACATAAGAAACACAACAGGGAGTAGACCAACTTCAGCCAAAGCCATGTGGTTACTATGTGAATGCCCTGAATTTGGAACATGCTGTCCCTGATCCAGACCCGCCCCTGCTTTGGAATCCCTGTTTCATTTTCTCATTTCTTACACACTTGCTGTGTCCCCAGGCCTATTCTGGGCTGGGGTTCGAGTCCACTGTCTAGGAGGAGCAGGGGAAAGCTGAACTGAGAAATGAGTAGGATCTCAGCAGGTCACGAGGACAATAAAACAGGGTCCTGTGATGAGGGCGGCCTCTTGGAAGAGGTAAGAGCTAGAGCCCACAGGGAGGAGGAACCAGCCTGCAGAAGATCTGGGGGGGAGGGCATTGTTGATGGAGAGCACAGCAGGTGCAAAGGCTGAGGCCAGAAGCTTGAAAGGGGGAGGTATGGAGAGGGAAGGGATTTGGCTGAGTGTTTTGAAAGCTCCTTCCAGCTGCTGAAGGGAAATATTTATTTTCTTGAAAGGAGAGCAGGCAGAAAGTCAGAGAGAGAGAGGGAGGTATGCATCCGTGCAAGCTTTAACGGCCTGGACTATAGGTCGCCTGGGCATTGGGGGAGAGAAGTGGATGGGGACTTTGGAGGCAGAAGGGACAGGACTGGCTGATGCACTGACCAAGGGGACAATTGTGCGACCCTCCCCAGGTCTCCTTCTAGGCCCTCAGTGATCCCATCTGCGGGATGAGCTGACCCAGCAGAATGGGGTCTCTGAATGGGATTTCTTCTCTCTCCCCTCCAGGGTGCTGAGGAGCTGCCCCCTGGAGCCAAGAGGCCTCCTGACTTCTTGCCCAGTGATGAGGACCATCCGCTCTTCCTGGGGCAGAAGGAGGTGGAGGGAGCCGGCTCCCAGACCCCCAGCAGTGGACATGACCATGGCCAGGACCTTCGGGAGACCCACCTCTGAGCCAGCGGGCGACTGACCACTGAACCCCGCAGGTTCCTGGGATGGAACCTCAGGGTGGGCCACTCCCAGGCCACAGGAGCATAGCCTCGGGCTCCGATTGGCTGGACTGTGTCCTATGCAAATGAGTTTGGGACTGAATGTCCCGCCCTACGGAAAGAGGTGAAGCCCTGCCTTTAGGAGGTCATTTTATCCAGCCCCCTTCTTCCAGCCAGTCCCTAGTCTTAGGTGCTGCACCCTTGCCTGCTCCCCCAAAACGAAGCCAGATTTTTCTCCACGTTCAATGGAAAGATGTTGGAGTCCCCTCTGGACAACATGGGAAAACTCCAGGCCCAAGATGAGGGTCTGAGAAAGTCTCCGGGGCTCCTCTGGAACATGTCTGAACCTTAGCAAGGATTTTGAAGGTCCTCAGGCACAACCCCCTGCACCCCATTTCACAGATGGGGAAACTGAGGTCTGGAAAGGGACGACAACTTGACCAAGGTCACAGAGCAAACTAGAGATTCATTGAGAGTTGGGCACCAGCTCTTCCTCCTTCACCTCTCTGTTTTCCTCCCTTTGAAGGGTCAGACATCATAAGGTCCTTGACCTTGGGAGCAAGAAGGGAGGATAAAAGAGAAATAGCGTTTTCAATCTTCTTCTTTGCGCTTGGACACTATCCATCGCATCTACTAAGAACCATGAGCCCCCTTCCCAGAGGAATACACTAAGGCTTAGTGGGGTTTCCTGAGGTCACACAGCGAGCTGGGTCTGGGCAGGGACAGGCCTGGGAGCCGCGTGAAGCTGACGCTCCATTGCCAACTTGTCACCGGTGAACAGGGTCACTTAGGTTGGGCAAACCCACGTGCTGGGGATGCTCTTGACTTTGGTTAGAGACTTACTCCATGCACATCAAATAAACGGACTTTGACGCTTGATGTTCTGTGCTCTCTGAAAAATCATTCTGGCTGCTGCCTCCGCTGTCCTCCGTCAGATCTGAGTGTGAGTCTCAGGGTCTCTTGACCCAAGCCCGTGAATGAATAAACCCGAGTATTTAAAGCAACAGAGCAAGGTAATAATTGCCACATCGGGGTGCGTTGTGCTGCCCTTCCTGACCCCTAGCTTCTCTCCCCTTCTGACTTGCTCTTAAAGCACCCCTTCCTCACCGCTCTTTGTGCCTGGACCCTGCCAGTCTCCACACTGTCCTTGCACCTGCGCCTTGGGGTTGCTGTGGCCTCTTGAAAGCTGGCTGCACTCACCTCTGCCCACACAACTGCTGCGGCTCCTTTGGTCCCCAAGGGAGCATCCCCAGCTCATTTCCATAGGGTGTCCCCAAAATTCAAGACCCAGAACCTCAGAACGTGAGCTTATTTGAAAATAGAGTCTTGGCAAGTGTACCTAGTTAGATTGAGATAAGGTCGTACTGGATTAGGGTGGGCCTTCAGTCCAATGTCTGCGTCCTTATAAGAAGAGAAGAGGCACATAGGGAGAAAGCCACATGGACACCGAGGCAGAGATGGACACAGAAATGGACACATCTACCAGGCAAGGGACACCAAGGATTGCTGGAACCACCGGAAGCCAGGGAAAAGGTAAGAGAGGGATTCTCTCCTAGAGTCTTCAGAAGGAGCACAGGCTGCCAACATCTTGATTTTGGACTTCTGGCCCCCAGAACCGTGAGAGAATAAATGTCTATTATTTTAAGCTATGACAGCCACAGGAAATTAACACATGCTTCCAGACCTGGTCTCTCTCCACCCCTCAGAGACCTGGCCCTCTGTACAGGCTGTTTTCCGGAGACCTTTGGATTTGGACTTAAAAGGGACCATTACAAATTTCAAACCAATGACTGAGCAGCACGGGAAGCGGACTTTCCACCGGTTGGGGGTGTTTGCTCAGAGCACAGCCCAACGTGGGGGTGAAAGAGGCAGGAGGGGCTAAGGCAGAACAAGCTGGTCTGAGGTTTTCGAGATCCAGCCAGGCCGGATGTATCAGGAGTTCGTTCCTTCTCATTTTGCTGAAGCTCAAGCCCCAGCTCGTTCATCCATTCACCGTGTCAGCCTTGAAAACGAAGCAGTCCGTTATTTTACCAGCAAAATGGGCTTATTTGGGAACGGCAGAGGAATTGCAATTCGGGACTCACAAGCTGTGGCAAGACCGTGGCCGAGTCTAGAAGACAAAGGAGCGGAACATTACTTTGTAGAGAAAAAGAAGGAAGTGGGGAGGGGTTGGGGAAAAGTGAGGGTTCAGGGTGGTGATGGTCTCTCACTGGCGGTTCCTCCTGCAGGGGTAGTAGAGTAAGCTCCTTCCTGCTGGAAAATGCAAGGTGGCTTCTTCCCCTTGAAGGGCCGCCATTGACAATGAGTTGGTAAGGCGTCAGAGCGCCCTCTTCTGGCCTCCCAACTATTTTAAACGCAGTTTCCCTTTTAAAGATGACCTTTGGCAGAACAGAATTTGTAGTTTTGATTTATCAAAGTTATACATTAACATTTTTTTAACGTTTATTTATTTTTGACAGAGAGAGAGAGACAGAGCATGAGTGGGGGACGGGCGGGGAGTGAGGGAGACACAGAATCGGAAGCAGGCTCCAGGCTCCGAGCTGTCAGCACAGAGCCCAGCGTGGGGCTCGAACTCACGGACTGCGAGATGTGACCCGAGCCAAAGTCAGACGCTCAACCGACTGAGCCACCCAGGCACCCCAATCAAAATTATACATTAAAAAAATTTTTTTAATGCTTATATATATATTTTTTTTTTTGAGAGAGAAAGAGAGAGAGAGAAACAGAATACGAGCAGGGGAGGGGCAGAGAGAGAGAGGGAGACACAGGATCCCAAGCAGGCTCCAGGCTCTGAGCTGTTAGCACAGAGCCTGACGCGGGGCTTGAACCCACAGACTGTGAGATCATGACCTGAGCTGAAGTCGGACGCTTACCTGACTGAGCCACCCAGGCATCCCTCTTTTCTTTTTTTTTTTTTTTTTTGTGGTAAAATATAGACAACGTAAAAAATTAACGTTTTAGGGACGCCTCTGTGGCTCAGTAGGTTAAGCGTCCAACTGTGGCTCAGCTCACAATCTCGCGGTTCGTGAGTTCAAGTCTTGCGCCGTCGGGCTCTGCTGACAGCTCAGAGCCCGGAGCCTGCTTCGAATTCTGTGTCTCCCTCTCTCTCCACCCCTCCCCCGCTCACACTCTATCTCTTTCTCTCGAAAATAAAGAAACATCAAAAAAAATTTTTTTAGGCGTGCCTGGATGGCTCAGTCAGTTAAGCACCTGACTTTCACTCAGGTCACGATCTCGTGGTTCGTGAGTTCAAGCCCCAGGCCAGGCTCCATGCTGACAGCTCGGAACCTGGAGCCTGCTTTGGAATCTGTGTCTCCCTCTCTCTCTCTGCCCCTCCCCTGCTCACACTCTCTCTCTCTCTCAAAAATAAACATTAAAAAAATAAATATAGGGGCACCTGGGTGGCTCAGTCGGTTAAGCGGCCGACTTCGGCTCAGGTCATGATCTCGCGGTCCGTGAGTTCGAGCCCCGCATCGGGCTCTGTGCTGACAGCTCAGAGCCTGGAGCCTGTTTCGGGTTCTGTGTCTCCCTCTCTCTGACCCTCTCCCGTTCATGCTCTGTCTCTCTCTGTCTCAAAAATAAATAAACGTTAAAAAAAATTTAAAAAAAATCAACTACGATCATATAAAAATATATATATATATATATTTTGGTCATCTGAATGACTATATATATATATATATATACACACACACACATATATATGTATATGTATATGTGTGTGTGTGTGTATATATATATATATATATATATATATATATATATAATGAATCTCAATATCACAATGTCTATTATATTGTTTGGGGGTCCCTTGAGATTCCATATGAAATTAATGATAGTTTTTTTTTTTTTTAATTTAGATTTTTCTACTTCTTAAAAAAAAACACTACTGGAACTTGATAGGGATTGCATTGGCTCTGTAGATCACTTTGGGTAGTATTGATATTTTAACAAGTTTAAGTCTCCCAGTGCATGAACGTGGGACATCTTTCTATTTATTTATGTTTTTAAATTTCTTTCAGGAACATTTTGTAGTTTTTAGTGTACAAGTCTTTCACTTCCTTGGCTAAGTTTTTTCCTAATATTTTATTCTTTTTTTTTTTTTTTTTTTTTTTTAGAGAGAGAAAAGAGAACGTGTGCACATTTGTGCATGCAAGTGGGGGAGGGGCAGAGGGAGAGGGAGCGAGAGAATCCCAAGCAGGCTCCATGCCGAGCACAGAACCCAAGGTGGGGCTCGATCTCATGACTGAGAGATCATGACCTGAGCCGAAATCAAGAGCTGGATGCTTAACCTACTGAGCCACCCGGGCGCCCCTCTTCTTTTTAATGTTATTGTAAATGAAATTGCTTTCTCAATTTTTTTTCCATAATGTTATTAGTACATAGAAATGCAGCTGAATTTGGGGCCCCTGGGTGGCTCAGTCAATTAAACATCCGACTCTTGACTTTGGCTTGGCATGATCCCAGCGTCGTGAGATCAAGCCCTGTGTCAGGTTCCACGCTGAGCAGAGTCTGCTTGAGATTCTCTCTCCCTCTGCCCCTCTCCCCTGCTCTCTCTCTCTAAAATAAAAATTAAAAAATCAAGTGTCACTGAGATTTAAAGAAAAAAAAAGTCACTGTCAGAATTTCTCAGCCATGGCACTGTTGACGTTTCGTGCTGAATAGTCCTCTATTGTGGGTGCCGTCCTGTGGGTTGTAGGGTGTTGAGAAGAATTTCCTGGCTTCCACCCACTGTCCCTCCCCCTAAGCTGGGATAACCAGAGATGTCTTCAGACATTGCCAGTGTCCCCAGGGGAGCAGAATTATTTCCGGTAGAACACGACTATTCTATGTTCAAAAAGAGTCAAGATGGGGGCGCCTGGGAGGCTCGGTTGGTTGAGCATCTGACTCTTGATTTCAGCTTGGGACATGATCTCAAGGTTCGTGGGATCGAGCCGTGTGCCCAGCTCTGTGCTGACAAAAAGGGGCCTGCTTGGGATTCTTGCCCTCTCTCTCTGCCCCTCCCCACCACTCTATCAAAATAAACTAAAAACAAAAAGCAAAAACAAAAAAGAATATCTCTAAAAAAAAAAAGTCAAGATGGTATACGTAGGATGTCCTTTTCCATAGCATATTTTTAATTTTTAAAGTCACTCATTTTTATAACCAAAATAGAAGAATATTTTGAGGGGCACCTGGGTGACTCAGTCAGTGGAGTGATTGACTCTTGATTTTAGCTTAGGTCGTGATGCTGGGGTCATGAGATCAAGCCTGTGTTGGCTGTGCTGAGTGTGGAGCCCACTTGAGATTCTCTCTCCCTCTCTCTCTGCCCCTTTCCCTCCACTCTCACCCACTCTCTCTCTCTAAAAAAAATAAATAAATAAAGGCTATGTTGAAATGGTTGACATTTACTGAGCATGTACTATGTGCCAAGTGGTTTACTCATGTTAGGAGTGTTGGTGATGGGTCACCTGGGTGGCTCAGTGGGTTAAGCGTCTGACTCACTCTTTTTTTTTTTTTTTTAAGAGAGAGAGAGAGATGAGGGAGGGGCAGAGAGAGGGAGAAAGAACCCCAAGTTTGAGTAGGGCCCAAACCCGTAAACTACAAGAAGATGACCAGAGCCAAAACCAAGAGTCAGTTGCTTACCTGAAGTATCTGACTCTTGATTTGGGCTAGGATCATAATCCCGGAGTCATGAAATTGAGCCCCATGTCAGGCTCAGCACCAAGCGTGGAGCCTGCTTGGGATTCTCTCTCTCTCCCTCTCCCTCTCTGTCCCTCCCCTACTCGTGTTCGTGTTCTCTCTCAAAATAAGTAAGTAAAACACTTTTATTTATTTACTTATTTTAAAGAATTTTTAATGTTTATTTATTTTTTGAGATAGAGACGGAGTGTGAGCAGGGAAGGGGCAGAGAGAGAGGGAGACACAGAATCGGAAGCGGGTTCCGGGCTCCGAACTGTCAACACAGAGATTGATGCGGGGCTCAAACTCATGAACCAGGAGATCATGACCTGAGTCAAAGTCAGATGCCTAACCGGCTGAGCCACCCAGGTGCCCTGTAAATGAATGTAAAAAAATTACTTTAAGGGGCACCTGGGTGGCTCAGTTGGTTAAGCGTCCGACTTCAGCTCAGGTCACAATCTCACAGTTTATGGATTCGAGTCCTGCGTCGGGCTCTGTGCTGACAGCTCGGAGCCTGGAGCCTGCTTCCGATTCTGTGTCTCCCTCTCTCTCTGCCTCTCCCCCACCCACGCTCTGTCTCGCTTTCTCAAAAATAAATATTTAAAAAAAAACACTACATTTTTCTTGCTTTTGTTTCCCTCATCAAGTACTGGTACATTATTATTAACTGAAGCCCACAGTTTACTCTTTGTGTTGTATATTCCATATGTTTTGACAAATGCACAGTGTCCTGTCTCCACCACTACAGTATCATACAGAATAATTTTACTGTCCTACAAAACCCCTTTGTTTGTTGATTTTTTTCCGATTTTCTGTGGATGATAGTATCATCGGGTTTCAATTGTTTTTCTTACGTTATTACTTTGGCCAGTGCTTCTGCATCAGCATTTAAGAGTAGCCATGACTGTGGGCGTTCCAGCCTCGTCCCGGGCTAGGTTACCTCTTCTGTTTCACCGTCCGACACAAGGCAGATGATTGCTTTCCAATCATGATCTTTGATCAGACTAATTTTTTTCCTAGTCATCATCAACTAAGAACTTGGAAAAAAAAAATCAGAGGTGGTTGCTGAATGTTATCCAATGTTTCTGCAGCCCAGTGAGATGATGATCATTTGATATTTTTCTCCTTTCATCTCTCCATTGAGTAAGTGAGGCTTTCTGAGGCTGAACTTTCCTTGCCTTTTTAGGGGGAAAAAAAAAATCTGCATCCCCCTGGTATGGTGTCCTTTAGAGTACAGCTGCACTCAATTTGCTGATATTTTATTTAGCATTTTTGCAAACAGCCAGGCTCCTGACCCCTTCCTGGCATCTGCTTACCCTGCAGCTGTGCTGATCCATACGGAGTGTGGGGGAGGGTCTGCTCAGAACATCTGCATCAGCTTAACCAGGTGACTTCAACTCAGCACCTCCCCAGCCCCCTTCCCCGAGCTGCTCCTTCTCCAGGTTACCCAGCTCCTGGACTTCTGCGAGGGGGGGAGGGGCCAGCCACAAAGCTCCCCACCTCCCCGACACCCCAGGGCCTCCGGCTTGGCTCAGTCTCCCCCGCCCCGCTGATCTTGGCATCCGCAGCTGAGGCCAACAGAGGCCCCAGATTCTTGTTGAGATTCTTGTGAGACTTGTCAAGAAGCCAGACGGAGCAAAAGACGGGACCTGGTGGGAGGCAGGTAAGTTTCCACTGGTACAACCCCACCAGCCTCCTCCTCCGGGCGACAACTTGGGTCGGCTTCAGGCTCAGTTGGCTCCAGGCGCACCTGGGGCAGAGCAAGGCAAGGATAAAGGACCCCCCCGCGAGCCCCTCTATCCTGTCCTCCTTGGGGCCAGGTCTCAGACTGGGGCTGGAATCTGGGATTCCCCCTAAATCAGCAGCCCCTGAGGACCGAGGAGGCAGCTGACCTCACACCATCCCAACCCACAGTATAGACTCTCAACGAAAGAGCTGTGCAACCTGCCGTCAGTTGCTGCCCCTGTCTGGGTCATCCACATCACTTTCTCCAAATCCTGACCTGGCAACAGGTCACTCAAAAAGCAGGTCAACCTCTTTGTTGTCCCAGCAACACAGGGCTCCTACATCATGGAAAAAAAAAAAAAAAAAAAAAAGATCACGAGAGGGAAAGATTTTCTTTTCTTTCTTTCTTTCTTTCTTTTTTTTTAAAATGCCTACTGGGTCATATTCACATTGCTCTGAAATTTATTGTTTTCAAGAGTAAATCACAGAAATGTTTCCTGGGCAGTAATTATAAATCTGATTCATCTCTTGACTTCTTAAAAAACTTGAATTTTCCTGTTATCTTTTTATCACACAATATGAAGTTTAGAGAGCCAGATTGTTCTGGAACGCTTATTATGAAACTCTGTAGCCCCCTACGGCTCCCATGTTTGATGAAATCAAGAAAAACAGCAACACCATCGGGAGGGAAGTATGAACAGTGTTGGAGGGATCTGGACTCACGGGTATTAGGGAACGAGGGTGTTTGGACTGGAGCCAGACACGTGGACAAGCCTCCCTCTTGCCCACCTTCAGCACCTGTGGATCCCAGATCCTCTTTCCCCAGATTCTGAAACAGCCCCTTGGTCTCCGCTCCCTGCATTCCGGCCTCTGCCCTGCTTCTCTACTCCCGAGGGATCTGACACCCAGCCTCCCTCCCCGGCTCACACAGCCTTCATAGCTCCCTTCTGCCCTCAGAACAAAATCCATCTGGTAGCATGAAGCCTCTCGAATCCCCTTCCCCTCCTCACACCCACTCCCAGTGAGACAGCGAGGGCTCTGGACTTAGAGCCAGGCAGAGCAGAGTTCAAATCCTGATTTTGCTGTTTGCCGACTCAGCCCGGGGTGGGGGGGGGGGGTGCTCTCCGTCTCTTGGAGATTCATAATCCAGGTCCATAACAATGGGTGTGTGTTCTAAGGGGGTGGATCGTTCTGGGGGCCGTAAAGGCATTGCCCTTGCCCTTGACCAAAGGCATTGCCTGGATGACTGGCCGCAGGCTCTGAGGAGCGCCAACCCGGGGTTCCTGGTGGAGGCCCATGTTTGATGTAGGGAAAGAGGCACCAGACTGGGCTACTATCGGGGCGAGAGGTGAGAATGACGTGATTTGAAGTGAGGTTCAGGAGCGAGCGGTCAAGAAAGAGTTCTTGAGGGGCGCCTGGGTGGCTCAGTTTGGTAAGCGTCTGTCTCTTGATTTCAGCTCAGGTCATGATCTCACGAGAGATCGAGCCCCCCCTCCACCCCATGGGGCTCTGCGCTGGCAGCCCAGAGCCTGCTTAGGATTCTCTCTCCTTCCCTCTCTCTGCCTCTCCCCTGCTCATGCTCTCTCTCTCTCTCTCTCTCTCTCAAAATAAACAAATAAACATTAAAAAAGAAAAGAAAAGAAAAGAACGCTTGAGATGTTTTGGTACAAAAAGGTGGGCTTTTTTTTTAATGTTTAAATTTAAATTTAAAATTTTTAAATGAAATTTAAATTGAAATTTGTGAAATGAAATTTAAATGAAATTTAACATTTGTGAAATGAAATTTAACATTTGTGAAATGAAATTTAACATTTGTGAAATGAAATTGAAATGAAATTAACGTTTGTGAAATGAAATTGAACATTTGTGAAAGGAAATTGAACATTTGTGAAATGAAATTTAACGTTTGTGAAATGAAATTGAACATTTGTGAAATGAAATTTAACATTTGTGAAATGAAATTGAAATGAAATTTGTTTGTGAAATGAAATTTAACATTTGTGAGATGAAATTTAACATTTGTGAAATGAAATTGAAATGAAATTTAACAATTTGTTAATTTAAATCGAAATTTTTTACATTTAAATTTAGAACTTTTTAATTAAAATACTGAGTGTGTTTGTACTAAAGCATGAGGAGAGGACCTCGGGCAGAAAGAACTGGAAGAACCGCGCTGGGGTGGGGAGGGGCCACTGATGATACACTCTGGAGTTGGGGGAGGGAGAGCGGAAGTCTCCAAAAGAATTTCCAAATGTCAAAGACTTCTGGGATCCTGCAGGCCTAGCTACTGTCAGGCTAGGTTGTTTTTATCTCTAGTGCGGCATTAACGCGAAGATTGGAAGGTCTTGGAGGAGGGTTATACCCCCCTAACCCCCCCACCCCCGTCTGCCTCAAGTCTTTGTCAATGGGCTATAGGTTATAAGGAAATGTAATTTTATCTACATTTCCTTTTGCCTTTGTTCCCCACACCCGAGGTGTGCAAGGGCTTCAGGGAACCCACAGATTACTCTTATTGGGAAGAAGGGTCAACCCCAGAAAGCAAATAGCAGCTCTGTGTTCCCAATAGCCCTGGTCACCCATCGAAGTCTGGTCCCCACCCCAGCCCACCTGGGGTCACCACCATCCACAGAAAGGTGCAGCGTGTTTGCTAAATGCAGTCCTTGCTCAAACATTTGTTTTCAAGACAAGACGCCTGCAGAGGCCCCATATGCCCTTTAGGCAGGGACAGAGCCCACAGCTGGCGTGGAGGAGGAGGAGAGGCGTGTGTCCCCCCGAGGCTGCACACAGCGGGACTCGGGGCTTCTCTCCAGGCCCGAGACTCTGGGCCAGGAGTCCCGTGGTGGGAGAACACGCCCCACTCAGAGCTCGGGCCACGGACTCAGAATCTCCAGCCTTCATCATAAAGAAAGAACGGAGTACCGACACAGGGCACAACACGGACGAACCTTGAAAACATCACGCCAAGTGAAGAAAGCCAGGAAGCAAAGGCCACGTAAGTGTTGGTTTGTAGGTTCGAGCCCCCTTGTCGGACTCTGCGTTGACAGCTCAGAGCCTGGAACCTGCTTCGGATCCTGTCTCCCTCTCTCTCTGCCGCTTGTTGTTGTGTTGTGTCTCTCCCTCAAAAATAAATGAATAAACATCAAAAAAAAAAAAAAAAAAAGAAAGAAAGAAAGAAAGAAAAGAAAAGAAAAGAAGAAAAGAAAAGAAATGTCCAGAATGGCAAACCCATAGAGACAGACAGCAGATTAGTACTTGTAGGGACTGAAGAAGGGAGATGGGGAGTGGCTGTTAATGGGCATGAGGTTTCCTTTTGGGGAGATGGGAGCGTTCTGGAACCAGATGGACAAGATCGTTGCACAACACCATGAATGTATTAAATGTCACTGAATTGTACACTTTAATCGGTTAATTGGATGTCATACGAATTTCACCCCAACAAACAATCATAAATAAGTAAAATACTGTAATAAAAAAAAAGAATCATAGCCACTATGGAAAACTATATGAGAGTTCCTAAAACAATCAGATGCAGAATTACCACATGACCCAGCAATCCATTTCGGGATAGACCCCCGAAAGAATTGAAAGCAAATATCGAACAGATTCTTGCACACATAGCAACATTATTCAGAATAGCCAAAAGGTGGAAGTGACCCAGATGTCTAGTGACAGATGCACGGAGAAATATATATATATATAGTGTATATATATATATATACACATATATAAAAATTATATATATATATATATATATATATATACACACACATATACACCTTGGAATATCATTCAGTCTTTTTTTTTAATTTTTTTAACGTTTATTTATTTTTGAGACAGAGAGAGACAGAGTATGAACAGGGGAGGGGCAGAGAGAGAGGGAGACACAGAATCTGAAATGGGCCCCAGGCTCTGAGCTGTCAGCACAGAGCCCGACGCGGGGCTCGAACTCACGGACCGTGAGATCATGACCTGAGCTGAAGTCGGACGCTTAACTGACTGAGTCACCCAGGTGCCCCATGGAATATCATTCAGTCTTAAAAAGGAAGGACATTCTGATGCAGTCTACAGCATGGATGAACCTTAGGGACATAATGCTGAGTGAAATCTCCATTTATGTCAGGCCCCTAGAGTAGTCATATTTGTAGAGAGGGAAAGTAGACTGGGGGTTGCAGGGAAGGAACGGGGAATTAGTGTTGTTGTTTTTTTAAAGTTTATTTTCAGAGAGAGAAAGCCTGAGTGGGGGAGGGGCAGAGAGAGAGGGAGAGAGAGGATCCCAAGCAGGCTCTGCACTGACGGTGTAGAGCCTGACGTGGGGCTCAAACCCACGAACCGTGAGATCATGACCTGAGCCAAAATCAAGAGTCAGACGCTTAACTGACTGAGCCACCCAGGTGCCCCATCCTCAGCCCATTTTTTAAAAAATTGTTGAGGGGCACCTTGGTGGCTCAGTCGGTTGAGCGTCCGACTTTGGCTCAGGTCATGATCTCAGAGTTTGTGGGTTTGAGCCCCACATCAGGCTCTGTGCTGACAGCTCAGAGCCTGGAGACTGCCTCGGATTCTGTGTTTCCCTCTCTCTCTCTGCCCCTCCCCTGCTCTCTCCCTCTCTCTCTCTCTCTCTCTCAAAAATAAATAAACATTAAAAATTAAAAAAAATTATTGAGTTATATGAATTCTTTATATATTTTGGATATTAACCATTTATTGGACATATGATTTGCAAATAACTTCTCCTGTCCAGTGGGTCGCCTTTTCATTATGATGATGGTTTCCTTCGCGGTGCAGTTCGATGTCATCCCATTTGTTTAGTTTTGCTTTTGTTTCTCTTGCCTTTGGAGTCAGACACATCTCTACCTCTAAGACCGCTGCTGAAAAGCCTACCACTTGTGTTTTCTTCTAGGAATTTTATGGTTTCAGGTCTTACATTCACATCTTTAATCCATCTGGAGTTACTTTTTGCGCACAGTGTAAGATATCAGTTTAGTTTCATTCTTTTACATGCGGCTGCCCAGTTTCCCCAGCACTGTTGATTGAAGAGGCTGTCCTTCCTCTATTAAATGTTCTTGACTCCTTTAAAAATTTTTTTTTAAGTTTATTTATTTTTGAGACAGAGAGAGACAGAGCATGAACGGGGGAGGGGCAGAGAGAGAGAGGGAGTCACAGAATCTGAAACAGGCTCCAGGCTCCGAGCTGTCAGCACAGAGCCCGACGCGGGGCTTGAACTCACGGACCACGAGATCATGACCTGAGCCGAAGTCGGCCGCTCAACCGACTGAGCCACCCAGGCGCCCCTCTCGACTCCTTTTTATAAACAAACTGTTCATCTATGTGTAGGTTTATTTCTGGGCTCTCAATTCTGTTCCATTGATCTGTGTGTCTGTTTTTATGCCAACACCATACTGTTTTGGTTATTACAGTTTTGTAGTATAATTTGAAATCAAGGAGCATAGAGTTTTTCTTCTTTCTCAAGATTGTTTTGAGCATTACATAATGATAAAAGGGCCAATTCAGCAAGAAGATACATATTTATAAATATTATGCACTATATATCTATATCTATATCTATATCTATATCTATATCTATATCTATATCTATATCTATATCACAGAAGTAACAATGACCTTAAGTGATACATTAAACCAGATGGACTTAAGCTATATTTATGGAACATTCCAGATCATATGTTAGGCCACAGAGCAAGTCTCAATAAATTCAAGACTGAAATCATATCAAGCATCTCTTCCTGCCACAATGGTATGAAACTAGAAATCAGTCATATGAAGAAAACTGCAAACAAAAATGTGGAGACTGGGGCGCCTGGGTGGCTCAGTCGGTTAAGCATCCGTCTCTTGATCTCAGGGGTGTGAGCTCAAGCCCTGCATTGCATTCTGCAATGGGCATGAAGCCTACCTTAAAAAAATGTGGAGATTAAACAGCATGCTGCTGAACAACAAATAGGTCATCAAAGAAATCAAGGGAGAAATAAAAAATTACGTAGAGACAATTGAAAATAGAAATACAACATACAGTAACACCTTGGTTTGTGAGCCTGAAACATGCTTGTAATCTAAAGCACTTGTATAGCAGAGTGAATTTCAAGAACCATTGACTCAGTTGTAATCGTGGGACATTTCAGCGTCACATATTACTCGTATGGCAAGATATCGCTCGTTTAGCAAGTTAAAATTAGAAATTTTTGCTTGTCTTACAGAACATTTGCAGAACAAGTTACCTGCAGTCCAAGATTTTACTGTAGCAAAATCTATGGGATGCAGCAAAAGTGGTTCTAAGAGGGAAATTCATAGCAGTCCATGGTCTCCTTAAAAAAAAAAACCAAAAAAATCACCAGTAATCAGTCTAACTTAACACCTAAAGGAACTAGAAAAAGAAAAACAGGTAAAGCCTGAAATTAGCAGGAGGAAGGAAATCATAAAGATCAGAGCGGAAATAGATGAAACAGGGACTAAAAAGACGATAGGAAAGATCAATGAAACTTAATGCTGTTTCCTCAACAAGATAAACAAAATTTACAAACCTTTAGCTTGACCAACCCAGGAAAAGGGGAAGTTAGTATTTAATGGGGACAGAGTCTCAGTTTGCGACAATGAAAAAGTTCTATGGATGGCTGGAGGTGATGGTTTCACAGCACAGTGAATGGACTTAATACCACTGGCCATTTGAAAATGGTTTTAAATACCATTTAAAAATGGTTAAAATGGATGTGATGTATATTTCACTCCAAATTAAGAGAAAAAAGAATCTAGAGTCTTTAAGTGGCAGATTCCTAGAATTTGGGGATTTTAGGGACAGTAACCTTAAATTGGGTTCTTCTGAAAATACTTTGGGCTCTGACGAAGGCCAGCAGCCTTGTCCATGGCACCCTCTCTCAGTGACCTGGCCTGATCCAGCCAGGAAAGCCATGGAAGCTCTGGTTGGACCATGCTGGGTATGTTGGCTTCTTTTCTTTTTCTTTTCTTTTCTTTTCTTTTCTTTCTTTTCTTTTCTTTTCTGTTCTTTTTTCTTTTCTGTTCTTTTCTCTTTTCTCTTTCCTTTCCTTTCCTGTTTTTTCTTTTTTGAAGTTTATTTTGAGAGACACAGAGATAGTGTGAGTCAGAGAGGAGCAGAGAGAGAGGGAGAAAGAGAGAATCCCAAGTAGGCTCCATGCTGTCAGCACAGAGCACGACGAGGGGCTTGAACCCGTGAACCCTGAGATCATGACCTGAGCCGAAACCAAGGGCCGGACGCTAAACCACCTGAGCCACTGAGACGCCCCATGCTGGGTATGTTGGTTTTTGGCAAGGGAGACAGACACCATGGGGACCAGAGCGCAAGGAGGGGCTTATTTTTATCGGGTTCAAGGAAGGAGAGTTGTGCTCTGGATCGGCCACAAAGAGGAAGAGGGGGATGACTCTGTTTTGGCATCTTGATTTTTACCCAGGGGCCAGGAGGAATCGGGGGAGCCTGTGGCTAGCCAGGAAGGGAGACTTCTGGCCGTTTTTGTGATTTGCAAGGTGTTCTTGTGTTTGCCTGTGCTCAGACATGATTATGAACGGGTCTTTCTGTTTTGTATTTTTTTTTCCATTTTTTATTTTGATTATGATTATAGACCCACAAGGAGTTGCAAAAATAGTACAGAGAGGTTCCCTCTGCTGATCACCCGGCTACCCCCAAAAGTGACTTGCGTATATTTGCAAAAGCAGGAAATGGTGGCAAAAAAAAATATATATATATATACACACACACATACAAGTACATTATACATGTGTGTATGTATATATATGATGCGTGCATATTGTGTGAAATAGAAACATGGCAAAAAATAAAGGCAGATGACAATTACGTGTAATGACCAGCGTTTTGTATCTCTTCCTTACTTAGAAACCAAATTCCTTTTCCATTGCTGCCGCATCAGATGACCACACACTTAGCAGCTGAAAACAACACTCATTTCTTTTTTTTTTTTTTTACAACACTCATTTCTTATCTCATTATTTTCTGTAGGTCCAGGCCCAGGTTCATCAGAGCTCAACTGGGCTTTGGGTTCGGGGTCCCACAATCCCAAGTCAACGTGAAATTCAGTGGCATTTTTTTTTAAGTTTATTTATTTTGAGAGAGAGAGAGAGAGTGAGAGAGAGCAGCGAAGGGGCAGAGAGAGGGAGAGAGAGAGAATCCCAAGCAGGCTCCGCGCTGTCCGTGCAGAGCCTGACATGGGGCCCGAACCCACGAACTGTGAGATCATGACCCGCGCCGAAGGCAGACGCTTCACCGACTGAGCCACCCGGGCGCCCCCAGGGTTTTGTGTCTTTTCGACAATTTTGTCCCATTAGCCGGAGGAGATGCTCTGAGAACATGAGGGGAAAGACAGTGCCATTTCCATTAAATCGTCTTTAAAGTTTCCCAAGTGAGGAGGAAAGGGAGAAAGACAGAAAAAAGAAATGAGGGGAGTCCTTTTCAGATACGACATTTCCACTCGGTCAAAGGACCGAGAAGTTTCAGTGGAGGAAAACCCATTGGCACAGGCACGCAAGCACAAACAGAGTCATTACACCCAGTTCAAACATTCATCTGGGTCCTTGATAATCTCATCAAACCGTGGATTGTGGAGCCCAGCCCTGTTACAGACGCCCCAAAGTCTAAAACAAACAAAGAGGTGTTTGGCCAAATGGTCTGTTTAAACAGGATGATCTCCCTGTGACAGCCTTTTTCTTTCTTGTTTCTAGATCCCTGTCCAATGGAAGGCCCCACAGTGGCCACTGCAATCCGAAACTTTGTTCCAACTCGTCCCCGATGGGGACAGTCCCAGCAGAGAGCGCCGTGTTCGAGTTAACGTGACGGAAACACGAAAGACGCAGGTGCTTGGCCCGGACCAAGCGCAGATTTTGATGGAGAAAACTCCACAAAACAGCAACGAGTGTTGGGAGGGCCCCCGTGCAACCTCGGCTTTCCAGAACTTTGCTAAAGGCTGGTCGACACCCATCGGAGGCCGAGATGAGGTCAGCCTGGATTTAGAGTGGACCCTCAACCCAATGACACGTGTCTTTAGAAGAGACACAAGGGAAGGCCGCATGAAGAAGGAGGCGGAGACTGGAGCGATGTGGCCCCCGAGCTGAGGAATGCCTGGGGCTGCCGGAAGCTGGAAAAGGCAAAGAAGGATGTCCCCCAAAGAGCCCTTGGAGGGTCCTGGGTGGGGGCAGCGAGGGTCTTGGCGGGGTCTCGACAGGATGCCCATCCCGACTGATGCCCTACCAGACATACCTGTAGTCAGACCGAGTTGGGTGTAATGGCTCACTGCAGGGGGGCTCTGTGTAGCATCCCAGAAAGAGGGGGTTAGGAAGGGCTTATTATAAAACTGGGGCGGGGGCGCCTGGGTGGCTCAGTCGGTTAAGCGTCCAACTTCAGCTCAGGTCACGATCTTGCAGTCCGTAAGTTCGAGCCCCGCGTCGGGCTCTGGGCTGATGGCTCAGAGCCTGGAGCCTGCTTCGGATCCTGTGTCTCCCTCTCTTTCTGCCCCTTCCCCGTTCATGCTCTGTCTCTCTCGGTCTCAAAAGGAAACAAACATTTAAAAAATAAAGGATCATAATTTTTGTGTGTGTGACTTCCTGACTGTGTGAGCCCCAGAAGACCAGGGACCATGTCTAATTTTTTTGTAAATGCTTATTTATTTTGAGAGAGAGAGAGAGAGAGAGAGAGAGAGAGAGAGAATATCCCAAACAGGCTCCACGCTGTCAGTGCAGACCCCCACATGGGACTCGATCTCACGAACGATCGCGAACCGAGCCGAGATCAAGAGTCGGACGCTTAACCATTGGAGCCACCCAGGTGCCCCCAACTTGTCTCTGTATTCCAGCACAGGCTCGAAGTAGGCACTCAACACTTGTTGGAGAATGAGGGCATCGAAGAGCTGTAGGGTCACCACGATAGAAGCTAAGAATCCTTAGGATGGGGAGTAGCACTGTGAGGCAGAGTGGCCGGTGGCAAAAGTCATCTTGCAGAAGATTTTGCTTGTTCTGGAACGATTCACTTGACCTACACCTCTGGGTTATGTCAATATGAAGCAAGAGGCATCCTGCCCCCGGGAAGGTGTGACGAGCCAATCTCTCTTTTAAATTATTATTGGCATTTTTTTTTTTTTTCTAAACCTGGCTTTTTACCAGCAGAAGGTTGACTAGGTGTTGGCTTTGCCGCCTCCACACATCCTGTACCTGATACCGAACAACACAGTTGACCCTTAAACTGCATGGGGTTTTAACCGCACGGGTCCACTTATCCAAGGGTTTTGTTTTGTTTTGTTTTGCTTTGTTTTGTTTTCTCCATAAATGCAGTACAGGGCTACCAATGTATTTTCTCTCCCTGATGCTTTTCTTAGTAACATTTTTTTTCTCTAGCTTACTTTCTTGTAAGAATGCATTACATAATCTATATAACATGCCAAATATGCGTTAAGCAACCGACTGTTATTGGTCAGGCTTCCGGTCATTCGTCATTAAGTTTCTGGGGAGTCAAAAGTTATAGGCAGATTTTTTTTTGCAAGGTTTATTATTATTATTTTTTTAATGTTGAGAGAGATAGAGCGCGAGCAGGGGAGGGGAAGAGAGAGAGGGAGACACAGAATCGGAAGCAGGCTCCAGGCCCTGAGCCGTCAGCACAGATCCCGACGCGGGGCTCGAACTCAGGGACCGCGAGATCAGGACCTCAGCCGAAGTCCGACACAACCGACTGAACCACCCAGGCGCCCCTATACGCAGACTTTCGACCCCGTGGGAGTCGGTGCCCCTAAATCCTGTGTGGTTCAAGGCTCAGTTGTACATGTTTTCTGCTGAGGCTGCTGCAGCTGCCTGGGTTCCGTCCCATGTCACAGCCACGGGAGAAGCAGAAAACAAACAGGTCAACACATGGACAACGCAAGCTGATTCTCTGACCGAAATAAAGGAGTCTTGAAAGGCAGTGGGAGGGGCGCCTGGGTGGCGCAGTCGGTTAAGCGTCCGACTTCAGCCAGGTCACGATCTCACGGTCCATGAGTTCGAGCCCCGCGTCAGGCTCTGGGCTGATGGCTCGGAGCCTGGAGCCTGTTTCCGATTCTGTGTCTCCCTCTCTCTCTGCCCCTCCCCCGTTCATGCTATGTCTCTCTCTGTCCCAAAAATAAATAAAAAACGTTGAAAAAAAAAAAAAAAAAAAAAAAAAGAAAGGCAGTGGGAACCCACCAGGCTCTAGAGCAAGGTCCTGGCAGTGTGACTGCGGTTGCCTTTCAGAGAAGGACTCTGTGGTCCACTGGTCCTGCCCGGACGGTCCCCTAGATCCAAACCCTGCCTCTTTCCCCACAGCCAGGTCCAGGGTAACCACCCTCAGACCCCTAGTACTCCCCATGTTTACAGATGAGGACACGGAGCCCCAGGAAATGCAGAAACTCTCAAGTGTAGGTGCCTGGGACAAATTGACCCCCCAAACGAATTGCTGAATAAAATAAAAAAGCAAGGTGCGTGTGCAGGGGGTGGGTGAGAGTGGAGCATTTCAGGAGGGGCCGGCGAGGAATTTGAGCTGCTGGGGGGGGGGGGGGGGGGAGCTTACATTTTGAGTAAATTCACTTCCTGGTGTCTCTGAGCCTCGGTTTCCCCAGCTGAACGGGGTGGGGTGTGTTCGTTTCTCTGCCACTTTCTCCGGCCTCCCCTCTCCCCAGCTTCGCAGGTGGGACGCAGAGAGTGTGGATTAGAAGAAGCGCCTTCCCAGCGCAAAGCGACAGCACAATTTGGGAGGATTCTTCTGGGCTTGGCCGGCTGCGGACAGAGATTGGGCCGCAGGCTCTGGCGCCCCCTGGTGGCAGGGCAACTCCCGCCCGACGCCGTCGGACCACGTGTGAAGTGGAGGCCGCCATATTTCATCCGGGCAACGGCCATCTTGGTAAAGGCGACATTCTAGATTGTCGTTTATTAGCCGCCTCTCCTAGTTTGCCAATATCTGAAGCGAGAGGAGGGGGTGGGGGCCTCATAAAATAGCCTCTTCGCGGAGAGGAAAAGAAGTGGCTGGTAACCTTGGCTCGGGTGGGAGGCCAGGGAGCGTTTCCCTTACCAAGATGGCGACAACGCCGACACGTCATCAGCCCGCGCCTCCGGGAGCTCGGCGCGCAAGCCCTGCGGTGACGTCATGGCTTCGCGACCGGGCCGGCGCTGGGGGAAGGAGGTAGGAGCGGCCGCGGCGCGGGCGGAGCCGGGGGGCGGGGTGCGGGTGGGCCCGGCGGGGTGGCTAGGCCTGAGACCGTCTCCCTGGGGGGGGCTGGAGGTGGGGTGGTCGGAGACCCGGGCACTTTCAGCGTCCAGGCAAGACGGCTCTCGCGGGGGCTGTGCCCATTTCCCGGAGCGGGCGACCGAGACCCGGGGAGAACTGCATCCTTTTCGAGGCCAGCCAGCTCCAGCCCTGCCAGGCTTGGGGGTGACAGAGCTGGGTACGGACGCCCCCCGGTGTCTTGCAGTGGGGTCAGGACTGGGGAGAGGCACGACGGGCAAGGGGGAGCCCGGAAGGGGTAGCGGGAGGGCTTCTTGGAAGAGGCGGTGTTGAGCTTTATCTTCTATTCTCTCTTTACTTTTGCATCCAATCAACCACGTGGGCCCGGATTCCGTCCTAAACGTACCCCCTTGTCCACCCGGAGCCACTCCCCGGATCCCTGCCTGAGTTCCTTGCTTATCGCACCCCTACAGTTCGCCTCTTATCCACAGATCAGCGCCTCCCGGTTCTAACACCCTCCGCATGTTTCCATCACCCTGAAATACAGATCCCCGCTTCGCAGCCTGCCTCCCCCACCCTCCTGGGGGCTCAGGAGCCCCTGACTCCTTCAGGCCTTTTCTTAGACGTCTCCTTCAGGAAGCCCTTTAACCCCAGCCTGGGTCAGAAACCCCCCTCGAGGCTTCCCCAGCGCCCTGCGTGTCCCCATCACAGTTCTTATGGCAAGTTGTCACTCTTACTGTCTAAGCCCTAGCCAGCCTGGCGGTCAGATGGGTGCTGCTTCGCTACTCAGTGTCCCACGGGTACTAGGTGCTCGGTGCGTGTTTACTGAGTGACAGCATGAGTAAGTGTTTACCACAACAGAAGAGAAGCTGTCTGTGTAAAGCTCGGGCTGCCATTAAAAAATACCACAGACTGGGCGGCCTAAGCAACAGGAATTTCTGTGCCCACGGTTCTGGAAGGGAGGAAATGCAAGATCCAAGTGCCCCCCGGTTTGGTTCCTGACGCAGGCACCCTTCCTGACTTGCAAATGGCCACCTTCTCAACCGAGTCCTCACGTGGTGCAGAGAGCAAGGCCTGGTGTCTTTTGCAATGATAGGGCCACCAGCCCCATTAGATTAGGGCCCCACCCTTATGACTTCGCTTAATCGCTATGGCTCCCTCACTGGCCCTGTCTCCAAAGACAGTCGCCTTGAGGGTTAGGGCTTGTTGAGCCCCTACTGTACCGGGCAGTGGGGACCCAGTAGGGACCAAGGCAGTCCCTGCCTTCGCAGAACTCCCAGGCTGGTGGGAAACATGGACATTTGTCAAATAATCATATACATGAACATAAAATAGCAACCCGGACGAGGGCCTCAAAGAGAAGCTTGTGGTCTGAGAGAGGGTGTCTCAGGGAAGGCTTCATGGAGGCAGACACACCTGAGGTAGGCCCTGAAATTTTTTTTTTTTTTTAATGTTTTTATTTATTTTTGAGACAGAGAGAGACAGAGCATGAGCAGGGAAGGGGCAGAGAGAGAGGGAGACACAGAATCAGAAGCAGGCTCCAGGCTCTGAGACATCAGCACAGAGCCCGATGCGGGGCTCGAACTCACAGACCGTGAGATCATGACCTGAGCTGAAGTCGGACGCTTAACCGACTGAGCCACCCAGGCGCCCCAATAGGCCCTGAAATTTAAATAGGAGTTAACTGGGGCGCCTGGGTGGCTCGGTCAGCGAAGCGTCCGACTTCGGCTCAGGTCGTGATCTCACGGGTCCTGAGTTCAAGCCCCATGTCCGGCCCTGTGCTGACAGCTCAGAACCTGGAGCCTGCTTTGGATTGTGTGTCTCCCTCTCTCTCTCTCTGCCTCTCTCTCCCTCTCTCTCTCAAAAATAAATAAACATTAAAAAAATGAAAATAAATAAATAGTCAATTGGGTAAAAAGAGGCGTGAAGAGCAGCCAGGTGGAGGATGCAGCAAGTGCAAAGGCCCTGAGGTGGGAACCTGCAGTATGTTTGGAAAATGGCAGGGAGGCTGGCGTGGCTGCCACCAGTGAGTGAGGGGAAGATGGAGGGAGAGTAGGGTGGCAGGTTTTCTCTCTTTAAAGTTTATTCATAGAGAGAGCGCGCGCACAAGTGGGAGAGGGGCAGAGAGAGGGAGAGAATCCCAAGCAGGCTTCACACTGTGTGGATCCCCACGTGGGGCTCGACCCAGGAGATCATGACCTGGGCCAAAACCAAGAATCAGAAGCTCGACCCAACTGAGCGCCCCGGGCGCCCCCGGGTGGGGAGTTTTCTAATCTGTAACTTGGACAGTGACTCCCAATTCTTGGCACTCCCCTGGAGAATCCAGGGTGGGGGTGGTTCTATTGAGTATATTGTGGGCACTCAGTAATGAATGCTGACTTAGGTGGTCAAGGAGCAGCTGGGAGGCCCGCGGGATCAGGCCAGCATATCCCCCTGTGGCAGCTCTTAAATCCAGGGGGTCGGGAGAGAGACTGGGATCCATGCTGTGTCTCAGCTCAAGGGGAGCACTTCAGCTGTGATCGCAGCTCTGAGTCTCCTGGGTCCACTGATCGCCCCTACTTTGCCCTGCTCTGCCCCATGGGGCGCTCTCCTCAGTCTCAGCCTGGACCACCTGGCCAGGAGGCCACCCCTTGATGTTACGTGTGGGGGGGGGGGGGGGAGAGCAGTGGCCTCAGAATCCTGATCCGCGGGGAACATCAATGGGGTCTGTCAGGACCCCGGGGTGGGCCAGCGGTTAGGAGCACAGAGTTGGGATTGGGGGTCTGGGTGCCTTCATCTGTAAACTGGGGCTGAAAGTAGCCTCTGCTGCTGCTGCTGGGGGGATGAAGTGGTTTAGCGTGTCCCTGGTGCCAAGCATCGGTCCGAGTTGACATCGTTATTACTGCCCGGCTCCATCCGACCCCACACCTCCCGTTCTGCCCATCGCATCATTGTCGTCCCCTGGCCTATCCACGCAGCAGCCACAGTGGGCTTGGGAGCAGCCTGAATCAAAATGTGTCCGTGCCCTGCTCCGGGCTGCTTAACGGCTCCCTGGTGCCCAGAGAATAAAATCCTTGCTCTTCCTTGGCCCATAATACCCCACTCTGACAGCCCTGTGCCCTCCCACCCTCTTTTCCTCCCCCTCCCCAGCGCTCAGTGGCCTCATCAGTGCTGCAGGGTCTTTGCATATCCTGTGCCCTCTGCCCAGAAGCCTCACCCCTTCACCCTCACAGGACTGCCTCTGACCCGTCCCGCGGGGCTCAGCTCTGCCGTCACATACCAGGGTTGTGAGAATCCACTCAGACGCTGCGTATAAAACACGAAGCCCAGTGCACAGAGCTGCTGCAGATGGGAGCTGATGTTAGAGTTTCCAGAGGGCTCCAAGGTGGAAGCTCCTTGCCCCACAAGTCACACAGCTAGGAGGCTGGAATGGGGTGGCCTGGTGGTCCTGGGTCAAAGTGGCCCCCACGTTCTCTCCCCTTCATCTGTGGATGCTGGGCCTATTTCCCTAAGGGGACTGAGCTGGAGGTATTCAGGGGAGACAAACAACCCGGGAGTCAGGAACATCAGCCCATTTCCCAGATGACGAAAACTGAGGCCCGGAGGACTGAAGGCACATGCCCTGGGCCGCACAGCCTTCCCTTTCTCACCTGGAAGGCAGGCTTTGGAGGTGAGACTCTGGGCTCAGAGCTATGTGACCTGGCCAGGTACCTTGACTTCCCCATCTCAGAATTGGTAACAGGGGCAGTGCCCACATTTAAAGCTTTGGAGGCATTCATGAAATTTTTTTTTTTTTTTTTTTTTTGAGTAAGCTCTGTGCTGTGGGACTTGAACTCATGACCCTGAGATCAAGAGTCCCATGCTCTACCGACCGAGCCACGTAGGCACCCCGCTTTGGAGGCATTCGGTTGAGTTGGTCCATATGAAGGGGTTAGTGGAGGGAGGGTGGTGCCTGCTGTTCGTGTATATCATTTCCCCAGCACCCGGCGTGGGGCTTGCACCGACCATGTGCCTGCTGGACAACAGCTTTCCACTTCTACATCTCCTGGCTGTGCAAGCCTGGGCTGGGTCACTGGGAGCAGTTCACGGCAGCCGAGTACCCAGCGAGGAGGATTCGGCCTCAGGGTTCTGGGGACCGAGGTGTCATGAGTGGCAGAATAGGAGGGGCCACACACAGACTGGCCCGCAGGGGTCCACCGAAGCATGACTCCAAAAGCCAAATTGTGGAGGGGCGCCTGGGGGGCCCAGTCAGTGAAACATCCAACTTAGGCTCAGGTCGTGATCTCACAGTTTGTGTGTTCGAGCCTCACGTCGGGCTCCGCGCTGACAGGGTGGAGCCTGCTTGGGATTCCGTCTCTCTCTCTCTCTCTCTCTCTCTCTCTCTCTCTCTCTCTCTCTCTGTCTCTCTCTCTCTCTCCCCCCCTCCCCCGCCCGTCTCCCACTCGTGTTTTCTCTCAAAATAAATAAATAAATAAACTTAAAAAATGATGAAAAAAAAATGAAAGCCAAAAA
The DNA here is from genome assembly GCF_024362965.1 of Panthera pardus. Lineage (NCBI taxonomy): Eukaryota > Metazoa > Chordata > Mammalia > Carnivora > Felidae > Panthera > Panthera pardus. The sequence continues at coordinate 13,493,978 of NW_026527013.1, forward strand.
GCGGAAACAACCCGGGTGAACGTCAGTGGTGAACAGATAAACAAAATGTGGTCAATCTGTACAATGGAATATTACTCGGCCATTAAAAAAAAGAACGAAGCACTGACATGCTAAAAAGCATAGAGGAACCTTGAAAACATCACACCGAGTGAAAGAAGCCAGGCCACAAAAGGCCACAGAATGCACCGTTCTGTTTATATGAAACGTCCAGAAGAGGCAAATCCATAGAGACAGAAGGCAGATCGGTGGTTGTCAGGGGCTAGGGGGAGGGGGGAGGGTGCGTGACTGTTTGTTAGTGGGTGCGGGGTTTCCTTTTGGGGTGCCGGGAATGTTCCAGAACTATAGAGGCGATGGTTGTACAACATTGCGAATGTATTAAATGCCACCAAATTGGGCACTTGAAAATGGTTCATTTTTTGTTGTGTGAGTTTCACCTCAATCCATTTTTTTTTTTTTTAGAGGGAGATCACTAAGTCTGAGGCCCTCATTTTACAGACAAGGCCCTTGAGGCTCCAAGGGGCTCTTGACTGCAAGTGTGGGCGCGGGGGCGCCGAAGGCCGCCTGTCCCCTGCTCACTGGTCCCTGCCCTCCTCCCGCAGCCTGCTGAGGGATATGCCCAAGAAGTTCCAGGGTGAGAACACCAAGTCGGCAGCGGCCCGGGCGCGGAGGGCTGAGGCCAAGGCGGCAGCTGATGCCAGGAAGCAGAAGGAGCTGGAGGATGCCTACTGGAAGGATGAGGACAAACACGTCATGAGGAAGGAACAGCGCAAGGTGGGTGGTTCCCAGGCTCCCGCAGTCAACATGGAAACGAGGAAGAAGGTGGCAGGAGGCCCCTGGGGCTTTGGCTAGAAAGTGAGAAGGCCCTGGACATAGACCAAGGACGAGGAGGGCGGTGGAGGCAAAGGCCTGGGGGGGGGTCATTAGGCAAGGCAGCCACCACCCTCTGCGGGCTCCTCTCTCTCCTCCGTGTCATGTCTGGGAAGGGTGTTGATCGCTGCTCAACACCCTTCAGGGTCCGGGACCGTCCCGCCCTGAAAAGAACGAGACAGCCCCAGACGTCCGCAGCGACGAGGCTGGGAGCTGCTGTACTAGGTCCCCCGCATCCACCCTGCTGACCCCAGGGCTCGCAGGCTCTTCTAGGTGTGTGCAAAAACACAGAAGAGTGCAGGGATGGCCATCTGTCCCCTAGTGGGTCCCAGTGTCAGGCACCCAGTGGGTAACTGAATTGGTGTCCGGGAAGTGGATCACGGGTGACGCTGACTGGCTCTGTCCAGTAGGTGGCGCCAGAGACCCACCGTCGCTGTCTCTGCTTGTCCCCCCGGGGGGCTGATCAGAGGTTCCTGACCAGACTGCAGAAAATATCACTGGTGACATACCTTCCCTGCTTGCCCGGTTCCGGGCATGCCTGGGTGCTTTTGGGAGTTTTTCCCATCACCTTGCTGTGCAGGACTGGATCCTGCCTTATTTTTAGTTGGACATGGCACGTCATTGGTTCCCTCCCCACACCCTGTGCTGCATTGGGTCCGTGGAGGTCTTTCAAGTTTCTTTTTGACTGTCCATATTTTGATAATATAGGATAGTTGAAAACCCAAAAGAAAAAAAAACATCGTCTGCCAAAGAGCCCTTATGCATTATGCAGAGAGAAAAAGCCAGAGACCTTTTTTTTTTTTTTTTTTTTTTTAAAGTAGGCTCCATGCCCAGCACGGGGCTTCAACTTGCGACCCTGAGATCAAGACTTGACCTGAGCTCAGGAGTCAATGTTTAACTGCCTGAGCTCACCAGGTGCCCCACAGAGACCTGAAGCAGAGGTAGCAGCCCAGGCCCCAGGCCCCAAGAGCCCTCCCTGGGCTAGTGTCTTGGGCTCTGGGGTCCCTGGTTGAGAAAAGTGCGGCACAGATAAGGCAGGAAGCCCAGGTCGCAGGGCTGTGGGGAAGGGCTGGGACTAGCCGAGGCCATGGGTCTACCTTTTGGTCTGTTACAAGGGTTGGCTTAAAGGACAGGCCCTGTCCTGGGTGTGTGGCTTAGGGAGCTGTCTGTCTGCCCGCCTGTGTAGCACGCGCCTACAAGAACATGCAGAGCAGAGGTCGGATAGGCTGGAGGGGCCAGATGAGCTCTCACAGCTTTTTGACCCTGTCCTTCTGGCACAGAGCCACCATATGCAAATGGACTAAAACCTTTACCAAAACAGGTGGAGGACTGTAGTTTGCCAACCCCTGCCGTCTGGAATATTCCCAGCCTCCAGGCCCTTCCCAGGCAGTCCACCCTCCTGACTGTTTTGCATGGAGTTGCCAACATTGGGTGGTTTTCTGCGGTTTGTCTAGCCCTCTTCCTGCTGATGGGCATGTGGTGCCCACAGTTTACGTGACCCATCTAGTCCTTCTTTTCTTCCCTATACAACAGCTGCTTTAAAAACATTGTTTCTGTGGGGGCCCCTGGGTGGCTCAGTCGGTTAAGCGTCCCACTCTTGGTTTCGGCTCAGGTCATGATCTCACGGTCCGTGAGTTTGAGCCCCGCGTCGGGCTCTGTGCTGACAGCTCAGAGCCTGGAGCCTGCTTCCGATTCTGTGTCTCCCTCTCTCTCTGCCCCTTCCCTGTTCATGCTCTGTCTCTCCCTGTCTCAAAAATAAATTAAAAAAAGTTAAAAAAAAATTAAAAAATAAAGAAAAAAGCAAATTCATGCTCACTCCAAAACACTAAAAAACCCACGTCCTCTCTCACGTGACACCAGACTTTTCTCACCCAGTGTCCTACCCTAAAGCCCGTGTCTTCAGTTCAATAGGGTCCCACAGCCATATTTCTCCTGGCCACCAGGCAGCGGTCGCGGATGGGGCCGTAATTCATCGCCGCCCCCCTCCCCCGCCGCCCGGAAGTCAGCAGTTTATCTCCACTTGTTCCGTATTAAGCAGCTCTGCCCGAGCACCTGACTCTCCGGGTTCCATGTCAATTATTTATGAGACTCACTTTTTATGGCTCAGGAATATTCTGCAGAGTGGACTTATCGTCACCCATCACCAGATACTGCCAATTGCTGATGGCTCTGTTTTTACAAACTGCAAGTGACTTTGTCAAAAAATTTTGCTGAATGTCAAAGCATAAATGCTCATGCTTCCTCCTCAGTCCCATGTCACTAGAGACTAACGGCCGCAAGCGAGTGTCTTTCCTGAGTTATTGGAGCTTTTTGGAATTCATGCATCCATGCAGCATACTTTTACTAACACCTACTGTGTTACTGGGCCTGGGGCCAGCAGGCAGCTGTTCAAAACCCAGGCCAGGGCCTGCCTCCTGCCTCCTGCCTCCGGGACACACCAGATAGTCAGAAGACCAGAAGCAGGGATTTGCGGAACACGGGAAAGAGCCATGGGGCGGAGGGGCCGATAAGGAGCCAGGAGCTCGGGAGGAGCCAGAGTTAGCCGGGGAAGGAGGCCTCGGCGCCCCAGGAGGAGAGGACAGCCAGTGCAAAGGCTGAGGCAGGGCCGTGTTGGGGACAGAACGAACATGGGCTGTATGAGTACCGCGCAGGGACTAGGGGGCCTCGGGAGGACATTACCTCTAATTGACGGGTAAACCCAGGCTCGGACAGTGGCCCTGCCTGAGGTGCCTGAACACAGATGTGGGGGCCCTCAACCTTTAACCTCGCCTCCACTTTCCTGCTGGGCAGGCAGGTTAGAGTTCAGAGGCCCAGTGGGACACTTCGTTCCACTATAGGAGTGTCACAGAGGGCACTGAAGGAGTGGGGATCACCCCCAGGGCATGGAAGTCAGATGGCAGAGGGTAGGCAGGTGGAGGTGCCTGAGGTGCAGGGCCCTGTGGGGGTGCAGGTGGGAGGTGGCCGAATATTCCAAGCCTGTGGTTGCCCTGCACTACGAATGAACCAGGCCATGACTCTGCCCCCTGGTGGAGGTGGTGAGGGGCAGCGGCCAAGGGCAAGTCCTGTACGTCAGATGGCATCAAGGCCTCGCTGGGGGGCAAGGTGGGACCGGTCACGGCCCCTGCGGCACTTGGCTAGGGACAGTGCCCATAAGGGCAGACCCCTGCCCCAGCCAGAAAATGGGCTCAGACCTTCCCTGGGTCCTGTCACCTTCGGAATCCAATACAAACCCCTCCCTTGAGGCCCCTTGGGGTCCCACCCTATGTCCTCCCCACCTCTTCTCCCGCCGAGCTTCCCCTCCCTGCTCCAGCCACACCAGCCTTTGTGAGTCTCTCCTCTGTCCTGCTAGGAGGTTCCTGCCTCAGGGCCTTTGCACCTGCATTCCCACCTCTAAGGACTTTCCTGTCTCTCTTCCTGTCTGGCTCCTCCTCCAGCCCAGGTGTCGCTTTTCCTTCAAGAGCCACCATCCATCTGCCCTGGCCAAGGTTCCCTTTGCTCCCATAGTACTGTAGGCCGGGAGCCCTCAGGTAGGCCTGTTGTGCTCCAGCTGTGTCCGCTGTGCCCAGCACAGGGTCTGGCACACAGCAGGGCCTCAGTCTGCCTTGGGTGAGATAGATAAAAACCCAGACCTCATGCCAGCGGTGGGGCCCACTCCTGATCGCCTCCCTCCCCCCAGGAGGAGAAGGAGAAGCGGCGCCTGGAGCAGCTAGAGCGCAAGAAGGAGACGCAGCGCCTGCTGGAGGAGGAAGACTCCAAGCTCAAGGGTGGCAAGGCCCCCCGGGCCACCGCGCCCAGCAAGGTCACCCGCGCCCAGATTGAGGAGACGCTCCGTCGAGACCACCAACACAAGGAAGCCCCAGACCCAGGTGGGGCTTTGGCTCGCTCTGGAGCTGCCTCTTTCCCCACTAAAGGCCAGGCCGCAGGACTAACCCTGGCTGAATCTAGAGCCCCTTCCTCACCCCCAGAGAAGCCGCCTGGGCTGTGTGGTGAAGCAGGGGTGGGCAGCGTCCTGGCAGGCCTGGCTTTGAGCACCGAGAGCATGGGCACAAACACGTGTGTATTTACTTGCTGTGCATCTGACCTCCGCTTGTGGTCCATGGGGTCCCCGGGGACTGAATGGGGTGCCCGGAGGGTAAGGAGACACCAGCCAGGAGTGGGGGGTGCCTCCCGTGTGCTCAGTTGCAGGGAAGTCAGGATGGCAGCGTGGCCTGGGCAGGGGCCTGGGCGCTGGGAGGACAGGAGAGCACCCCCCATCGTTCTTTGCCTGCTTGCCTCCTTCTCTCTCCTCTCTTCCCCCACTGCGTCTCTCTCATCTCTCCGGAGCTCTGCATCCCAGCTTATCTCTGTCCCTGTGTGTGTCCCTGTCACTTGGCTGTCTTCCGCCCCCAGCCGAGAAAGCCAAGAGCCACTTGGAGGTGCCGCTGGAGGAGAATGTGAACCGCCGCGTGCTGGAGGAGGGCAGTGTGGAGGCGCGCACCATCGAGGATGCCATCGCGGTGCTCAGGTGATGGGGTGGGGCTTGAGCGCCGGGGGTGGGGCTATGTGTCTGGGGGCGGAGCACGGCCCTCCCCGCGGGCGGGGGCCGCACCCTAGACCCCTCCCCCCCCCTCACTCCGCTCTCCTCCTCACTGTCCTCCCCTAGCGTGACGGAGGAGGCTGCAGACCGGCACCCAGAGCGTCGCATGCGGGCGGGCCTTCACCGCCTTCGAGGAGGCGCAGCTGCCGCGGCTCAAGCAAGAAAAACCCCAACATGCGGCTGTCGCAGCTGAAGCAGCTGCTCAAGAAGGAGTGGCTGCGGTCGCCAGACAACCCCATGAACCAGCGGGCCGTGCCCTTCAATACCCCCAAGTGAGCCCAGAACTGGGGGAGCCGCCCTACAGGCGGTCAGGGTCATGACCTCACACGCCGTCCGCTGGGTCAGCTGCGTGGGTTACAGAGAGGTCCGGGGCTGAGGCAAGCATCCTGGGGGCTAGGTGGCATCATCGGTCGTGCCTCCCACCGGAGGGTCCCTGCTTCAAGTGACACCCACCACCCCCTTCCTGCGCCCGTGGAGCCCTGGGGCTGATGCCCAATAAAGGCAATCGGTGAGGCAAACCGTGCACTCGACGTCTCTATGGGTGGTGGGTGGGTGGGTGGGTGGTGGGGAGAGGAGGGCTGGAATGCAGGGGTCACGGCCAGAGAAGATCAGGGCCCCCAACTGTGTGTTGTCGCAGCAAGCTGAGACCTGTGCCTGGCTCTTACGGCCTCCCCACCTGGCTGGCCACTTGTCCATTAAGGGACCTGGACCACCACCCCTCCACCCCTGGAAGCTTTGCTGGGCTGCTACAAGGGGGACTGCTCAGAGAGGTGGAGGCACTGGCTCCAGGTCACAAAGTACTTCAGGGGCAGAACCAGAGGCGAGCTGAAGGCGATGTGTTAGCATCCTGAGGTTCTGGTTCAGAGTCAGCAGTCAGGTCACATACTGTGCTCGGGGGTCAGGAAATGCTGGCTGCTCTGGTGTTACTCCAACAGGGGAGGCATCTGGGTCAAGTCATGGGCAGGCTTCCCAGTGGAGGATTTCTTCAGAGCGGTCCTGAGCGGGAGATGAGTCAGATCCCATTGTATAGGCAGGGCCGTAGGCAGGCGAGGGCCTGGAGGCTGGAACGGGCAGGTGGATCTGGGTAGGAATAAGTGTCCCATCAGAGGCTGCATGTCTGGGAAGGGTTGGGTGAGATCTTTTCCTGGTTCTGGCTTCCTAGAGCTTAGTCGGCCTTGGAAAGTTGGCAGAAAGGGAGGGCAGCAGCCAGATGGGCCCCCATGGGTAGGGGTAGGGTCCAAGCATTTACCAGGTCACTGCTATGGCTCTCACCCACGTGACAGCCTCCACAAGGCTGCCCTTGCGGCTTCTGGTCTCCATACCCCCCAACTGTGTGGCATCCAGGGCTGGGCCAAAGGGGGCCATGAGGGTTTCATGGAGGGAAGGCCTCGAAGGATGCATAGGAATTCTGTGCACAGACAGGGACAGAAAAGGCTGAAGGAACCACATGTGCAAAGGCCTGGAGGTCACAACTTTCTTGTTCAAGGGAGGGGTGCCATTAATAATTGGGTACAGCTAAAATGCAAAATGGAAGGTTCCTGAAGCAATTGCTGGTTGGCATAAAACTAACCAACATATATTGAACAATGGCTTAGTTTGGGGATCCTGGAGCCAACTCTAAAACCACCACTAGAAGACATGTGAGGAATCCAGGAAGTATTCCAGAAGACCCCGTGGGCTCTAGGGAGTGAGACAGAAAGCAGGCGCCCCTGCAGGGGTTGCCATGACAAGGAGGAAAATCGCACCAGGAAGCAGGGTGGGGAAGCCACCACCAAACTAGACCAGCTGTGAGGAAAACATCCCCTAGATGCTGGGCCCTGGCCTAGCACATGGTAATATGTCACCAAAGCCTGGGGGACAGCCCCATGAGATATTTATCCCCCTTTACAGATGGGAAAACGAAGCCACCTGCCTGTCACATAGCCAGAAGGCACCCAGGGCTGTGAGGGAGCCAGCAGGGACAGCAGTGGGGTCCAGAATCAGGTTGAAGGCCAAATAATGGGTGGAGGGGCCCAGATGTCTCCTCACAAATAGAGGGTTCTGCCTTTTACCTCTGCGGTCTTAGGCCAGGGCCTTAATGGGGCTAAGCTTCAATTTCCTCCTATATAAAACGGGACTAAAACAGTATCTAACCCCAGGCTATCTCGAGAATCAACGAGATGGTGCCTGGGAAGGGCATATCCTGAAGAAAGGCTTGGCAAAGGAGCCTCCTGCGTGGGCACGCTGAGGTCTTTGTGGTCTGGAATTGGGGGGGGGGGGGGAGGGGAGCGGTGGTGGTTAGCGACCAATGGTGAATAACCAGAAGGTAGATACCAGCTGGGCGTTCGGGGCCTCAGACGCCGGGCTGAAGAATAGGGCTTCACCGCAGGAAGGCAGGGAGCCACGGCGGGTCTTGTGAGCAAGGTAGGAAAGGTATCGGAGCTGCGTGTGGCAAGCTCTCCTGGGGACCTGCAGAGGGATGGCCGGTGGACCAGAGAGGAAATAACACTCAGGAGCTGAGAGGACCGCTTCGATCCTCTGACAAAGGGAATATGGTAATAGCCTTTGTTCCCTAGCACGGAAAAAAGCCCCTCTTCTTTCTCCGGCCCCGCCCCCGCGGAATCCCAGGCCCGCGCTTGCGCGCGGGGCAGCAGGAATCCCCGACTCGGCTGCAGTGCGCGGGAGGGGGCGTGAGACGGGAGTTCCGTGCTCTCCCAGCCCTCCCCGCGCGCGTTGCCGGGACAACCGGGCGGGGCTGTGGGGACGCCGGCGCTCACTGCGCCTGCGCGGGGGTGCTCGCTTCACGCGCTAGGGCTTTCCCGTCGAGCGCTGGTCTGGGAGGGAAAGCCTCGCCCTGCGCGCATGCGTCGATGCCCGACCGACCCCCGCCCTGTGGGCAAGGGAATCCTCACACGCCGCAGTGCGCACTGGGGGAGGGGTGGGGAAACCGGATCAAACCAAACCGGATCAAACCAGAGCGGGGTTTGCTGAGGAGGTGGCGGGGGAGGGAGAGAGAGTGGGGTCTTCCGGAGGTTCCCGCTCCGGCCCTAGCCGTCGCCTTGGCAACCGGGCGCGCGGGCCGCAGGGAGGGGTGCGGCGGCCTCAGGGAAGCCGGGCGGCTCTGCGCCTGCGTGGAGCGCGGCGCCGGTGGCCGGGGTTCCCCCTTGCGCGCCCCGGGGATTGACGGAGGAGGGTTCGCAGAGGAGAGGAGAGGGTGGGTGCCGGGGGAGAAGGGTAGCGCAGAGAGAGGGGCCGTGGAGGAGGAGGGGGGGGGGGGATGGTGGAGGGACAAGGAGGAAGGGTGGGTGCCAGAGAAGGTGGGGGGAAACGCGAAGGGCTGGGGAAGATGGGGAGAGGGGTGCAAGAGGAGTAGGAGGAGTCGGAGGATGCGGTAATGAGGGAGGGCGTGGAAGGAGGGGGGACAACAAAGGAAGAGAGAGGAGGGGAGGGGGAAACTTGAGGAGCAGTTAAGGGACGTGGACAGCGTGTGGGGGACAAAGAAAAGCCTAGGAAGGGAACATGTGCGGCGCCGGCGACAGCGTGATGGACTGGGAGAGGACGGACACTTCCAGGGCCCCTTCTCCTCCTCCTCCGCACGAACCCCAGGTTTGCTTGGCCAGAAGATCTGGGCTTAGAGTTTCCAGGTTTAGAAAAAGAAAACTACGTCGCCCAGTAAAACTTGACTTGCAGATAAACAACGAATACTTTTTATTTTTACAAGTATGTCCCATTCCGTGTCCTGTATTTTATGTGGCAGCCCTAATCGTGCGTGGTCGGGCACCCCCCCCCCTTACTGTCTTCCCCCACATTCCGGCCTGTCCTTTGAGACTTTCTGAAACCTCTCGGATGATGCCTTTGTCTCTTGCCTCGCTGGTTCCCCTGGTCCTGCATGCCAGGTCCCCCCACTTCCCATGCCAGTTCCCACCCTTCTGGCCTTGAACACCAGCCTGAGGTGTAGTCTGGGCCGGGCAGTGAAATGTGCAAAGACAGGCACTCACCCATCCCGACGCTTTCTCCCTCAGCACCCACAAGCCCCCCCCCCCCCCCCCCAGTCCATGGCTGTGGGTCTGGCCCTGCTGACACCACATGTCCCTGCTCATCCCCAGCCCATCACCTTTTCCCAGAACCCACAAGGCTCTGTATTCTCAGGGACCCCAGGAATCCCCCCACCTCCTCCGAATTCAACCCTCAATCTCTGGGCATATAAATATATAGATAGTAGTTGCTGAAAGCTTTCAAGGTAAATTTATGGAGGCAAGTATGGGAGGGGGGGTGTTTGATTTCTCAACACTGGCAGCTGCGTTTTCTGTCCATGGGGGGCACATACCCTCTCTGAGCTTTTATATCCAACAACAAAGAGATTTTCCCTTTATCCTCCCCTTGGTTTCAAAAAGTGTAAGCTATGAAACATGGAAAAGCTAATAACAAAGGAAAGGTCACTCCCTCCCTCAGTCGCTGCTGAGGTCACTGCTGCGGAAAGGTCACTGCTCCCAGTGCCCCCTCCTCCCCTCAGGCTTCGCTCTTCATACTTATTTGCCATCTGAGCAGACACGCCTCCGAGCTGGCTTCTCAACAGGCCTGGAACTCCGTCCCTGTGGACCATAACCATCATGTTATTCTGGAAACCGCTAAGCCATCCCTGGTGGGGAACATTTGGGGGCCTAGGGTTTTTAGTGTCCCTGTGCAAGGTGACACCCCTACGGAGCAGATGATGGATCTTTTGTGCCACGTCCCAGGGGTGCTTTCCAGAGTGGCTAGCTGGGGCAGTGGTGCTATCTCTGTCTTTGGAGCTGGGTAGCTCCTGGGGAGGTGCTGGGTCAGAGTTGGCCCACCCGTCATCAGCCAAGCCCAAGTTGCCGAGAACCCCCCATTCCCTGGGGGAGGCAGAAGGTGAACAAGTAACACAGCACACCAGGAATTGAAGACCTGAAACTAGAGGGATGTTCCCAGAGCAGGAGGTGACTTTGAACCGGGCTCTGAAAGACAATAGGGCGTGAGGGAAGGGTGATCTTGGCAGAAAGAAGGGCGGATGCAAAGCCCGAGGCTGGACACATTAACACAGAGGTTGAGTCAGGCCAGAGTGTGGGTGGGTGGGTCTAGGGAGACAGCCCTAGTGCTGAGACAAAAGGGAGTGGGAGCCGGAGCTCTCAGGACTTGGAAGAGGGGGAGAGTTCAAGGAGGAAGGTGCTAGTTCTGTAGACAGGGACAGGATCAGTCACATAGCTGAGTATGGAATTCTGTGGTTGCATCACGGAGAAGGGAGGAGGGAGGCCATGGGTGCGAGGCAAGGAGCAGTGGGAGGGGCCTTCTGGGGGCTCCGCAGGGCAGATGTCCAGGTTCAAGGGTGGAGGACTCCCCCCTCCCCCCGTGAAGCCACCCTGTCACTGCTGACTCTTGACCCTCCCTGTGTCCGGCCAAGGTGCAGACCTCAGCCTTCCCCCCCCCCCCCCCCCCGCCCGTGGAGAGTCATCCCCGCAGAGGTACTGGGTGGGACCCCTCATCGGTGGAGTCCCTGCGGTTCCCCCCAGCCCTCCCTCAATCTGCCTCCACAATGAATACCCTAGAGGTCCCCCGCCCCTTTGTTCTCTTTCCCTCCACACACGGTCACGGTCACGCTGGCGGCTCCTTCTGAGAGCATCTCACACACAATGGGGGGGGGGCGCTCCCAATCGCCCCCCACTCCATTCCCCCCCCGCCCCGCGGCCCCGCCCGCGCCGCGGAATCCCGGCCTCCGGGACCCCACCCGGGGAGTGCATTACCTTTCCAAGGGAGGCGCCCGGCGGCGTGGGGGGGCGGGGGGGAGGAGAGTTGGAGAGGGAGGGCTATTTTTAGAATGAATGGAAGAAAAGAGGGGGGAAAAAAACAACCAAAAAGAAAAAGGATGGAGGCTCATGGAAGCTTCCTGGCTCCCAAGAGGAAACCCCCCTCATCCCAGGCCACGGCGGAAGGTGGGTGGGGGTTCGGAGACTGGGTGGGTGGGGCTGCGGGGGGCAGGGGGCCGAGAGGGAGAACACGGTGGTCTGGGAGGGCACCACTCCTCCTGGGGTGGGGGGTGGGGGGCGGAATTGGATAACAGCAAAATACAGCCGGCAGCCCCAGAGACCTCGGAGAGCTGGAGGGACCCCAGAAGTGAATGCTGTCCAGTCGCAAGCAAGAAATGGGCTCAGAGAGGGGCCTGAACAGGGCCAAGGTCACAGGAGGGGCTGAGCCCTGCGCAGCGCCCCCTCTGCCATCCCCTAGTGACCCTAACCCCGGGAGCCGCATTCTTCTAATTTGGCAGAGTGACCTTCACAAACAATCTCGCGGCCCAGGGCCCGGCTGTTCACGTTCAGCGGGGTCCCTGAATCGTGCGGTGAGAAGAGGGACGTCACAGCCCAACAATGACATTAGAGAAGTTTTCTGTGGTTTGTTTCATGGCCACCCGAGGTACCCCTCCCTCACTGGGACCTTCCAGCCCCAGCAACGTCACCAGCTGCCTGAAGCCTCCGGGTCCCCCCTCCCCGGACCTCCCAGGCCCCAGAGCCCGCTCAAGGTGGGGGGCTGAATTGCCTCCCTTTCTCTCCGCGGCTCCATTCCTAACCCGGACGCCAGGAAGCGACCCCCCAGAGACAGGCGGGCAGCCGCATTTCTATGCTGCTGGGGCGCTGGGCCCCGGCCAGGGGCGCCCCAGCTCTGGGTCTCAGTTTCCCCATCTGTAAAATGAACGTGATGGGCCAGCGGCGGCGGAGGGTCCTCCCAGCTCTTTGAGCGTTCTTAGAGATTGGCTGTTCCACTCCTGCGGGGAGGGGGATTCCCCCCCCCCCCACCCTTTCTGGAAAAGCAGAGCGGGAGAGGGGGGTCGCACGGTGGCCGCCGCAGTCTGCCTCTCTCGCTCCACCGGGTAGGCGCCCCTCCCGGGGAGGCGGGGCGGGGCCCAGGTCGGCGGGGAGGGGGTCAGCTCTGCGGCGGCGCGCGCACACCCTCCCGGCTCACACGCCCTTGCCCGGCCGTGCACTTGTCTTCGCGCTCGGGCCAGGCGCTGGGGCTCCGGCGGCGGCGGCCGTCTCTGGCCGGTGAGTAGGCACTAGTGGGGCATTGGGGTGGGAGCGCTTACAGGGCGGAGGGCCCAGCGGCGCTCCCCTTCTCCTTGGTGGGCGTTTCGGTCAGGGTTTGCCCCGACTCCCGGAATTCAAAGGGGGGAGGTGCGGGAGGGAGGGGATCTCCGCCCCCCCCCCCCCAACTCCAAGCCTCGAGTCACTCCAGACGCCCCCCGCCCCAGCATCCCCCTGGGAGGAGGGGGGCTTCCGCTCCCGGAATTTGGAATGCGGAGACGTCCTCCCACAGAGGAGAAGGTGGAGACCAGGGGACCCTCAGGCGCTAGCTGGGGGTGGGGGGTGGGGGGGGGGGAAAGTGGCGGGGTGGGGGGGGGGCGGTGATGGCTCCATTGCTCCCTTCCCCTGCCTTCCCCCTCAGTCCTTCCACCTCTCACGGAGTGTGGTGGGGATTCCCCCGGCCGGCCCACTGCAGAGTGGAAGGGAACCCCCCCCACCCCCACCTGCCAGCCTACTGTGCGTGGGAGCTCCTCCTCTGCTCTCTTCCCTAAGCTCCACCTCCCCCCGCCCCCACCCCACTGACTGGGAAAGGGGCCGAGGCCCAGAGAGGGTTAGCACTTACCCAAGGTCACCCAGCTGGGCAGAGGCAGAGCTGTGTTTGTGGCGGACTCAGATTCAGGAACCCCAGAACTCAGCTGGTGGTGTGGGCTCCGGGGTCCCCTCTGTTTCCTGCGTTTAACTGTCAGGGTGGGGCTTGAGGGCCCTGTCTGGAACTGGGTAGGGGGAGTACCACACTCTTCTCCAAGTCTCTCCACACTGCTGGAGGCCCAGACAGGACTGAGTGGATGAGCCCCCTAACTGGCTCCCTCCTCCGGGTTCCCGGGTCTCATGTCCCTCCTAGTCCTTCTTCCCCCAGCCTCCTCAAGCTGCCTTAGACCTCAAAGGAAGTCTGGCTGGTGAAGGGGAGAAGGGGAGGGAGGGCAAGGGGTCCTTCCAGAGCTGGTAGAGTGATCACTCTGATGCACCGACCCACTGGGTGACCTTGGACAATCTCCCTGTTCTCCCAGACCCAGAGTCAGATCCAAAGCCCCCCCTGACTAGAACAGGCAGCCCCTGACTCGTCCAGGTGGCCACTGGCCCCACTCCAGATCCCCAGCGAGAGGAAGGGCAGCTGGGACGTCCATCTCAGCCCGTGTTTCCCCTTCAGTTCCATCCTGGGCTCGTGCTCCCTCACCCCTCTCCGCCACGGGGCTGCTCTGTGTCCCCTTTCGCCCCCTCCTCCGGAGTGGGGCCTGGGTTCCATGGGTACCAAGGGGCTTTCGCAACAGCCCAGTACAGAGTGAATTCCTTGAGGGAGTTACCCCAGGGCAGCTGCAGACAGGGTGAGGGTCAGGGGGTGGCCAAGAATACAGCTGGCTGAGTCAGGGATCCCTACCTCCTTCACCCTTACAGCAGCCTGTCCCAGCCTCATCCACCTAGATCTCCCTGTGGTGAAGGAATTGGGGGGGGGGACCTAGGAGCAGGACAGGGAACAGCATGGGGAAAGGCAGGTAGAGCCTTTAGTGTGCAGTGTCCAGTGGATGGAAGCGGGGCTTCCAGGGAGAGGACCTGGTATGGGGTACTGATCTTAAACTGATCTTAAACTTCCTTCATGCTCACAGGGTAATTCGGCTAGTTAGAAGACAGGTCTACTCTAAAAACCATTGCAGTGTGGGAGGTACCTACACGCCACCCTCCTGGGGCCCTGCCTCTACCCCTTACCCGTGTCTGGTCCTTACAGGTCAAGGGGAGAAGAAAGGCAGCTCAGCCCCCTGCCAGCCAGGTGGTAATCCAGCAGGACTGAAGGGGACAGGCCCTTTGGTGGCGGCTCATCCGGGAGACCCCTGCACACCAGGGTGAGTGAATCCAGGTCTGGGTCATATTTGGGAGTAAGGGTGGCCCGGGAGCTACGTGGACAATCTGGCGACGTAAGAAAAAAGCGCCAACCTCTGACGTCAGACCAACGGTGCAATAACCACCACCACAACAGCTGTGCTTTCTAGAGCCCCCAGAGAGTCACTGCCCATTTTCTCCAGTCGCTGGTGGTGGGGAACCCGCTCTGTGTCATACAGCCAGAAGGGAGGAGATGAGCCAGGTTGGAAGGTCCCCCACCCCTGGTCCGCCACCCAGATTCTGTGGTCTCGCTCCCGGAGACAGCTTTTAGGGAGTAGCTCCTTTACTCCTCTGTCCCCTGCAAACATTGGCTGACATTTCAGGGTCAGCAGTGAGCTGCCAATGGGGGCGGGGTATGGAGACAATGGAGGCAACGGTTCTAAATACGTATGGTCGGTTTAATCAGTCAGCAAACACCGAACAGGTACTGTGTGCCCTGGGCTGGGTGCTGGGGACACGGCAGGGGCTGAGGCAGGCCCAGATCAGCCCTTGAGACATACTGGGAGGGAAATAGAACACAGTGATCCTTTTTTCTTTTTTTTTTTTTTTAAGTTTATTCATTTATTTTGAGAGAGAGAGAGAGAGAGAATGAATGAGTGGGGGAAGGGCAGAGAGAGAGGGAGAGAATCTCAAGCAGGCTCCTTGCTGTCAGCTCAGAGCCCAGTGCGGGGCTTGATCTCACGAACTGTGTGTGGAATCATGGCCTGAGCCAAAATCGAGCTGGATGCTCAACCGACTGAGCCATCCAGGGGCCCCTCGCAATGATGTATGAGAGAACGACCCGGGGAGAGGGAGGCTCCTGGAGGGGGGACAGAAGGCGGGAGGAGGAGCCAGCCAGGTGGCAGTTGGGAGAACGGCATACTTGGCAGCAGGGACAGCAAGTGCAAGGGTCCTGAGGCAGAAATGAGGTTGGCACGTTTGAGGAACAGTGAGGAGGCTGCTGTGACTGGAACAGAATGAGCGAGGGGGAGAGAGGAGGAAGAGGAAGACCGAGGGATCTGCAGGCAGGGGCTGAGGTCAAGGAATAGACTGCAGAGCCGTGGGGAACCATGGAGGGTGTGTGAGCAGAGAGGGACAGGGTCTGGTTTGTGATTTTCAAAAGCCTCTGTGACTACTGTGGAGAGCAGGGACTGGTGGGGCAAGAGTGGAAGCGGCAGAAGGCCGGAGGGGAGCCCAGGAGGCAACTGGGTAGAGTGAGCTCAGCCAGGACTGGATAGAGGCAGAGACGAAGAGAAGTGGGCAGATTCTGGGACTAAGCTGGGCGTGGAGGATGGACTGTGTGTGGCCAGTTTTCTGCCCAATGCTGAGGAACCACAGGGAGGAGGGAGAGATTTGTTGTGCTCTGGGAAATCTGGGAAGGCATCCTGGAGGAGGTGTTCTTCTTGCTCTTTGAGCTGGGTCTGGTCGGGCAAGTAGGTCTTTGCTGGTGCCCAACTGGAGTTGTGCTGAGGGTCAAATTGTACAGATGCCACGAGGGCCATGGGGAGCCACTGAGCATTCAGAATTAGAAGCAACATAATGAGATTTTAGCAAGGAAATATCCCTCGGGGGCGCCTGGCAGAGCCTGGACGGGAGCCAGAGAAGTCAGGAAGGCACTTGAAATGGTTCAGATCCCGATCAGGCTAGTAGCAACCGGGAGCATCCAGTGAGCGCTTGCTGTGTGCCTAGCACATCTGAGGGGGATTGGATCCCCAGCTCCTCTCACTGCCCTCGGAGGGCCCCACTGCCCCGCTGAAGAAACTGAGGCTCAACGAGGGATGTGCCTTGCCTGTGACCACTGTATGACTTTGACCTGAGAACAACAGAGATGTCGCGTCTCGCAGTTCTGGAGGCCAGAGCCTGAGATCCAGGCATCGGCAGGGCCACATTCCCTCTGGAGGGTCTAGGGGAGGATCCTTCTTTTTGTCTCTTCCCCTTCCTGGGGGGGCTTCATGTGTCCCTTGGCCTATGGCCACATCACTCCAGTCCCTGTATCTGTCTTCACGTGGCCGTCGGAGAAGGACGCTGGTCATTGGGTTAAGGCCCGCCCTCGTCACGTATGACCTCACGTTAATGTCACTGTGTCTGCAAAGACCCTGTTTCCAAATAAGGTCACATTCTGAGGTCCTGGGTGGACTGGAATTTGGGGGGGAATACTCTCCAAACTAGTATGGCCACAAGCAGAATACCCTACTGCAGTCACGCCTTTGCCCCCAGGGCCTCTGGTGAAGCAGTGGCTGCAGGGATGGGGACCGAGTGAATTTAGGGACAAGGATGGGCAGACCTGGGGTCCCATTAGATGTGGGGGTGGCCGGAAAGGAAGAGTTAGGCTGGAGCCTTCCAGCCTGAGTGTGAGAAGGGAGGGGACGCTGGTGCCTGGAATAGGGAGGCTGCCGCCAGCTGAATGGAGGAGACAGCCCCGGGGGTGGGGGGGGTGGTGGGGGGAGGCTGCGGGGATCCCCTGGTGGGTGTGACAGGGGCTCCCAGGCCAGAGGCTGCTTTGTGGGGAGTCTGTGCTTCCGATAATGCTGGTTCCCTGCCTGCCTGTCACCCCCAGACTCCCAGCTCCTCCTCCAGAGCAAGGATTAGGCGGGCTGCCCATGGGGAGGACCCGGGGCTGCCAGGCTTAGCTCCTCTGTACCCCTCCCTGGCCTCATTTCCCCCGGGGACCATCTGCAAGGGTCACTTGTATTTACTCAGTGTCTCAAGATCTGATCTTGCCTGCTGAAAACACGAGTTCAGGGGACTTTTTTGTGTCCTCACCATGGTATCTCCACTTCGGGTCCATGCCTTGTATATGGGAGGCGCTGAAGAAACACTGATAGAATGAATGAAGCTTCTCTAAGTCCCCGAATCCCAGAGAGCCCAGGAATAAGCCCTCCGAGACACACACTCCAGCTCCCTTGGGCCTTCCTGTCCCCCTTCCTGCCCCTACAATTCACAGGGCCCTAAGGGGCTTAACCCCCCATGACTCCCAGTCTGCTGAGGCCTCGCACACTCAACCCTGCAGGTGGAACCCCTGCCAGCCTCTGGCTTGCCCCATCCCTTTGCCCCTTCCCTCCAGCCACACAGGTCTCCCTTCCCTTCCTCAAACATTGCCCACCTCAACGTCTTGATCCTTGCAGTGTCCTCTACCCGATGCACCCTTCTAGCTCTTCGAGGGCCTGCCCCTTGACCCCTTTTGAATGTCCCCCCTTCCAGGAGGCCTCCCATGACCACCTCCAAGTCTCCCCATCCCCATTCGTATTTTTCTCAACTTCATTGGATCTTTTCCTAATACTTTTGTGTATCTAGAATTCTTACTGGTCCCTTTATTTGGAGAGGGTTGTGCCTAGAGTTCTAGAAATGCAGCTCCACGAAGGATAGGTTTGTATCTCTGCTTCTGCATTCCCAGCAACAGACTCAGAAAAGGGGCTTGGTGGCTATGTGAATGAATGAATGAATGAGTGAATGAATGAATGAATGAATGAATGGATGAATATGTGAGTGAATGAATGAATGCGCGAATGAGTGAATACATTCCCCACTCTGCCATCTCCACACTTATGGGGGACTCAGGGTCTAGCCTCCTTCTGGGCATCTATCTGTTAGACCCAGGATGGGTCTGAGATTTCTGTGGATGCACACCTGCGGGCTTGAGTCCTTCCCTACTCAGGCAGCCTGTGGGTCCCTCAGCCCCTGGGAGACCTCTCCCAGGTCTCTTGCATCCGGACCTAGACTTGTGGCCCAGCCCTCAGGCTCCTGGAAGAGGGGCTTCCTGTTCAGCCACCACCCCAACCCCTGCCTGTTTGATCGGCCATTTCCTGGGAGTGTGAGTCCTGGGGCATCCCAACTGACAGGTTCGTTTGGAGGCTCCTCAGGTCTCTTCCAGCCAGCCATGGGCTGATAAGAGGCTCCATCTGGAATGGAATCTCAGGTGATGCCCACCCACAGCCCCACCTCCATCCACCCCTGACCCCTAGCCACCTCTGCCAGCCTCGTCTCTGAGGGGTGAGGTTCAAGCAGGCAGCAAGGCAGACACGGGTGGATGGTGATCGTTCACCAGGCCCCCCCATTCTAAGTTCAGCCCCTTCGAGGGGGTCTCTGACCCCTCAGGGCAGATGAGCCCAAAGGGGAAAGAGGGATCTTTCCAGAGAGAGAAGGTGGGTATAGAGCCTGCAGGGCCTGTTCAGGGTGGGAGGCCTGGCAGAGCCTCCAGGGTCTGTGGCTCGTGCTTTTGTGAGTATCTGGAGGTTGACATATTCAAAAAGCATCAGATGTTGCAAGGACCCCACAGAAGTCTGCACAGGCTGGAGTCAGCCGGTGGGCACAGTGTGAATGCTTCTTATGGGGCAGGGACCCGCACAGGGGCAGGCTCTGTTGTCAGGGGCTGGGGCACTGAATGCCATACAGGGATGTGTGCCCGGTCCTGAGGGAGATGTGGGTGGCTCCATCACGACTGTGCTTTAGAAAGAGCCCTCAGCAGGCCATGCAGGCCTGGAGTGGGGGCCTGGTGAGTGGATGGGGGGATGGAGAGGGGATGGCTGCTCTTCGAGCATGGCTGAGAATGCATCCATTTAGGGTCCCCTCTCCTGGCATCCCTGTGGACATGGGGGGGGGCATGAGTGGTCCCCAGGCCTCCTCTGCCACCACAGCCAGGCCTTCTCCAGGGTGTCCCCAAGAGGCTGGGATGAGAAACCGAAGACCTGTCTGCAGACCCCAGGCCATCACCTGGCTCTGCTCAGCCTCATCACTGGCCCATGAGGCCACCCCCTGCCCAGGCAGCCGTCCACTCATTCATTCATTCGGCCCAGCTATTTTCTGGACACCACAGAGGAAACAGATCAGCTGCCCGCAGGCAGTGACGAGCAATCAGATGTCCTGACCCTGTCCCAAGCTCAGAGCTAGGAAGAAAACACTGGGAGAGAGATGGTGTGTGTGTGTGTGTGTGTGTGTGTGTGTGTGTGTGTCAAAGCTGGACTCAGTCACCCCCAGCCAGGCTGGGACAGGGTGAGGCCTAGGTAGTTAGGAGGCCTGGGGGAGGAGGAGGAAAGGGCTCCCCACCTCCCTGTCCCCAAGGCTGAATGAATGAGTCGCCCAAGCACGCCCTCTGTGCCAGAAAGGAGCTTGGTTTTGGACAGCCCCAAAGCAGGCTTCTGCTGGCCTGTCTTCCTGGCATTGGTGATAAGGGTTAGAAATGGGGGTGGGGGCTCAGTCCCGAAGATGGTGGCCTTGAACCTATGGCCCTAGCAGGCACCCCCTCAGCTCCTGGAAGCCCCCACGTCGGGGTCCTAGGCACCCTTCACGTGGCAACATCCTGCAAACAGGACATCTGAGGAGGTAGTTTCAGGACGGAGGTGTCCAGTCGCTTTGCAAAGTTATCCCCTCAGCAAATGCGTGTATTTGAGGGGTTGAAGGAGGGTTGGAGTTGGAAGACCCGATTTTAGAAAGGGGGCGGCTAGGAGTTCTCGAGACCTGTCGGGGACCGGAGTTGTCGCTTCGCTAAGTAAGGTCCCCTCCATTGCGCCCAGCCAGAGAGCGAGTTTGAGGACCAGCTGAGCGCTGGGGGCCGAAGGGGGCGCCCGGGAATGTGGGATCTTTAAATGTAGGCGGAGCTTGCGGGGTCGCCGGGGGCGGTGCCAACCCGGGCTCGACCAATCGGCGGCGCCGTCCGCGTCGCACCGCCCCCTCCTCTCCCGGCCCGGGCGGGCGCTCGCCCCCGGCCGGGCCCGTGGACAGGGCGGCGGGGGATGCACCCGCCGCCGCCCCCGGCCCGGCCGCCTCCGGGCCCCACGCCCGCCGGCCGCTGCCCGCCCCGTCCGCGGCCCCGGCCCCGGCCCCCACGCGAGGGTCTGCGGCCGCGCGGGACCCTCTCCCCTCCAGCTTCTTCTGCCCACGGGAGCCGAGCCCTGCAGGTACCGGGTGGGACGGACCGGAGCGCCCAAAGAGGGAGGCACGTCCTGGAGGGGGGACGCGGTTTGGGACAGGGGCCAGCACGGAGGGTCTCCGAAGGATCCGGAACCCAGGGGACACGGAGAGGAAGGGAATGTGTGTCTGTGCACTGCCTGAGCGAGTGGAGATTCGCGGACCCCCAATCCCGGAGGGGGAAGGTACTGGGTTCACTTTGGCCGGGGTACAGCAGTGAGTCTCTAAACTCCATACATACGGTGGGGGGAGCTCTTGGGGTGAAGGCAGTGACCTGGGACTTACTTGGGAACGGGAGGGAGGAGACCCTCACCACTGGCTCCCAGATACTGCCGTTAGGGTCGCCCTAATGCAGGGGCCAAGGAGCTAGGTCTCTCAGCTGTCCCCGGACAGAGGTTCGGGTACCCTACACAGGGCACTGCCTTGGCTGTCCTGGAGGGCAGGCTGCAGATGTGAGTGCTGGAGGCTGGGAGCCAAACGGGAGACGCTGATGGAGAGGGGTCAGCGTGGAGGGCGCTGGTGGAGGCAGCCCCGAGGAGGGCAGAGCAGGCTAATTGCACCCTGCTGAGCGCTGGCAGGATCCTGACTGGTGGTGATGGGGGTGGGGATTGGGGGGGGGGGGCGCCCAAGGGAATTGGGCAGTCGGCGCCTGCCTTACTGTACCCACTCCTGGGCTGCCCAGGGGTGGGAGGGCAAGTGGATGCCATCCACCCTGCAGAGCTAGGGTGCAAACAGTGCTGGTGGGTGGGTTGTCTTAGGATCCTTACGCACCCTCCACTGGGACACACACCCCACACAGCTCACCCACACGTCCTGGAAGGTTCTGCCATGTGCTGCCCTGGCCACGGTTCCTGGGAGCGGTGGGATGTGCATTTCACCGCAAGGGGGGGCTCTGCTTTGGAGATAGGCCCCTTCTGGTCCAGCTCCGAAGGATGGGCAGCAGCACCTCCTCAGATGTACCCACGGCCACATGCTAAGCATTTGCCATGTGAGATCTCACTTCCATTTTGGCCACCAACCTGCTGGGGGGGGTGGGGTGGGGGGGGCACCGAGACATCCTTTCACTGAAGAGGCAGGCAGCTGAGGAGGGGGCAGTGACTTCATCCTGGCTGGGACACCCAAGGGTCCCTCCCAGGCAGCCACTGCACCAACTTGTCATTTGTAAAAGGGCTCACTCAAGGACCTTGGGGGGGTCTGGCCAGTTTCTTTGTCTTTCTGTTGAGTAGAAAAGCTTGGAGAAGCCAGCCGCCCTGCTTCCTGCCACCTGCCTGTGTTCTCCCACTCCTCCTGGGCGCCCCCTGCTGTGGGTGGCCCGCCCGGTTCCCACAGTGTCTCTTGGGGTGGTGTGAAAGGGGGGGGGGGTTCGGCTCATCCTCCCATGCCAGCCTTCAGTGAACAGAGGGCTCATGCCCCAGACACATTAGGTAATTTTGGCAATTCTAGGGACCTTCCGAACCAGATGCAGCCCACGAGGTGTTTCTAACTTTTTAGAACTCACTGGCGAACCCAGGGCCTTCACCCAGAAAAATACACCCTTTCACAGACATCCAAACCTTGGCCAGAGTTTTAGAGAGGCTCCTGGTTCTTTGGGAATCTCTGAGGGTTCCAGGGACCCCAGCTTTGAGCCTAATTGCAGTGGGGGAGGGGAAGGTATACCTGGGAAGGGGTTGGGTCTCTTGTCTCCCAGGGCCCCCCCGGTCCCACCCGAACCGCAGAAACCAGCTGCCCCCTTCTATGGAATCTCAGGCAGGCCACTCTGTCCTGTTTCTTCTGAGGTCACAGGAAGGGTCAGACACCCACCGTGCCTGTGTCCTGAGCTCTGTGGCCCCTCAAGGGCAGGGCTTGGCTGACTCCCTTCCCAGAAGGCTCGTCAAGAGGGAACTTGGCACATCCCACCACCCTCTGCCCCCCCAGATGGCACTGACTTCGTCTCTGCTCCCTTCCTGACTTTGTGACCTTGGGCAAGGTGCTAAACCTCCCTGAGCCTTGTCTCCCATCTGTAAAATGGGAACGGGAATGCTGCCTGCCTCACTTAGTGGCAACAGAGGTTAAGCATGATAATTCTGACAAAGAGCCCAATAAGCCCACAGTAAGCGCTATGGGCACGTTAAGGTGATGGGCCACAGGAAGGCCCTCCACCTCTCTCCCTCCCAGAAGCCACCTGTACCCATCCCCCCAACCCCTCCCTGCCCAGGGCACCTTAGGACGAGGCTGCCAGGCAAGGAGGAGCATGGCCGACACACGGCTGAATTTGGCCTATGCGTCGGGCGGCTGAGTCACATCCCCAAATTGTATCTTCGTAAGTGCGTTTCGGAAGGTCGTTTGCAACACCCCCACCCCCTCCAGGCTCCGTCTGCCAGGCCACTCGCCTCTCCTGCCTGTGCCCCCGAGCCCTGGGTGAGGACCCCCTGTGCTTTCAGGAGGCATGGTAGGAGCGATGCCTGGGGTTTCCTCACCCCCTGGGAGAGAGCAGGGTCTGCGATCGCTGTGTGTCTCCTGGTGACAGGCTCCCGGCCCCACCTGCCAGCTGATGGCCCTTCAGGTGGTGAGCAGGGGCCCTCGCCCGGGAGTAGCAAGACCCCTGAGTGTTCGTGAAGGTGGAGAGAGAAATCCGGGGCCAAGGTCAGCCTTATAAACCGTGAAGTACGGGGCGTGCAGGAGACCAGCTCATAGAAACCGTGAAGTGCTAAGCCCATGTGAGGCCAGGACTTATAAACCAACATGTCAGGCCACAGGTGCCCCCGGTCTGGTTGAGGTAATGGATGGAGGGGCGAGGGAAGGGACATGTTCTAAGACTCATGAGGTCGCTCTGCCACGAAAGGAAGGTTTCTTGTGCCCCTACTGTGCGCGGGCACCAGCATCTGGGGACATGCGGTGAGTGGGACAGACATTGTCTGGGGGGTGCCCGACAAGGTGTCATCTTGGCATGTCTTTATGTGACAGTTTCCGTGTCTGTCACCCCCCCTCCCCCCACCACCACCAGAGTGTGGTTGCAGGGCCGCAGAGGCACCCTGTCTGTGCGCACAGCCCTCTCTCCCGGGCCTGGTCCACAGGGGCCCGCCGTGCATGCCAGGCTGGCCTTTTCAAAGGGGGTCAGCACTTGGCCACTGCCTGTCGCTGCCCCACTGATTCCTGCTGAGAGAATCTTACAAAACAGCCCGGTCCAGAATCTGCCCTAGAAGGACATGGCCCCTTCACGGCACAGCGCCTCAGTTTCCCCACCGGTGAAACTGGCCAAACCGCAGCACCCCTTCTTGGGGGTATTGGCAAGGATCAAGGAGCAAATTCGCGTGAAGGACGTAGCCTGGCGTGTTGTAGACGTTTGCTAAACATCAGCTCGTAGTGGCAACGGGGGGCACACAGGAGGGAGGGAGAGATGGTGGGTTGGGGTGGGACAGGGGAGGGTCTAGCACGTTGGGACCCAGAAGGTGAGACTCCAGGCAGCCTCACTGTCCTCAGGGTCTTTGCTCTCGAACATGATGCCAGAGGACACTGCCCTACGCAAGGGCAGAATCCCAGGATGTCGGGGCGGCCAGACAGTCTGCTCTCTGGTAGCCTGGTGGGGAAACTGAGGCTGACCCGGGGTCACAGGGCCAGGCTGAGCACATCTCACAAGGCCCTACAGAATCAACTCTGGGATCTTAGAGGTAAATACTGGGTTGCCACGTTGGTCCCGGAGTCTCTTTGGAGATCACAAACCTCCTTCCACGCAGGCAGGAGGGGGCTGGGGGTCTCTGTAGCCACAGCCACGGTCCTTGTGTCCCCACACTGATACCCCATGCTTGCGTGTGTTCAGGCCTTCGGACAGCTCTAGGGGAGGAATTGGGGGCCCAGTAGGGTGAGCTTAACTTGCCCGAGAACCTGAAGGTCAGAAGGAGACGAGCCCAGGTTGGAACCACCTCCTGACCACACACACGGCCTCTGGTCCACCCAGGCAAACCTGCCAGCACATTCTGTCTCCAGACATTCCAAAGTGTTTGCTGGGTGTCAGCTGAGTGCTGGGCATTGTTCTAGGTACTTGGAGACAGAAAACCAGTGGGCAAATGTTCAATAAGAGGGTGTTCCAGGCAGAGGGCCCAGCAGGTGCAAAGGCCCCAGGCTGGACCAGGCTTGTCAGGATCTGGTAATGGGGATGCTTATGTGGCTGGAAGAGGATGACTCTGGAAGAGTGAGAGGGTTGAGGTGGGTAGGAGCCAGACCACAGAGGGCCTCCTGGCCACAGTGAGGTCTTTGGTTTTTGTGCAGCAGCACTGGGGAGCCATGGGAGGGTTTTGAGCAGGAGAGGAATATAGGCTGACTTGGGTGTTTCTCGGATGGCCAACCCACGTGTCAGTCACGTGTCTGGGTTCAGGGCTTCCTGAGCCTCAGAAATGTCTTGGGGTGGTGACAGGGGTCCCTGCCCTCTGGTCGGTTGGCAAGGCCCTTCCCTGACTGTGTCCCTCGTGCCCCTCAGGTCGGCACAGGAGCACGGTCACCGAGCCATGCCGGGCCCCGGGTGGCCTACGGCGAGCCCAACCCCGGCACCCACATAGTCATGAACAGCCACAGCCACAATGGCTGTGGGGGGCGGCCGCTGGGCAGCGGGCTGGGTGCCCTGGGCAGAGACCCTTCGGAGCCCGAGGCCGGCCACCCCCCCCAGCCCCCACATGGCCCAGGCCTCCAGGTGGTGGTGGCCAAGAGCGAGCCAGCCCGGCCCTCACCCGGCAGTCCCCGGGGGCAGCCCCAGGACCAAGAAGAGGAGGAAGACGATGAAGAGGATGAGGCAGGCAGGAGGAGGGACTTGGGGAAGACCCCAAACGTGGGCCACCGCCTGGGCCACCGGCGGGCGCTCTTCGAGAAGCGGAAGCGCCTCAGTGACTACGCCCTCATCTTCGCCATGTTTGGCATTGTCGTCATGGTGACCGAGACGGAGCTGTCCTGGGGGGTCTACACCAAGGTAGGCGTGGCCTTTCCCCTTGGCCCAGGGAGGGCCCTGTGGGCCCACGTGTCTCCTCGCTGCCCCTGGGGCGTGGGCTCAGGGACCATATTGGCCCAGGAGGAGCAGGTGGAAGATGCTGGAGAAGTAGGGGGGCGGGGGTCCTGGAGGCAGGGCAGGGGGTGGGTACTGGGCCTCCCACTGTGTCTACCTTGTGGGGGTTGCAGGCAGGCTGTACGTGGGGGAGTTAGGCTCCAGCCCATTCCTTCTGCCCTGCACCAAGAGGCCACACCCTGGCTTAAGGGTGGCGGGGGGGGGGGGGGGGGGGTGGCGGCTGCCCCCCAGTCCAGGCCTAGGACAGGAGAGCCCCAGCGAAGGCCTGGGCCTCAGAGCCCGGAAAGAGCTTCTCCTCCTGAGAGTGCTCGGGCTGGGCTGCAGCTATGGCTGCACGCCCCCTCGTGCCACCCAAGGGTGTGTGAGGACAGAGAGAGAGAGATCGGGGCACGTCCGCCGGTAGACTGTGAAATGCCGCCGGGGGATGCGGCGAGGCCTTCTAAACGGTGAAGTGCCTACGTGAGGCCAGGCCTTATCAGCTGTGACATGCTGGGCCTTTAGGAGGCCAGGCCTTATCAACTCTGAAGTATAGGTCGGCGTTGCCATCGACCCAGGCCTGAGGAGAAAGGGACAGGAGCATTCCTTCCTGAGGGGGGGGAGCCCAGGTGAGGGGGGTCAGGAGGGCCACCCACCCCCCAGCGCCCTTGTCCTCCTGCCCTCTCTCTCTCCGCCCAGGAGTCCCTGTACTCGTTTGCACTGAAATGCCTCATCAGCCTCTCCACGGTCATCCTGCTGGGCCTGGTGGTCCTCTACCACGCCAGGGAGATCCAGGTCAGTGGCGGGCTGGCCAGGGCAGTTCCCCTCTCCGTGCCCCCAGAGACCCCTCCCCGTACCAGCCACCTGGGACCCCAGCCCCCTAAAACATGAAAGAACCAGTAGCCTCTTTATAGAAAAAAAAAAAAAAAAAAAAAAGACCTCTCTGAAGACATGCCCTTTAGATCACTCTAAATTTCTTTAGAATACTTGTCTATGTTTTATTTTTCATTGGTTATTGGGAGGGGGGGTGGTGGGGGGGCGGAGAGGACAACGAGGGAGCCAGAGGTGAGCTGGGGTCTGGCACACATAAGTCATCTTCGCAGCCCTGGGGGTCTTCCGAGGTTTTGCAGCCTTGGAAGCCAGTGTTTGTGACCCCAGCCTTCTGTTCCTATTCGGTTAGACCCTGCGTTTGAAAGATTTGTTACATGCCAGGGAGGCTGTTCTCCTGTTTCGGGAGTTCACTGAAACCTCGATGGACCCCGGAGAGCCCAGCTCAGGGCGTGCTGTCACAGCCTGTCACAGCAGGCAGATGTCACCCGGGGTTGGCACCGGGGCCTGGGGATGCCAGAGGGTGTCAGATCTGGCTCCCGACTCTGGCCCCGGACCCCTGGCCTGAAGGAGCCGTGGTCTGACGGGAGGTGGGTGGAGGAAAATCCCTGCCTGGGTTGATCCACCTGCAGAGATCCCCGGGGGCATCCAAGAGAAATGAAAACCTACACCGCCTACATCCACACGCAACTCGTATACGTATGCACCTAGCAGCCCTATTCGCGGGTACCACCAAGTGGAAACAACCCAGATCCCCGGTGTATGGCCCAACAAAATGTCGTGTGCCCACACAGTGCGATGTGGTTCACCCACTAAAAAACCGAAGCACTGTGTGAGGGTGCTCCCGGCTGCTTTAACAGAGCACCACAGCCGAGGGGATGAGACGGCAGGAAATGTGTTCTCAGGGTGCTGGGGCTGGAAGTCCAAGATCAGGTGCTGGCAGGGTGGGTTTCTGCTGAGGCCCCTTTCCTCCACTTGCAGACGGCTGCCTTCTCCCCCGTGTCCTCTCGGCTTCCTCTGTGTGCGCACATCCCTAGAGTCGCCTCTTCTTACGAGGACACCGGTCCTGTGGGAGCAGGGTTCCACCCTTATGACCTCATTTAACCTTAATTACTTCCTTCATTTTTTTAATGTTCATTTATTTATTTTGAGAGAGAGAGAGAGAGAGGGTGAACAAGAGAGGGGCAGAGAGGGAGAGAGAGAATCCCAAGCAGGCCCTATGCTGTCGGAGCAGAGCCTGATGGGGGCTCAAACCCGCGAACGGTGAGACCGTGACCTGGGCTGAAATCGAGAGTCGGACGCTTAACTGACTGAGCCACCCAGGCGCCCCTAACCTTAATTACTCCGTTAAAGACCCTCTCTCCAGGGACACCTGGGTGGCTCAGTTGGTTCAATGTCTGACTCTTGATTTCAGCTCAGGTCGCGATCTCAGGGTCGTGAGTTCGAGCCCCACACTGGGCATGGAGCCTGCTTTAAAAAAAAAAAAAAAAGCGGGGGGGTGGTCTCTCTCCAAATACAGTCACAATGGGAGTTAGGGCTTCAATTTATGAGTTTTGAGGGGACACAAGTCAGTCCAGAACATTTCAGCCTCGGGCCCATCCCCCAAATTCACGTCCTCCTCCCATGCAAAATGCATTCACAACTTCCCGCCTGCCCCAAAGTCTTAAGGCATTCCGGCACCGACTCCCAGATCCATGTATCAGATACGGGTGAGACTGAGGTGCCCCTCATTCTCCAGCCGAGAGCCGGACAAATCACCGTCTCCCAAGATGCAGGGGTGGGACAGGCGTAGGATAGGCCTTCCTGTTCCAGAAGGGAAATCTGAAAGAAGGAAAGTTGGCAGATGCTGAGCAAGTCAAAGAGCTCCCAAGGCAAATTCTCTGCGTTCTGAGTGCTCAGTGCCGCGGTTTCCGAGCCCACTGGGGTGGCAGCGTTGTCCCCTCAGCTCTGGGTGGTGGCCTTTGGTGCCTGTGTTCTTCGACTCGGCATGTTTTCGAGGTTCTGCCACATGGCAGCGTGTGTCAGAGCCCCTTCCTCTTGACGGCCGAATAATACCCCATTGTTTGGAAGGATCCCATTCATTCATTGAAGGACGCTTGGGTGGTTTCCGCTTTGGGTTAATTGTTTGCGTGCAAGGATTTGTCCCAATGCTGGTTTTTTCTTTTGTTTTGTTTTGTATGTTTTGTTTTGTTTTTTTTTTCCAGTGCTCGTTTTCATTTCTCTTGCCTGTGTCCCCGGGGAAGAGATTGCTAGGCCCTTGGTAACCCCGTGTTTTCTTCTTTGGGAAACACCCGTCCCACATTTAATTTGAATCGTGGCTGACCCCGAGAGCTAGGGAGTTTCGCGTCTGAGGCTGTGTTTCTCATAAAAGCCAAGCCAGGGGTTCGAGGGCTGGGGGGGGGAAGGGGGGGTCCTCCCTGAGGGGGCACGGGCGCGAGTCTGACACCCACCGCCGCCTGTCCCCCCCCCCCCCGTCCCGCCCCCCGCAGCTGTTCATGGTGGACAACGGGGCGGATGACTGGCGCATCGCCATGACATGCGAGCGCGTCTTCCTCATCTCTCTGGAGCTGGCCGTGTGCGCCATCCACCCGGTGCCGGGTCACTACCGCTTCACGTGGACGGCGCGGCTGGCCTTCACGTACGCGCCGTCGGCAGCCGAGGCTGACGTGGACGTGCTGCTGTCTGTCCCCATGTTCCTGCGCCTCTACCTGTTGGGCCGCGTCATGCTGCTGCACAGCAAGATATTCACAGATGCCTCCAGCCGCAGCATCGGCGCCCTCAACAAGGTCACCTTCAACACACGCTTTGTCATGAAGACACTCATGACCATCTGCCCGGGCACCGTGCTGCTCGTCTTCAGCATCTCCTCCTGGATCGTCGCCGCCTGGACGGTGCGGGTCTGTGAGAGGTACGCCCCCGGCCCCGGGGCCCACCGTGCCCTCCCGCGGCTCCGGGGACCCAGGGCTCCCCTGGCCATCACAGCCCCTGACCCACATGATACCCCCCCCCCTCCCAGTTCCTGGCCTCAGTGACCGTCCTTCAAGCGCGGCCCCCTCATCCCTGGGACTCCAGCCTGTGTATCCTGTCCCCTACCCCAAACGACACCCCCCTGGGACCCCAGGCCTCTCCCCCAGGGTGGGGTGGGGGCGGGTCTCATGCTCGTCTTTCTCCCAGCTCTTCCGCTGCGAGCAGCTAACCTCTGACCTCTGGCCCAGGGCAGTGGAGGCAGCAGGAACAGGATGCCCCCCGCCCCCCATCTGCCTGTTTCCCCCACAATTTAACCAGCTCTCCTTCTCCCCTCCGCCCGCCCCACCGGACTGTAGGGAAAACATGTGAGTCCTACCCTTGACCAAGCTGTGTGCACAGAGCCGCTGCCGTCCTGTCCGCCAGGAATTTAAGATTAGCTGCCGCAAGGTGGGGTGGGGCGGGGGGGGTGCGTTGGTGCATAGGGAGGTGAGGCGGGGCCGGGGCAGGCAAGTTCGGAGTCAGGCCCAGGACTGCTCTCCGGCCGTGTCCACTGGGCATCCTGGAGGTCCTTGTCTCCGAGGTTGGGGAGGGTTTTGTCTGGACAGCTGGCCCTGGGGGACTTGGACAGCCCCTCCGGAGAGTTAGGTGGGTCTGGAGTAAATAAAACCTGGCCCCGCCTTTAGTACCTCTCTCTGCACGGGGTTTGTTCTCAACAGCCCTGGAAGGTGCAGGCCATTCACCCAACTTACAGACGGGGAAAGGGAGGCTCTGGGGCAAAGGGACATTCCTGAGGGCCTGATTCCTGGTCGGCCCTGAGACCCACAGGGTGCTTTGGGAAAGGGAGGGTCTGCACTGGGCCTCTCGGGACGTGGGGGTGCCTTGGCTGGGAAAGAGCCTCTCCTACCTCATGCTTTGCTGGGGAAGGCCCTGGAAGGGTGTATGGCAGGTGGGGCTGAGACTGGGCTTCCTGGGGGTCCCTGGGCTGGACTTGTCCCCCCAGGACCCCCGTCTTCACCCCTTAATCTCCTCCATGGCGCCTGCCTCAGCCTGATGTGGGGCTCATGGGGGCGAGGGCCCAGCCCTTCTCGTCCTCGAGGCTTACCGTCTTGGGACCAGACGGGGTCTCCTTGGACCCCTGCTTGGATCCCTATGCCAGTTCCCACAGCCCATCCCCTACCCTGTCACGGCGGGGTCAGGATTGTGGTCTGGGGAGTGAGAGAGGGGCTCCCCTCCTCGGGCATCCTTGAGGTGCAGTCTAGGTCATCGCAGGGGTCCCCAGGTTGGGGCAGGGAACGGGGCAGGACCAGGGGGGCAGCCAATCCTAAATTCTGAGCCCTATGATGCTGCTTGAAGCCCCCTCGCCTGCCTCGCTCCACCCCTGCGGCTCTGTCCCACCCCCACCCTGCCTCCCGCATGTCCCCCACTCTCTGGTCCTAGGTAGTCCCGGGGGGTCCTGCAGCACCCACCACAGCTCCAGCCAGGCCCCGGGCTCCCCCACCCGCTGCTGGAGGGCCTCCCTCTCGTCTTACTTGCTGGTATGGGGTGCTGGTTTACTGGGAGACAGAAGCCAGAGTAACTTGGGGCTCAGATGCCTCGGTGGGATTTGGTCCCAGGTCCCCCGCACCCAGCAAGCAGACTGGCAGCCCAGGAGGAGGGGCCTGGAATGGCATCCCGACAGGGACCCCCAAACACCACACCTGCCGAGAAGGTCTCCAGCCTTCCCATCCTCCTTTGGGGGCTTCTATGGCCTCCTCTTGAGCCCCTGACTCCAGCCCTGTCTGTCTGGAGCAGCCCTCCCCCCAGCTTCCCCTGTCCTGCCCCTGCCAGCGTCCCCCCTCCTCTGCGCCACCTCAGTTGACCTCTAACCTTGAGCCCCCTCAGGGCCCGAGGCCTGGGAAAGAGTGGGTCATCAGGAAAGGGCTCCCTGAGCTGGAGGGGCTCCACAGGCTGGGGAACCTCGAGCTAAACCCCTCTGACCCCCAGCCTGGGCTGACCGTAGGTCGGACGTGTTTGTAGCCCACGTGACCGGGTTCGCAGGGCTGGCCATGGCCAGGGACGAATTCATGTCCCTTGGGGCCCACCCCCCCATACCAAAAAGTTAACCGCCAGCCTCCCCCCAATGCCAAGCTGCCGCCTCCTTCCCCAACTCCCAAACAAACCCTAAGCCTGGGATTTGGGGACCATCGGTGCTGCCCCACACATACTGACTTCCCTTTTGCTCCCAAGTCCTGGAATACTGCAGCCACCCGTGTCCCCCAGGGGCCCTCTCCCCCTGCCCCCTCAACCTCACGGAGCCCTGCTGGCTGGGGAAGTTCTTCCCGATGTCTCACCTGAATCCTCACCTCCACTCCCTGCCGCTTCTGGCACCCGTGGCCACCTGTGTCTGCGTCTGTCTGTGCGTCTGTCTTTGGGAGGGGGATCGCGTGGACACAGTGGACGTACCCTCACCCGGACCCCTCTGCCCCCGGACCAGGGCCAGGGAGGGCACACATCCTGGGCGGCAGCTTGGGGTGGGGGTGAAGGGAGAATGGTGGAAGGGATCCTGGGAGGAGAGTGCGGGTGCCCTCTGCCCGACGGTACCCTTGGGAGGATGCTGAGCATCCCCTCTCCCTGCAGCGGTACCGTTTCGAGCCCTCAAAGTGGTCCGCTGCTTGTAGTCAGGGTCCCCACCCAGCCGGGTGGACCCAGGGCACCAGAGGATATGATGAAGGCAGAGAGACCAGTGTGGACTGACTGGGCCTTCCCCGGCTCCCCTCAGGTACCATGACAAGCAGGAAGTGACCAGCAACTTTTTGGGGGCCATGTGGCTCATCTCCATCACCTTCCTCTCCATCGGCTATGGCGACATGGTGCCCCACACCTACTGCGGGAAGGGCGTGTGCCTGCTCACTGGCATCATGGTAAGGGCGGGGGCCCTTGCACACCCCCTACTGATGGGGAGCTCACTCCATTGTGAACCGTAATGCATCAGCCTGCCCCTTCCTCTTTGTGTCATCCTGCTCCTTCACCCCCGCTCCTCCTTACCCCTGCCGTGACTCAGAAATCTGCAGCCTTGGGCTTCCTGGGGGGCATCTCTTCTTGGTTTCTTGCAGCCCTAGGTATGTAACTCCTGTGGTCCCCGCAGGGCTGGATGCTGTGGTCCGCTGTTAGCCCGGCGTTTGTCTGCCCCTTTATTCTCTGCAGCCTGCTTACTTCACAGCCCTGGGGTCCAGGGCTAGGGACTTGATGCTTCCACGCCTCAGTTTCCCCAGCTATAACCGGTGCCCATCTCCTCTGTTCATCGTGAAGCTCAAGTCTGTCCCTTTTTATTTATTTATGTCTTTTTAAATTTTTTAAATGTTTCTCTTTATTTTTGAGAGAGACCGAGACAGAGCACGAGCAGGGGAGGGGCGGAGAGAGAGGGAGACACAGAATCCGAAGCAGGCTCCGGGCTCGGAGCTGCCGGCACAGAGCCCGACGTGGGGCTCAAACTCACAAACCGCAAGATCACGACCTGAGCCGTGGTCAGACGCTCAACCGATTGAGCCGCCCAGGCGCCCCTCAAGTCTGTTCCTTTATGTGAAACGTCTAGAACGGTGAATGCTGTGGACACCCAGTCAGCACCCTCTGGGTTGTGCCGTCACGGCTCCCTTCCCCAGCCTTGCCTGATTCTTGGGACATCCCAAGCACCCCACTGAGCCCCCATGCTGTGAAGCTCGTCCCCTGTGACTCGTCGGGCCCTGACAGCACCCCTTCTCCCCCGAAGACTTCTCAAGTCTGTCGGTGGGTGTGGGCAGCCTTTGACACCCAGCACCTTCTTTCCCTGGTCCCATCTTCGGTTTTGCTGCTCATCCCCTCCTTCTGGAACCTTCTTTCTCCAAGCTTCCACCTCCTTCACAAATGCTCTTCCGTGTTTTGGGTTGCAGATTTTCGGATGCGTGATAGGGAACTCCTCTCCCCAGTCCCCAGTTAATAACCTGTTCATTTGTGAAGAACAGTGAGCATCGGTGGGACCAAAGTAGCACCAAAGAAGCTGACTTAATCCCACCCCCAGGTTCCACGCCAGGCCACTCCTCCTCCGTTCTGGCAAACATAGGGCACGATCCCCACAAGAGTTTCCTTTTCTCCCGCAGACGGAAGGAGCATCTTAACGGTGCCTCTGCCCACCCTGTTTCGCTGCTCGCAGACCGTGGTCAGTTGTCACTCTGTCCCGAGGCCCGCGGCTCTGTCCCCATTTCTCCTCACCCTCTCTAAGCTGTTTGAGCAGAAGCTGGGGGCTCCACGTCCTCCTCGGGCCCCCACCGCGGGGCCTCCCTTCTCCTGGCTGCGCTGACGCGGCCCCCCTCTTGTGAAATGGCACCACGCCTATTTGCTTGTGTTACTTTGCAAGAGGCGAAGGGGAAAAACTAAAGGCGGGCCACAGTCCAACCCCCACTACAGGCAAACGAACTTTACAAAAGAACCAAAAAAGGACTCAGGTAAGGCGAGCTCAAACCCGGAAAGCCCAAGACAAAATGGAAACGCCGAGTCCCGTTCTTTGGGACATGGCTCCTTCTGGAAAATGAGTTCCCTGTGTGGCCACGTCTCCGCCCTCGCTGCTGGCACACACATGGGTGGTCACGGTTGGGCTGGTTTCTAGCTCTCCTCTTGGCTCTCTCTGCCGTCCTTGCCCAAGCCTGTCCACTCCCGGTCACTGCCCTGTGCAGGATCTCACCAGCCATGCGTTTGTCTGTTCTTGAACTTCAGGGCATCCCAGTGTGGCCCCCTCTGAGCCTGGCGTCTTTTGCTGGACGTGGTTTCCATGCTATATTTTGCGGAGCCACCAGATGTCTTTTTTTTTTCCTTTCTGCGTAGTATTCCATCTGGAGGGTTTCGTTTCGTTTTGTTTCGTTTGTTTGTGTGTTTTTTTGCGCCCCCCCCCCCCCCCCCCAGGATGTTTCTTTGCCCCAGTTGACAGGGCTTCTTCTGAGAACAGACTCCAGGGACCCATGTCAGGGTTTGCTCAGAAGGCGACCTTGTCCATGTCGCCTGCCCATGTCGCCCTGGCGGGGCATGTGGGGACCCAGGCCTGCCCAGGACCGTCCGATGGTGGCCCTGGCCCACCCCTCCCCATAGATGTTTCCTTCCATCCCTAAGAAGAACTGAGCATCCCTGGCCAAGTGTCCCAGGCCGAACTCTCCCTTCTTCCTTCTTGGAGGTCATGGCCTCAGGAGCAAGCAGCTTGCAGGAAAGCATCAGGAACAGCCTTCAGTGCAGGCGGGGAACTGCCTCCCCCCTTCACCCCTGCTCCCGCCACCTGCCTTGAACACCTGCTGGCCGCCCTCACCTGCTGCTGTCACCGGCCTCGGGCACTTCTGGGGCTGATGACACTCCTGGGGGTTCTAGGCTGGCCCCTGGCCCCTGCTCCCTGGTGGCAGACCCTCTCCCTCCCTCCCACGTCACTTTTTGCTGCCCCCCCTCCGCCTGTCTGCCCTCTCCTCTCTTGGGTCCTCGCTCCTGCTCTTTTCTCTCTCTTTCTCTCTCTCTCCTAGGCTGCTCCCAGTAGACATACAAGTCCTCTCTGACCTCCTTCACCAGCCAGGGCATCTGCCATTTAGGGCATCCTGGGGAGTGTGATTGCATCAGGCGGGGAGGCCACCATTCTCCCCTCCACTCCCCACCCCTCCTGGGACCTCTGCTCTGCTCCTTCCTACCTGCAAATGCCCCACCGCAGGCAGCCAGCCTGACCCTTCACTCACGCTGCCTTCTCACGCTGCCACCTGACCCCTGCCATGACTGTAGGAAGACGTGTTGTCTGGGTCTCTGCCCTCAACACCCAGACCCCAGCGCCTCGAGGGAAATGCTTTCCAAATCCTCCCTCCTCCATGTTCTGAACGTACCTGCAGACCCTGCCCTTTTCTTCTCCCTTTCTTATCTCCAAGCCTCAGTTTCCCTCTCCGTCTAGTGGGGATAGGAGTGGTATTACCTCCCAGGGCTGTTGGGGATCAGATGAGCTCATCAGTGGGACACAGTCCCCCGACATTCAACCGATATTAAGCAGGTGGGACTGGGAGTCAGTGAGCTCAGCAGGTGGGCCCTGCCAACACTGTGGGCTTAGAAGGTAAAGGTGAGGGTGGAGTCAGGGCAGGCTTCCTGGAGGAGGGAGGGCGTCCTGCCTGTGACCCGGGACCTACATGGGGCAGGACACTGATGTGTTCCCCACCCTCCGCATGCAGGGGGCCGGCTGCACAGCACTTGTGGTGGCCGTGGTGGCCCGGAAACTGGAGCTCACCAAGGCAGAGAAACACGTGCACAACTTCATGATGGACACTCAGCTCACCAAGCGGGTAAAGACCTCCATCACAGCCACGTCCTGTTCTCGGTCATCAAGGGCAGACCCTCCCCACCTCACTTCTGTACGTGCCAGGCATGTGCACATGCCCACCGGTCACTGCCCTGCCTTGCGCTCTGCTGCCCACGTGAATGTGCATGAACCATGCACAGAGACGTGGCAGTGGCCCCAGGTGCCCACCTGTGTGCCTAGTCATAGCCCCACCCTGAGCCACACAGCAAGAGGCAGGCATTTGGGGGCCAGGCAGCCGGGTACAACTTAAAAGCTGTCTGACCTTGGCAGGTCGACCGCCCTGTGCCTCAGTTTCCCCATGTGTAAAGTGAGAGAGATGCCAGTGGGTGTAGATTCACTGATATAACATTTGCAAGGTGTATAGAAAGGGTCTGACCCATGCTGAATGATACAAATGAAGTGCACACACACACACACACACACACACAGACCCACACAGTGCAGGTGTGGCCACGTAAACATGTCCTTGCCTTACGGTCCCAGGATCCCAGAGGGGCATTTCCAGGAGTTTCTAAAAGTTTCTGGAGGTTTCCGGAAGTTTCCAGAGCCTTCCACAGTTTCGTGCCTGCCTTGAGGAACTGTTCTTTTTCTGGCCCCAGGTAAAAAATGCCGCTGCTAACGTTCTCAGGGAGACGTGGCTCATCTACAAACACACTAGGCTGGTGAAGAAGCCAGACCACGCCCGGGTTCGGAAACACCAGCGTAAGTTCCTCCAAGCCATCCATCAGTAAGTCCAGCACCTTTCCCGCTCACGTTTCTGTGTCCACCTGGTGCGGAGGCAACTGTGGTCCTCGGGAGGAGGCTACAGGCCAGGCCAGACAGCTCAGCATGGCCTCATCACGGCCCCTCCCATGCCGGGTGGTCAGTTGGTTGGGGCTTGCAGCGTCTGTGCTGGGTGGGATGGTCAGAAGGAGGCAGGTGATGGGCCCAGCACTTGTCCAGGGCGATCACCGTTGATAAGTCATGCAACCCACCCCAAATAAATGGCAAGAAGCATATTGTATTCTCCAGAATGGCCAAAATTGTTTTACCTTTTAGAGATGAAGCAATTTCCCTTTTTTGCTTTGGCTGCCAGGAAGCTCCGAATTAAATTTGTGTCCTGATCCATGTGATCATGTGGGGTAACTAGAAATTCCTTGATTCCCTCTGTTGTCCCTTTGTCCTGAGAATTATTTAGTCAAGTAGTTCTCAACCTTGGCTGCTCACTGGAACCACCCACGGGGCTTTAAAAGGCCCACAGGCTGCACCCAACACAGCAGAGTCTGGGATGCACCGTGAGCTTAAGTGTAAGTTCCTCGGGTGAGTCGTGCAGCCAGAGTTGGCAAACTTTTCCTATAAAGGGCCGGAGGGTAAATATTTCAGGTTCTGTGGACCAGACGGTCTGTCACAACTACTCTACTCTGCCACTGTCGCAGGAACGCAGTGAAGAGGAGTGGGTGGGCTATCCTCTAATAAAACCTTATTTTCCCAAAACAGGTAGCTGGCCAGAGTTGGGCTGGGCCAGGCTATCATATGCCAAGCACTGTCCACTGGAAATATCACGTAAACCACTATATACTTTTAAATTTCCTAGTAGCTACATTAAAAAAAAGTAAAAAAGGGGGACCTGAGTGGCTCAGTCAGTGTCTGACTCTTGATCAAGGTCTTGATCTTGGGGCTGTGAGTTTGGGCCCTGTGTTGGGCTCCATTCTGGGTATGAAGCCTACTTTAATAATAATAATGATGATGATGATGATAATAATAAAATTTTAAAATAGTAATGAAAACAAGTGAAATAAATTTTAATATATTCATGCAATAGATGCAAAATATTATCTTAACATGATTAGTATAAAAAAATCAGGTATTTTAGAATTTTTTTTGTGCTAAATCTTCAAATTCTATTGTGTATTTTACATTTATTTACAGTCCGTTTTTATTCAGACCATCCACCTTTCAAATGTTCGGTAGCCACACTGAGGGTGTATGAGACCAACACCCAGTCTAGAATTTTAAACAGCTCCAAATCCTGGGAGTGAGGCACTCAAATATAAATTACAACTGAGTCCTGTGGTACCTGATTTAAAATAGTAAAAACAGGGGCGCCTGGGTGGCTCAGTCGGTTGGGCGGCCGACTTCGGCTCAGGTCATGATCTCACACTCCATGAGTTCGAGCCCCGCGTCGGGCTCTGTGCTGACAGCTCAGAGCCTGGAGCCTGTTTCAGATTCTGTGTCTCCCTCTCTCTGACCCTCCCCTGTTCATACTCTGTCTCTCTCTGTCTCAAAAATAAATAAACGTTAAAAAAAATTTTTTTAAATAGTAAAAACATATTTAGGCACTTTTCAGAATGAGCCCATGGATTCCCATCTCTCGTGTTGTGGGAAAACCTATTCACGATTGGGTTCCCCTAAGAAAATCAGATGGCTCCCTGCCCTGGGAGCTCCTAGGCCAGACTCAGGGGCCAATGAGTCACAAAGTAAAGTGAATAGTGTTAGAGGCTGGACTAGTACAGCAGCAAGGCAGCTGATTCAGCTGTGGAGAAAAGAGACAAGAGGCAGCATGGAGAACCCTGGTGTCAATGGTAGAGTAGGAAGGTTGGGTTGGAGCAGAGCTGAGGGTGTGGCTGAAACAGCCCAGCTTCTGGGATGTCAGAAGGTAAACGAGTGTGGCCATGAGGAGACCAGGCCATAGGAGAGGAAGCTCAGCCAGCTGGATTTCAACTTTTTAATCCTGTTTAATAATCTTTGCCTCTTTAAAAAAAAAAAAAAGGGGGCGCCTGGGTGGCTCAGTCGGTTGGGCGTCCGACTTCAGCTCGGGTCATGATCTCGCGGTCCGTGAGTTCAAGCCCCGCGTCAGGCTCTGTGCTGACAGCTCAGAGCCTGAAGCCTATTTCAGATTCTGTGTCTCCCTCTCTCTGACCCTCCCCCATTCATGCTCTGTCTCTCTCTGTCTCAAAAATAAATAAACATTTAAAAAAAAATTAAAAAAGAAAAAGCTTTATTAAGCTATAATTGACTATAGTCAACTGCACCTATTTAAACTGCATAGTTTAATCAGTGTTACCATATGTATACATCCACATAACAATTAGCACAGTCAAGATTAAAAAAAAAAAACCAACCAGATCCATTGCCCCCAGAGTTTCTTCGGGCTCCTTACCGTCTTTGTCTTTTAGCTAGAGAGTTTAGTACATTTACATTTATTGTGTTTACTGTTAAAGTTGGATGGGTTTCAAATGATAACAGTCCCTACTTCACAAGACTGC
This sequence comes from Panthera pardus, assembly GCF_024362965.1. Lineage (NCBI taxonomy): Eukaryota > Metazoa > Chordata > Mammalia > Carnivora > Felidae > Panthera > Panthera pardus. The sequence continues at coordinate 13,532,613 of NW_026527013.1, forward strand.
AGGGAGATCTAAATGGGAGGATATGCAGAAATGCCTGGCATGGTCCTTGGCACAGAACAAATACTGGTAACACATGATGCCCTCTGCTTCTGCTTCCACCATCATCTAAAAAGCAGGGAGAGGAGCTGGTACCACACTTACTCAACCTCACTGTGTCCAGTGCCATCTCACAAGACCCCAAGCCCCTTGAGGACAGGGACCCCCCCTCGTTGGCCCTCCCGCAGTTAGTAACTGACTACTGTTGTCCCAGTCTGGTTTCTGCCACCTAACTGTGGGACCTTGGCAAGCGACTGTGCTATTCCAAGCTTCGTTTTTGTATCTTTATAAGTGGAGACAATGGTCGTTAATGTGCCTTTCCTCCAGGGATGAGGTGTGGATAGAACACAACTGGGGATTCACCTCCGCCTACCTGCCGTACAGTGTTTTCTAAACAGGAGAACCAGCAACGTTGTCATTACCACCCTCGATATGTTCATTTGGTTACTGTATACGCAGTTCCTATGCCAGCTGGTGTGCCAGGCATGGGGGGCACAGACATTGGCCCTGTCCTGGACTTTGCCCCAAGGGAGGTTCCGGAAGGTTGTTGGAGGGAAGCAGGAGGGTAGGAATTTAGGAGAAGGCGCTTGCTCTGTGAGTTACCTGCTTCCCTTTGTTCTGGGGCAGGACTGTCTCCTTCTTCTTTCTTTGTTTGTTTGTTTGTTTCTTTGTTTATTTATAAATGAGCTACCTGAGCCACCTGGGCGCCCCCATTTTTAATTTTTTTAGCGATTTCATTTTTAAGTAATCTCCATCACCCACATGGGGCTTGAACTCACAACCCTGAGATCAAGAGTCGTCCACTCCACTGACCAAGCCAGCCGGGCGCCCCTCACTCAATCTTTGGGTCCCCCTAAACCTGCTCCCTTCCCAATCAGAAAAGAAAAAGAAAAAAATGGCCCCGTAAAGCTGATAAAACCGAACAAGTTGGAACTAGGGCCTGAAGGGTGGGTGAGATTTGGTTAGGAAGCCGAAAGGGAGGGGGGCGGGCATAGCAAGGATTGTCCACAGCCCGGGCAGTGGTGGGGAGGTAGGAATGAGCGTGATGCCAGGGAGACTGGAGGCCTGATATGCAGGCATGAGGGAGCCTTGGCAGGGTCTTGCGCTGGGGAGTCTCCGTGACGGGAACACCGTATGATCAGCCAGTGAAAAGGCGGACATGATCTCTGGACAGATCGAGGGACGTGGTGGGCACTTGCTAGGAATGCGATAACAGAGTACCACCCAGTGGGTGGTTTAAAACAGTAGAATTTATTATCTCACTGTTCCAGAGGCCGGAAGTCCAAGATCAGAGTTGGCAGGGCCATTTGCCCTCTGAAGGTGCTAGGGGAAGATCTGTTCCAGGCCGCTTTTAGCTTCTGGCAGCCTCGGGCGGTCCTTGGCTTCTAGATCTATCTCCCCAGCCCTCCATCTTCAAATGGCCATCCCCGCTGAAGTGCCGGTGGGCACTGGCTCTGCCTCTCGGAGCCCCGTTATTCTTGGGAAACAGCATGGGCATAGTTCCCTGGACTGAATGCCACCTCTGGGACCAGGTGCCTGGCACAGACTGGGATACCGTGGCACCGCAAGGCTGCAGGCAGCTGCATTTGCTGGGTGGGCGCGGCTGGAGGGAGGGGGGGCCGACGGATGCGTCCCCCAGGGGCTGGCGCTGCCCGCTCAGGCTGGGCCTCTTCGCAGAGTCAGGGCGACAGCCCCTCAGCCATCCAGGGCCCCCAGTCTGGTCTTGGAGTCGTGCACGTGGGAGGCGGGCAGGGTTGGGCGCGCGGCACCCGGCCGCACGGAGATTAAAATTGCCTTGTGATTTCTCTCTGCTCTGCCGGGGCCTGCCAGAGCTCAGAAGTAAGTCTCTCCCGGGGGCTGAGGGGTGCATGGTGCTCGCGGGGCAGGGGACACGCCCAGGGCCGCTGGCGGATCACTGCCCGCTGGCCCCAGGAGGTGGCCAGGGCACGTGTCCAAGGTGTGCAGCCTTCACCTAGGCCTGGGAGTCCAAGTTCCCGGGACATCCTGAATCGGGCCGCGTGGACGTGGCCAGAAGGTGGACGCTGTCGGGGGTGGCTTAGCCACCCGCCAGGCCCTGCTACCCCATGTGTGCTAGGAGGGAATGCGCAGCACGGGGCCCGACCCTACCTCCCCCCTCATCTCCTCCCACAAGGCGACCCCGGGTGGGGTGGGTGCCTGAAGGGCCCCACTCCCCTGCAGCCTCCACCAACCCTGTCTACCCACCCCCCTGTCTGTCTCCCAGGCTCCGGAGTGTGAAGATTGAGCAGGGGAAGCTGAATGACCAGACCAACACTCTCGCCGACCTGGCCAAGGTGAGCCGGGCGGGGCTGGGCAGGGTGGCTCCCCAGGCCGGCAGGGGGTGGTCAGGCCCCTCCGAAGGAGGATGGGAGACATTCAGTAAAGAACAGAGCCCGCCTCCTGCCCGGGGAGAAACAGTGCGGGCACCGGTAGGGCAGACGGGGGACTCAGGCCGGGTCTGCAAGCCTCCACAGGGTCCGCTTGTCAGAGAGAAGCTAGGAATCCACATCTGTAAGTAAACTACTTTTTTTAGCGTTGGCAGCTTTTTTTTTTTTTTTAAATCGTATCTAGTAAAATAGCTTTAAAGGGATATCTTTTATGTTAATGTTGATTTAGTTCTGAGAGACAGAGCAGGAGAAGGGGAGGGGCAGAGAGAGAGGAAGACACAGAATCCCAAGCAGGCTGCAGGCTCTGAGCCATCAGCACAGAGCCCAACGCGGGGCTCGAACCCATGAACCATGATCGTGCCCTGTGGCAAAGTCGGACGCTTCACCGACTGAGCCACCCAGGCGCCCCTTTAATAAGAATATCTAGGGGCGCCTGGGTGGCTCAGTCGGTGAAGCGGCCGACTTCGGCTCAGGTCACGATCTCGCGGTCCGTGAGTTCGAGCCCCGCGTCGGGCTTTGTGCTGACAGCTCAGAGCCTGGAGCCTGCTTCAGATTCTGTGTCTCCCTCTCTCTCTGCCCCCCCCCCCCCCCCCCGTTCATGCTCTGTCTCTCTCTGTCTCAAAAATAAATAAACGTTAAAAAAAAAAAATTAAAAAAAAAAAAAGAATATCTAATTAGTGGGCCACATTGGTGAAGTGGTCCTTTGTGTTTTAGGCATATCGACATCCAAGCTCCAAAATTCAAGAGAAAATCAAAATTCTTTTGCTACGGATGGAAATTCAAATCCTAGCATCAGCAGAGAGCTTCTTTGCACGGCAGTTAAACATCTTTCAGGAAGTTAAAGCTGGTTGCAAGAGCTCTGTGAGATCAGTTTATGGCATACACCGATCTATTTGTTGGTCTTATTAGCAAGTCCTGCTCTTTGAATATTCGGCACACTGCTCTGAACCCCCTTCTGAGCAGTGGCATACCCTCCACGAATAGTTCATGTGTGAACTCTGCTCATTGGCTCCCTCCCCGAATCAGTTTAATTAGTCTGAGGTTAATTTAATATTATCTTCAGAAGATGCTTATAAGTCCCATTCTGCTTCTTATAAACCCAGAGCGTTTCGGACTCATTCTCTTCATCATGGTCAAGAGAATGCGATATAATGTTAACCTACATAAATTTAATTTGGAAAGAAACATTATGGAGGAAAAAACATATTCTAGAACCCTGAAGAAATCATTCCGTTGGTAGTAGAGAGAACATAGTCCCAAAAGCATATGGAAAATCCTTGCCAAACTAATTTGATGTCGGGTGAGATAACGGCTATAAATACATATGAAATGCCTTTGAGACACTAGATATTATAATTTGGATTATCTCTATCACACTTCCTTCTGTTAGTACAGATGACTGAAATTTGAATTTTTCAAAGTTATTTAAACCTTGCAATCACGGTAGTATACTCTCTGAGTACATTTAACAAAGCCTTCTTTGAAGGAAGGCTTTAATTGGATTGGATCATATGGGTTCCTGATTTTTTTTTAATTTAACAAGGTTAAGATGTTTTCCAGTATTAAACTTTAATGCGCTCCTGCCCAAGGTTGCTGATTTAATTTGTGTATCTCTGATAAAAGTCACATGCGTATTCCAAGTTTAAAAAAAATTTAAACCTCAGAGGCCAGGAAAAAAAAAAAAATCATCGGAGGGCTGGATGCCTCCAGATGTTATCCTCTGGCCCTGGGGACCGCGGCCCTCTGAGGCATGGAGGTTGGAAGGGAGAGGCTAGGGGTGGAACGCAGCAAAATGTCGTGGTAGATGCCTCATCCTGTCCCCCTTCCATGGAGCGGGGGGGTTGGGGGCTCTTTCCCCGCCTCGGCGTCAATTCTCCCATCCCAGGCGGTGGCTGGGGAGTGGCTGTCCCTCTTGCGGGGGGTGCCCAGCGCTTAGCTGTGGTTACAGATGAGGAACGATGTTCTATCGCCACCTGGTGGCAGCATTAGCCCGCCACGTGGAGTGGCCAGCCTCCCCTCCCACGGCCCACGTGGACAGTCGCAGAACCGCCTCCTGCTTGCTGGATTGTGGGGAGCAGTCGAGTCGGCGGGGACATCCCATGGCCTTGTTGTGGCTGCTGTACTCCCTGGTCTGTGACCAGGTCGGATCCTTGGAGCGGTCCCGTCCCCAGCGTAGTGCGGGGCGCGGGGAGGCGGTTCACAACTGACCTCCTCCCTCTCAGCCATAGCCCCAGCCTGGAGCAGCGTCAGCCCCAAACCCCCTCCGGGCCTCTGGGCCGTGGTTCCCCTGGGTGAAGGCACCACCCAAGACCCCCCCCTTTGGCTGCCTGTCCAGGTGGCCAGTTAAACCCCTCAGGGCAGCTCTGACCACTTGTGCCCCGGGACCTCCCTCCACCTTCCCCTGGCCTGCTGGCCCCCAGCCTGGCGTCCAAGACCTGTCTCTCCTCTTGTCTCTCCTTCTACCAGTTCTGGGGGCCCAGCAAGAGATCTGTGGCCCTGCCATGTCCTCACAGTTGTCCTTCACTTGGGTCCGCCTTCCTGGCCCCCCCCCCCCCCCCAACTGGGGCTGGTCAACCATCTCTGCGCCTGGCCCTCCGTCTCTCTCACTTGGCCTCTCCTCTCTCTCCCGCTCTGTCTCTGGCAGACTCAGAATGTCATGTACGACCTCATGTCCGAGCTGCACGCCCAGCACGAGGAGCTTGAGGCCCGCCTGGCTGCCCTCGAAAGCCGCCTGGATGCGCTGGGCGCCTCCCTGCAGGCCCTGCCCGGCCTCATCGCCCAAGCCATACGCCCGCCACCCCCACCCCTGCCTCCCCGGCCTGGCCCCGGACCCCTGGACCAGGCAGCCCGGAGCCCCCCGTGCCGGTGGCCACCCATGGCCCCTTCAGACTGCGGGTGACAACCCTGCCCACCACCAGACCCCTCAATCTTGGCCATCGTGTGGCCGCCACGTCCACGCCATCCAGGAAGCCCTGTACAGTGGTGCCTCTTGGAGTTCAAGGAGCCGAAGCTGAGTTGGGCTGAGTGGACCAGGGCCCTCCCCACCCAGACCGTCTGGGCAGAAGGCAGGGCCGGACCGCAGGCGAGGGCAGGGGTGGGCCACCACCCGTTTCCTCCCTGAATGGAGCCGGGGGGAGCCAGGAGCTTCCTCTGGTCCCCTGGCCCCCTGGCTTTCCCCAGGCCCCCGGTGGGCACTGAGCAACCAGGAGAGGGGTCCTTGCCAGTTCTGAATAAAGCAGGACCCACCCAGTTGCTGCCTGTTTTGCATGGCTGGGGGACACTCATGACATGGGAGGTGGCCACCTGACTCCAGGTCCCAGAACGGATGTGGGGGTCTAGGCGAGCCCCTGCCATGACTGTTCTAGCCTGGTGGCCCTCCAAGCCGGAGCTCAGCTGGGTACACCTCCTGAGGACAGCAGCGGCAGTCCCCCCTGGACCCAGCCCCGGCCTGCAGGAGGCAGCAGATAATCGAGACATCCTTCCCATTCTACCAGCCGACTTTGCTGGAGCACCCACAGTGGACCAGGGTCCGGTGGGGAAGGTGACATGAGTAAGAGCACCCTGTTCATTGGACCTGCCGTGGACAGGGACCATCACGTAAATCACCACACTTCGTCACCAGAACCCGGCCCGGGTGGGGTGGGGAAACCGCGGGTCAGAGAAGTGAAGCCACCTGCCTGGGGCTGCAGAACGAGGAGGGCTGAGTCGGGATTCAAACTCGGGGGCCCGTGGGTCAAAGCGAAAAAACCTCGGTGGAGGGCACTGGAGGGGGGGAGTACAAGTGGGGGAGGGTGTGGTATGATCCTCGGGTTAGAGTGGCCTCCGGGGTGGGCTTGGGGCGGGCTGGAGTTCCCCTCCAGAACCTTCCCGGTTCTGGACACAAGGAAAATCAGAAAGGTCCCTCCAGGCCTTGGGCTCAGTGTGCTGTGGTGAGGCAGGGATGGCAGGCACTTGGCAGCTGCTGGGCTCTGGGTATAGCAGGGAGATGGTGGCCTGGCCCCTGGGAGGCTAGTCCTGGCCCAGCTGAGAGCCTCAGGTTCTGGCAGCCTCTGATAAAGAGCTCAGCAACCTGGCTCAGGAGATAACGTGGGTACAAGATCGAGAAGAGCGGGGACGTGCCCATGGGCTCCAGACCGGAGTTGGGAGTCCTGACTACCGGGGCTGGGTGCTACCGGGCAGAGGCTGCCCTCCTGTGGGGGCCTCAGTTTCCCTCTCTGTAAGATGGGCTAAGGAGAATAGGGCACAGTGCCCAGCTTTGGAGATCACCTGGTCGGAGGGAGGAGGCACGGTAAACAGCACTCAGACAGAGACCAGAGCCATAAAGAAATCAACAAGGCAGAGTATGACTAGGGGACTCTGAGGAAGTGACATTTGGGCATGGGCGGGGCAGAGGTTGCGGTGGGGGGGTGGGGGGGAGTTGGGAGAGCCGATCTGGGGAAGGGCGTTCCTAGTAGGGGACTAGTCAGTGCAAAGGCCAAGAGGCAAGACCTGAGCTCGGGGGGTTTGGAGAAAAGTCAGGAGGTGGCACGGAGACCAGAGTGGGAGGCTGGGTCGGTGCCCGGGGCCAAAGGTGCCGGGTAGGGGCCAGATGAAACCACAAGATAGCCCGGTGGCTGCCTCCGCTCCGGGCCAGCCACATCCGCCCCCGCCCGCCTCTGACTCAACGGCGCCGACCCTGCAAAAACAGGGCCCGCCCCGCGCCGGGGGGTGGCAAAGTCAACAGCGCGGGCACGCGGGCGGCACGTCCCCGGCGGCCCCGGGCGCGTCACGGGGGCGGCCGCGGAGGACCAGGAAGTCGGCGGCCGACGCGCCCGCCGGGGGTGGGGGGACCCGGGGCGCCCGCACGAGTTCGCGGAAGCCGGAGGAAGCTCGCGCGCACCCCGGTCGCTGGGCGCGGGGGCCGTCCTCCCAGCGGGGTGCCGCGTCCCCGCCGTGCGCCCGGGTCTGCGCCATGCGCCCTGGGGGCGTGCGAAGCTTCGCGCTGGAGCTGGCCCGGGGCCCCGGCGGCGCGTACCGCGGCGGGGAGCGGCTGTGCGGCCGGGTGCTGCTGGAGGCGGCGGCGCCTCTGCGGGTGAGAGCGCTGGAGGTGGCGGCACGCGGCGGGGCGGCGACGCACTGGCTCGAGGGCCGAAGCGTGGGTGTCAACGCGGTTTCCAGCGACTACGCTGCTGCCGAGACGTACCTGCGGCGGCGGCAGCTGCTGCTCCGAGGTGAGCCTCTCAGCGCCCCCCGCCCCGTCCCCACTCCCAGCTGGGATCCCCTGGGACCCTCGCCCCAGATCTGGGTGCTCTACTCCAGTGCGGGGAGAGTTTCAGTTTAGAGGCTGTGTGCTCGAGTGACCTTTCTTAAGTAGTGGGGACCTCCTCCCCAGGGTCTTGACCTTCCCACAGGACACCTACCCACCTACCCCCCTCCCAAATCCTCTTTCCCAGGAAAGAGACACCCCCCCTTTACAGGGGGTGTCTGGGCACCCCCCCCTTGACAGAGCTGGGAAAACCCTCCACCTAAAGGCTTTGCGGCGGGACCCAACTCCCCCCCCCCCCCCCCGCCCCCGGCCCCTATCCACAGTTTGGAGAACCCCTGGGTGGAGTCGGGACATCCTTCTCTCTGGACCCCGGGATCTCCTTTTAACTCCAGATTTGGGTCCCTGATTTCCCAAAGAAGACCCCCATCTCCCGCGCCCTCAGTTTACCCCCAGTGTTTGCGGGAACCAGTTCTAACCCGGGTTGGGAGTTCTGGTGATAGCTGCAGGTAGGTTTGCATCCCAAAGAGAGAGGAGACCTGGGGTGGGGACAGATGGGGCTGGGAAGACTTCCAGCTCTGAACCTCAGCCCCCCACATTTAGGCCAACACAGAGAGTCAGGAGCAGGCCAGGGGCGAGCCTCAGCAGTGAGCTATGTTTGCTGTGGAGGATGTTGGCTTCCTGGGTCCGCCAAACCCCTTCGGCTAAGCCAGACTTCACTATACTCTTCTGTATAATGGGCAGAGGAAAGAGGCCGCTCAGACCTGGCTTCCCACCCATGGCCCCCTTTTTTCCAAGCAGATGCTTTGCCCACAGCCTTTCAGTCTTGTCTCAACACCCCAGATGCAGGCTCTCCCCTTACTAGCTGTGGAAACCCAGACCTGAAGGACCCTCCCCGCCCCCCCCCCCCCCCCCCCGAGGCACTTCCCTTCCCCTGAGGTTCAAGGGAAGTTGGGGCTGGTCTCACCCCTGGTTCCACTCACCAGCTGCTTCATTAAGACACTGCAGGGGTGAAGCTTGCAGAACTGCTGGGTAGCCTTAGGTGAGGCCCTGCCCTTCTCTGGGCCTCTGGGGACCCATCTGTGAAATGGACTCACCTCATCCCCCATCCCCTCCTGGGCTTATAGCCTGCAGGGCTCCACTTGGCCCTGGTGGGGCGGGGGGTGGGGTGGGGGGTACTAGCCCTTCATTTTGGTCTCAGAGTCCCCTCTTCCGTGCAGACCCCCACGTGCAGACCCCCAAGCTGATCACTGCGTCTACAGCCTCTGCCCCTCCCTTACGTACTGTTCTGACCCCAATGCCCCTGTGCCACTCTGACTGCAGGTTACCGTGTCCAGTTATGATTTCCTCCCACTGGGGCTTCCGAGGCCTCAGGGGTGGTCCCAGGGTCGTCTGAGGGCCCCTCAAAAGGTGGCCTCCAGGGTAGTGGGTAGGTTCGAGCAGCTGCGCATCTCGCTGCCAGCAGAGGGCGCCGGTGCCCTGCAGACCGCCAAGAGGAAACTGCCTTAGAAACTCTCCTGGAGGTTCTTCTCTGAGGAAATTGAGGCCCAGAGAGGAGTCCTACCGTCTCGAGGGCACACCGCAGCCCTGACCCTAGGGGTTCCTGGGACGTCCTTTCCACTCGGCTGTCTGGGAGGGGACTGGGGCCCGGGTGAGGGGCGGGGGGGGGGGCTGCCAGGTGTGGGCACAAGGACGCCTAGGGGGTTTGTAGGAGTTTGCTGGGGGCTGCAAATTGGGACAGGAACATCGAGAGTTGGGAACAGCCTGGGCAAAAGCGCTGAGGCGCGACAGAGTGGCGGCTTGTGGGGAGTGGGTTGATGACGTAGGAGCAAGGCTCTGGGAGAGGTCGAGTATGGGCTACACAGTAATTCAAAGCCCGACATTCTGAGGTCAGGACTGATTTTCTTCCAGCTCTACAAACATGGAAACTTAGGTTTTAAGAGATTGCCACTAGCCCGGGGTCACCCAGCTAAGCGGGATTCTAATCAGAAGAGGGGGGCCCCACGCACTTCCTCCTCCTTCCGCCATCACTTAGAGGGGAAACTGAGGCCCAGGGTAGTCCTGGGCACTCAAGGCCCCGATTGGGTCCAGCCCATCCCACACCCCTCTAGCTCGGGGCTGAACGTGTCTCGAGTCATATCTGAAAGTGGTGGCCAGTTGATGATTAAACCTAGTGCCAGAATGCTCTTGCTGGGTAACTTCAAGCCCGGGACCCGCTTCCGGCCCTGTTTCCCCTCTTTACCCCCGGGGTCTTCGAGAGACCGGCTCTGGCCCCCATGCTTCAGTTTCACCGAGGGTAGAGGGCAGGCAGCTGGGGCGTTTGAGGTTTTGCTCCACGCCTGGGAGGAGCCACGCCCCTCGCCGCGCCATTGGTGTGGTCCTTTGTGGGGGTGGGGCCTGTGTCTCGCCCCGCCCCGCCCCGCCCGCCGTATAAAGGCAGCGCCGGCGCCGGGCGCACAGGAATTTCTGGCCTGGTCCGCAAGTGCGCCTGCGCACGTTGGGCCGGTTCGTGTTCTGAAGCTGTAGCCTCGGCGCCTCGCGCCGCCGTGCCGCCGCGTCGCGGGTTCGAGGCCAGGGTGTGTGCGTCGCGGGTTCGCATCCCGGCCGCGATGCTGTTCGACAAGGTGAAGGCGTTCGTGGTGCAGCTGGATGGCGCGAGCGCGGGCGCCGAGCCGGTGTTCAGCGGCGGCCAGGCCGTTGCCGGCCGAGTGCTGCTGGAGCTGGCGGGCCCGGCGCGCGTGGGCTCCCTGAAGCTGCGCGCGCGGGGCCGCGCCCACGTGCACTGGACCGAGTCGCGCAGCGCCGGCTCGAGCACCGCGTACACGCAGAGCTACAGCGAGCGTGTGGAGGTCGTGAGCCACCGTGCCACGCTACTCGCGCCAGGTACCGGCCGGCGACCCCCAACGCGGCGCACGTGCCGCGCGCTCCTGGAACCTGGCGCGGCCGCTGAGCCTCCCCTTCTGGCTTCTGTTTGCAGACACCGGAGAGACCACGACGCTGCCTCCCGGGCGCCACGAGTTCCCGTTCAGCTTCCAGCTGCCTCCGTAAGTCTTACGGTGTCTGGGGCGCAGGGGCGCAGGATTGCAGGGGAATCCCTAAGCCTGCTGCTGCTTTCAGGTTTAGGGCTCCATTGCTCTGTATCTGGGGACCCTCGAAACCCCAGCACCCCAGCACTGCTCCCCTGGGGGAGGATCCTCCGCGTCTCTGCCTCTCATCCTAAGTCTCTGGGGCCACCCCCCCTCTTGTATCTCGCCCCCTGAAGTCCCTTCCCTCCCCCTCCCCCCTCCCCCAGGACCCTGGTGACGTCATTCGAGGGTAAACATGGCAGTGTCCGATACTGCATCAAGGCCACCCTGCACCGGCCCTGGGTCCCTGCCCGCCGGGCAAGGAAGGTATTTACTGTCATAGAGCCCGTGGACATCAACACGCCTGCCCTGCTGGTGAGCGGCTGTTCCAGGGGAGGTGGGATGGGAGCGTTGCAGGTGGGGGCCTGGCTGCTGGGTGACCCAGACGGGCTCCTCACCCCCTTCACTTCCTTCACAAAGTGGGAAATCACTGCTGGGCCCTGGCAGGAAGGGAGGCAGGCATGGGAATGCCTTTGGAGTCCAGTGGAGCTGGTGCAGATCCCTCCTGCACCAATAATCTGTGTGGCTCTAGACAAGTATCTCACCCTCTCTGAGCCTCAGAGGGTTCCATCTGTGAAATGGGGGCCCGCCAGGACTTGCGATGATCATGGTTTTCTGAGCACTGATTGTATACTAAGCGATTAGCTCGTTCGTCGCACCTTCAGCCTTCTGAGATGGGTTTTATCTGCGGCTGTCTGTTACAGGTGGTTATGAAGAACCCAGGAACGCTGCCCCCAATCCCCCCTCTGCTGGGGGTGGTCGGGAAGCTCTTGGGGCGGGGTCTGGGGTTTGCACAAAGTGACCTGTTCCTGTCCCTCTCCTCTGCCCCACCAGGCCCCTCAGGCGGGAGCTCTGGAGAAAGTCGCCCGATCGTGGTACAGCAGTCGTGGCCTTGTCTCCCTCTCGGCCAAGATTGACCGAAAGGGCTATACGCCAGGTACCAGGCGAGCGGAGCTGGTTGGGGAAGAGGGCCGACGTCAGAGCTGCAGACGGGGAAACTGAGGCCCCCCCCCTTCTCCCCCCCTCCCCCCCGCTCCCCACTGCAGGTGAGGTAATCCCCGTCTTCGCCGAGATCGACAACGGCTCCACACGACCAGTGCTGCCTCGGGCAGCAGTGGTCCAGACGCAGACCTTCATGGCCCGAGGTGCCCGCAAGCAGAAGCGAGCAGTGGTGGCCAGTCTCTCGGGCGAGCCCGTGGGCCCCGGGCGGCGGGCGCTGTGGCAGGGCCGGGCGCTGCGGATCCCCCCCGTGGGTCCTTCCATCCTGCACTGCCGGGTGCTACATGTGGACTATTCCCTCAAGGTAGAGTGTCCCGTCAGTCCTAGGAGGCAGAGGCGGCTATATCTGCTCTGTTCTCCGGACTGGGGTTCCCCCGAGGCTGCCCGGGGGCCCTCCCTCACGGTCTGTCCCTCCAGGTCTGCGTGGACATCCCTGGCACCTCCAAGTTGCTCCTGGAGCTGCCGCTGGTCATCGGCACCATCCCCCTGCACCCTTTCGGCAGCCGCTCGTCCAGCGTGGGCAGCCGTGCCAGCTTCCTGCTGGACTGGGGGCTGGGGGCCCTGCCAGAGCGACCTGAGGGTGAGCTCCCCATCCCGCTGTCCGGGGGCTAGGGGGGCGGAGAGGCGGGCGCCAGGCTGACCCTCCCCGCCTCCCCCGGCCTCAGTGGCCACGCCTGTAAAAGTACACAGTAACGATCGCGTCGGTGGCCCCACATCCCCCCGCAGAATCTCATCCTGAGGGCACACCGCCCGGCAGCCCCAGAATTGGCGCACGCCGGCTCCTGGCCGTTGTCCCCGATCCTGGGGCTCCCCTTTCCTACCGGCCTCACCCACCCCGTCTCTCACTTGCAGCTCCTCCCGAGTACTCAGAGGTGGTGGCAGGTGGGGAGGTGGCGGCCGCGGGGCAGAGTCCCTTTCCACCGCTGCAGGACGCTGACGTGAACCTTGAAGGCCCCTTCTTCGCCTATATCCAGGAATTCCGCTACCGCCCCCCCACCCCTGTACTCCGAGGTGAGCTTGGGGGTCCGAGAAGCCTCTCCAGGCCCTGGGAGCCCGGGTGGGGGTGGGACTCGGATGAGTTTTAAATGTGAATGGCACGCATTCGTTCAGGGCCCGAGCCCCCCTCGCGCCCCAGCCCGCACCGCGGGTCGCTTCCTGGCCGAATGCGGGAGTCGGAGACGAGCAGGGCGGGAGAGGGGGGTTTCCGAGCCTCTGGAGCCCCGCCGTGGTAGTTAACCGGGTTCTTTCTGTCAGGAGGATCCGAACCCACCCTCAGAGGCCATGAGGCCACGCTCCATGACCTGCTGAGGGGCAAGTGAATACCTCGAGGGATGCGGGTACACACAGGCTTCCGGCCTCCGTGGACATGGGGAACGGCTGGATCGAGAGCGGCCCGACCGGACCGCGCCGAAGTTGGGGAATCCGCGCCTCGGAACAGGGCAGGGCTTTCCGACAGAACCCGGGACGGGGGAAGAGTCTGGAACCTGACTGACGTGGACTGGCCCTCGCGAGGCCTCAGATGCCGCCTGTCGGATCCCGTCTTGTCCACGCCGGCCTGTGGACAGGGCTCGGGTCCCCCGGGAGCCTCTGGTCTGGGAGAGACGTCGCCAGACATAAACGCTTCCGGTCCCGTGGGACCAGAGGAAGAGCTCCAGAACCGGGAGGGTCCAGACGGGAGCAGAGAGGGCTTCCCGGAGCAGAGGGCGTTCCAGCTGAGGCGGTGGCGTGTGAATAGCGGCCCAGCAGGCAGACGAGCGAGAGGAGGAAGAAGTCGGAGAAGGTCAGAGCTGAGCGATGTTCGGAGATCACCCCCTTCATCTCAGAACTGGGGCTCAGAAAGCGAGTGCCTCCGTTGAGGCCACACGGCACGGGCCGGCAGGCGAGAGGGCCCAGGAGTGAGGCATTCAGGGAAGCGGGTCATTGGAGCTCCGTGGGGCTTATGGGTGGCAGGAGTCCACTGCTCCAGCCTTTGTTTTGTTTGTCTTTTAAAAGTATTTATTTATTTTGAGAGAGCGCACAGCAGGGGAGGGGCAGAGAGAGAGAGGGAGAGGACAGAGAATCCCTAGCGGGCTCCATGCCGACAGCGCAGAGCCCAGCTCGGGGCTTGAACCCACGGATCGTGAGGTCATGACCCGAGCAGAGATCAAGGGCTGAACGAACGCTTAACCGACTGAGCCACCCCGGCCCCCCTCCAGCCTTTGAAAGCCAGAGAGAGATTCCTGGCCTAGGCTGGGCCTGCCTGGGGGCTCCTCCAGTACTCCAGGACATGCGACTTGCCTGGGTATTGTATGACCAGGGAAACCCGGTTCAGAATATTAAGCCAGACCTTGGGGTCAGAGGTCAGCCTGGGGTAACACAGGAGGACCAGCGAGCCTCTGGAGCCCTCCTGTATCCTGGAGGGACAAAGTGTGAGGGGGCAGCTGGACAAGCCCCCAGTTGGAGAGTCTCAGCCGTAGCTGGGGGCGGGGCCCCCGCCTGGGACTCATCATTTTTGATAAGCCTTAAATTGTTCTCTTTTTTACAGATTTTTTTTTTTTTTAAATAAAAGCGTGGGGAACGAGACTGGGCTTACTGGTTTATTTCCCCCAGCTGCCAAGTGGCCATGACCTCCATCTCGGGTCAGGATCTCAAGGGTCGAATTCCAGGCCGAGGAGGGCGGAGGGGCCCCTTGTCCAGAAGGAGAAACTGAGGCCCAGGGACACAAAGGGAGGCTGAGCTCAGGTTGGAGCTGGACCCCATGCCCCTTCCCTAGCACAGTCACAGAGGCTAGGAACTTGAATGAGGGAAGGCAGACAGAGGCCTCAGAGAGGAAAAAAGCTGGCCGGGCAGGGGCGCCCCGGGACAGTTGGATCTTGCTTGAGTTTGAACCGCTTTTGTTTTTATTCAGATGAAACTTCTATGCCATGAAATGAACCCCTTTAAAGCATACAGTTTGGTAGCGTTTTGTGCATTCACACGAGCGGTGTGCACCCATCACCTCCCCAAAGGAGACCCCGCCCCTGTTAGCAGTCACCCCCACCCACCCCCCTCCCTCACTCCTGGCACCCACTCATCTGCTTCCTGCCTCTGTGGATTTTCCTGTTCTGGGCATTTCACGTAGATGGGATCATGCTCCTGTGGCCTCTCCGGCCTGGCTTGCACTCAGCATAAACGTCCACGTTTTCACCCACGTGGCAGCGTGTGTCAACGTTTCGTAACCTTTTGTGGCCAAATAATATTCTGTAGCGTGGATGGGCTACATTTGGATTCTCCCTTCACCCCTCGATAGACATTTGGGCCGTTTCCACCTTTTAGCAACGGCGAACAGGGCTGCTATGGGCATGCGTGTGCAAGGATTTGTTGGCATGGAGGTTGTCATTCTTCTGGAGCTGCGGGTAGGGAAAGGGAGTCCAACGGAGTGAGGTGACTCGTGCAGGGTCCGGAGTCCCCACTCGGAACCCCCAGGCTCACAGGTCGGCTCCTGGAGGGGCTCCCAGCCGAGCCGGTGCTCAGGCCCCGCCCCTGGCCCGAGGCCCCGCCCCCACAGGGCTGGGCCCAATTAGAACCCCGTTTTAATAGTCCCGGCTGTGTTCACCCATTTGCCCCAGGCAGTGAGAATTAACTGGCAGTCTGGGGTGACCATTGGCAGGGCTGAGGAACAGGGAGGAGGACGAGGGCACCCAGGGGCTGGACCCTGGCAGGTATGGGTTCAGGCTTAGCTTTCAGAGTGACCTACGGGCAAGGGCAAGTCACGTGGCTCTGAGCCAGTTTCCTCACCCGAGACTCTTGGGACACCTCCCTGCCACAGCCTCAGTTGTCTCCCACCCGTGGTGTGAATTTGGGTCCTGATCCCCACCGACTTCCGGCCCCGGGTTTTGCCCAGCCCTCCCTGTCCAGCGGCGTCTGCCCTCGGCAGCTGACCTGGCATCCAGCTTTGAACCCGTCAGATTTGGGGTTCCTTTGGGCCCAGCAGAGGGGAGATGTACCCACAGCACAGATCAGGTCACCCAGACCTCCAAAATAGCCTCAGGAGGGGGTGAGCTCCCTGTCGCCCTGGTGTGCAAGACACAAGATCCCAGTCTCCAGAACTCTGTCCCCAAACAGAAGAGTAAGGTGTTTGTTACAATAGGAGACACTGGTACAGTTTTACAAAAGTTTCCCCTGGCAGCCTGGGGAGGGCAAGCCATCGCGCGTCCCGGGGACTTCTGCGTCTGCAACTGGCTGGAACCTGATCCCTTAAGAGGTGGATTATCCGGTTCAGATAAATGAAAATCAGAATGGAGCTGGCTTGGGTCGTCCAGAATTCAGGGAACCCCCTGAACACAGAGTGAGGCCCATAAGGCATAGAGGAGGGTGGCCGAAATAAAATCCCACCCTTCCCTAGGCCCCTCTCACCTACCCCTCCTTCCAGCCCCCCCTGGATCCCTGACTGCTATTCACATAATCCAAGCTGGTTTCCACCTCAGGACCTTTGCACATGTGGTTCCCTCTGCTGAAAGGCTCTTCTTCTCTGTGACTGGCTCTTCTTCACCTCCTAACCTCATTTTTCCAAGAACGCCCCAACCTGTTGGTTAAAGGTGACACTCCCTGTTACTCCCTGTCCCATCTCCCTGTCCTATTGCCTTCATAGCCCTCATCCCTCTCTGAAATTTTGATTTAGATACTCATTTATTTGAAGCTTTGAGGGCCTCTGCCTCTCTCTGCCTCTCCCATGTTTTTTCACTTGTCTCTTTTGCTCACTTTCTGTAAGTCTCTCGTCTTTGTCCCCCACCCCCACCCCCTCTCTGTCTCTGGTTCACCGTCTCTGCATCTCTGTTTCTCTCACTCCTATCACTTGCTGTCTCTTGTCCCTGGCTCGCCATCTCTTATGGTCACCATCTCTCTGTCTCAGTCTCTGAGTCTCTCACTGTCTCTCTGTTTCAGTCTGTCATTGTCTCTGTTTCCCCGTCTGGCTCACCATCTCTGCATCTCTCTCTCTCTCTCTCTCTCTCTCTCTCTCTGTCTTTCACTCACTGTCTCTCTTGTTTACCATCTCTCTGTCTCAGTCTCTGATTCTTTCACCATCTCTGTCTCCTTTCCTGGCTTGGCCAGGCCCCTGGGGCCCTGGGGGTGACAGGCAGGGCGCCCTCTGCTTGTTTTCCACCCTCGCTGGCAGGGGGCCCAGCTGGGCCGCTGTTCAGGAACCCTCCAGCTGCCTAGCTGCAGCCACCAGGCACAGCCGCCTCTGGCCTCTCCTCCCAGCACATTCTGTCCCGAGCAGGGAGCACTGGGGGTGGGTGGGGTGGGGGTGGAGGGTTCCTGTAGGGCTCCAGTTACAGGACAGCCCGTCCTGGTGGCCTTGCTCCCCACCAGTGCTGCCCCCTGAGGCCTCCCCTCCTTGCTTGGGACTTAGATCTTCATGAATGGGGCCCCTCTGCCAGCTCATCCCTACCTCAGGGGCTTCGCACCTGCTGTGCCTACCCCCTGGAGTTCCCTCTCCCCGGATATGCCCAGGACCTTTTCCCCAGCAGGCTTCAGATCACAAGTCACTGCCTCAGGATGCCCTCCCTGTCTCTGGGTCAGAACACCCCTCAATTCCCTGACTCCTGTCCTGATGCCTTTCGCTTCCTGATCTTCCCCCTTCCTCAAAGTTATATATTTACTCGTTCGTTGGTGTGGTGTCTGTTACCCCAGAGCCCTCCCGGGCACACACTAGGTGCTCAATGAATGCTTCGGAATTGTTGCCATTTCATCCCAAAGTTCAGCTCTAGCTTAGCCACCCAGGCGCCCACACACAGCTCCCGTCCCTTCAACCTGGCTGACCTACCCCAGACCCTGCCTCCTCCTGACCTTGGGGCCCCCTGCGCCCCCCGCACACCAGCAATATCTCTGCCCTCCCAGCTGCTCCTGGCGACTTCCCTCCCCCAGATGCACCTTTTCCAGTGAGGGGCTGAGTCTGTCTGTTTTTTAGACCCACTGGGCTCCATGCGGGGGCAGCTATCTCACACACACACACACACACACACACACACACACACGCAGAGACGCATGCACACACACACACAGGGACCCAGAAATGGGCCAGTGAACTCGGGCACACACAGCCTAGACCTCCACGGACACGGACCCACGTGAGCCTGCGTGCACACACACGTAAGGTCCAACAGTATTGACCACGCCGGGCGCCCCCGGCTCTGGTTGAGGGCTTGCAGGCTGTTCCCGCACAGAGTCCCCCAGTTCTCAAGGGAGGCGCGTAGGGCGTCCTCCGACTCACAGGTGGGTGCAAGACATGGGATTTGAACCCACGCCAGGGTGTGCACAGACTTGTCCACACACATGCCTCTGCCCTCGCTTCCCCCACCTTATTTCGGGTGTTCGAGGAAGGCCAGGAAAGTCCCCAGAAAGCATCAGGCTGGGCGAGAGGCCCAGGAGGAAGCAGTGAATCAGCTGGCAGCCATCAGTGCCCAAAGGGACCCCCTTCGGGGGGTTGGGGGGGGACTTACAGAAAACAACAATAAAGGATTGGGGGGTGGATGGGGTAAATGGGGCCTGCTGAGCGGGGGTGGCGGAGGGGAGGGGGCATGCCTCAATGGGTTCCCGGGGCTCCAATACCCCCACTCTGCTGAGCCTGATTCCCAGGTGGGGAAACTGAGGCACAGGGATCAAATGACTTGCCCAAGCCCCTCCAGCCATGATGGGGCAGGCAGAGGACCCCGAAGTCCTTGGTAAAAGGTTTTGGGGGGGCGTCCCTCTTCCTGCTCTCCTTTCGGAGGACAAAAGGAGCCTGGTCCACTTCATGGCTCCAGATGTGGACATACAACCAGGTCCGGCCAATTGGAGCCTTTTGTGACCACAGACTCAGGGATTGGTTCAGGAATAGGCATGTGACTCTGACTGGGCCAATCGTGCTGGGACTTTGGGGGGGTTCCCAGAGTTGCTGATAGGCCTGGAGGTGATAATAAAGAGGGGCAGAACAGAGAGTTCCAAGGCCATTGTGGTGGAATCCACAGACACCCCTTCCCTGGAGGGTCCCGGGAGGGCTCCCAGGAGGAGAGGCCACTGGAGTTGGGGTTTTGATGGGTGAAGAGGAGTTCACCAGGGAGGTGGAGAAGGGCATTCCAAGAGAGGGCAGCCGCGGCTGGGCTGTGTTTATCTGCTCCTAGGCACCCCCACGAGCCCCCTAAGGGTGAGACCACCTCTTTGCCGGCAGCCTTGTTGGCAGCTGACGTTCCATTAACGTTTGTGGTGTAGGTGGCCCTTGTCTGGGGACCCAGATGAGTGAGATGCGTGGGCAGTGAATGGGAGAATGGGATTCAGGGGGCCAGAGAGCCCAGGGCCGGGTCAGGGTGGCCCCGGGGGGCCTGGGAACAGCACCGCGGTCTCAGGCAGGAGGGGGCACTTCCCGTTTCCCCGTCTGTGAGCCCCCAGTCCTGGGCATGGCCCTCCAAGGGGAGGCAGGTGGGGGCCTCTGCCTTCCTGTGCGACCCTGGGATGGTGACGGCATGTCTCCGGGCCTCAGTTTCGTCATCTGGAACCTGACTTCGCGGTAGGACAGGGTCAGTACCGGGCACAGAAGCAACACCAGGTCTGCGGGACCTGATGGGGTGTGCTGAGCCAGTGGAGGAGGGGCTGGGCCGTCCAGCACATTCCCTCAGCAGTTCCTGGCCTCTTTGAAAACAGGAAGCTGGCTCTCAAGGGAGCCCCCCAGCAGTGCTTCCTGAGCCTCCTCATGACTCGTGCTGGGGGGGAGGGAGGGGGGACGCGGGGGGGGGGGGCGTGCATGCACATGCGTGTTTGCAGGCGGCCTGGAGATGAGTGAAGCCCACCAACGCGTGCACACGTGTCTGCGTGTCAGCTTTGTCCGTGGAGTTACCCGGAAGCACGTGCCCATGGTGCGTGTGCTTGAATGTGGGTTTGCACACGTCGGCCAATACGGGAAGCAAACGCGGGCCGGTGGGTGCATTTGTGAGTCTGGGTCTAGGTGGCGGGCATCGGTGTCTATCCGCAGTGGGGACCGGGGAGTGCTGGCGGGAGCTAGCCAGTGGGGGAAACACCTAAGGGTCAGTGACGGTCTGGAGTCAGCCACGGGGGCCAGAGGGGGCCAAACTGGGGCCTCCTCACGCCATGTTCCTGAGAGGCTTTTCGCTTGCCGGCAAACTTCTACTCATCCTTCAAAACCCCATCTCGCCTGGGTGGCTCAGCGGGTTGGGCATCCAACTTCGGCTCGGGTCACGATCTCACGGTTCGTGAGTCCGAGCCCCGCGTCGGGCCCTGCGCTGACGGCTCGGAGCCCGGAGCCTGCTTCGGATTCTGTGCCTCCCTCTCTCTCTCTCTGCACCCCCTCCTCTCAAAAAGAAATAAACGTTAAAAAAATTATAATAAGAAAACCCCATCTCAAATACCCCTTTTCTCTAAGCCAGTCCTGACGCCATGGGCTGAGGGCATTTCGTGTCTGGCCATGTCTATCCCCTCTGGATGCTGAGGGGCATCGCCAGGAACACAGGGCCATGTTCCCCACATGCTGACTTTCTGGAGTTGGCCCAGATTCCTTTGCCATACCTGATCCCCAGGCCTGTGGGCTTTCTGGCCTTGGCCCACAGCAGTTCAATGCCAGTCTGCTCTGTCTGTAGGATGGACCAGAGGTTTTCCAAGGCCCAGGCCGTGTGATGGGGGTTTCTCGCTGGTGTCTCAGTGTGCCAGCCCCAGGGCCGCCATGGGGGCTTCGAAACAAGGCTCAGATCCCATCCCTCACGCCCCCTCCCCCAAAGCCCACCAGGCCCTCTGTGGCCTCGCCCCGCAGCCTCTATCACCACAGATTTAGGCCTACCTCAGGGCCTTTGCACTGTTCCTTCTGCTCAGAGAGCCCTTCCCTCACTCCCTACCTTCTCCTCCTTGATCTAAGTTCAAGGCCCCTCAGCCTCCCTGACCAAAGCTGCCGTTCTCTCAACCCCTCCCTTCCGCCTCTGGCAATTCATAATTACGACATATGGGTGGCTTCATGGCCATCCTCCACCTCTCCTCTGTAATGGGACCTCCAAAAGGAGGGGGCGGGGCATAACACCCCTCCCCCAAATGGGAGAGTTTCCCAGCATCGTGTCTCACCCTTTCCTTCCAGACTGGGCCTAGAAGTTTCCTCATTCCGGCTGTATCAGCCAACAGCATAGATGGGAAATCCCAGGGAAGGAGAGGCGGCGTCCCCGTGTCCAGGCAGAGCATACTCCTCCCCCCACGTGGCCAGAGCTCCACCTCACCTGCGGGAGAACGTCCGGCTCTTAGGCTCGGAGTTCAAGGTCCAGCCCGCGTATGGCAAAACCCTTCCTCTTCCTTTCCTTGATTCTCAGCTGCTGTCAGAGACCAACTATTTGCTGCACTGAGCATGTCAGCACATCGGGCTGAGTACAAAGGAAGGGACTCGTTTGCACGGTATATGAACATTGCGGACCGATGAACTCATAGTCCGCACGGTACGTAAACGCCGTTGCTTGCTGGCTACTGACAGCCGCCTAGAGAACAGAGGCTGCCCAAGCGCTTAGATCAGGGGTGGACAAACTTTTGCTATAAAAAGTCACATAGTATGGGGCACCCGGGTGGCTCAGTCGTTGGAGCGTCCGACTCTCGATCTCAGCTCAGGTCTTGATCTCAGGGTCAGTTTGTTTTGCTTTGTCTTTTTTTTTTATTTTTAATTTTTTTTTTTAACATTTATTTATTTATTTTTGAGACAGAGAGAGACACAGCATGAGCGGGGGAGGGGCAGAGAGAGAGAGGGAGACACAGAATCGGAAACAGGCTCCAGGCTCCGAGCCATCAGCCCAGAGCCCGAGGCGGGGCTCGAACTCACGGACCGCGAGATCGTGACCTGAGCCGAAGTTGGACGGTTAACCGACTGCGCCACCCAGGCGCCCCTGTTTTGCTTTGTCTTTAAAGTGTGTTTATTTATTTTGAGAGAGGGCGTTCGCATTAGCGGAGGAGGGGCAGAGAGAGGGAGAGAGATTGGGAATCCCCAGCAGGCTCCCTGTTCCACGCTGAGCCCGACGCGGGGCCGGACCTCATGAACCCCGAGAGCCCGTGGCCCAAGCCAAAATCAAGAGTCCGCCGCTTAACCCGCTGAGCCACCCAGGCGCCCCTCAGGGTCATGACTTCAAGCCCCACGTTGGGCTCCATGTTGGGTCTGAAACCTACTTAAAAAAAATAACATAGGGGCGCCTGGGTGGCTCCGTCGGCTGGGCGACCGACTTGGGCTCAGGTCACGATCTCACGGTTCGTGAGTTCGAGCCCCGCGTCGGGCTCCGCGCTGACAGCTCGGAGCCTGGCCACAGCCGTTCCCTTGAAAGCAGCCATAAACAATACACAAATGAGGGGGGCGTGGGCAGTGTCCCAATAAAACTTTATTTACATGGTTTGGAATTTCGTATAGTTGTCGTGTGTCCGGAAACCTTCCTTCGGTACGTTTGTAATCATTGCAAAAGCGTAAAAGGCACGTCTAGGGAGTGGCCAAAGCTACATCGTTTGCCAGCCCCTGGATGAGACCTTCAGTGGGCAACAAAGTATCGGGAGTGGTCGTCTTACAAACACTGGAGCTCAGCTTAAAGGATTGCACGTCGCCAGCGACGAAATTTTAGAGCAGGGTAGACGCTTAACAGCGTCTGACCCCTGACAGGCGACAGGTATCACGCTTGATGTTTACGAAGCATTAGATCGGAGCAAGTGAGGGTGGCTCCCTGGGTGTCAGGACCCAGTTTAAGTTGGACCCAGCCCCCCCCACCCCCCCCATCCCCCACCTCCCCCCACCCCCGGCTCCAGCACCACGCGGACCAAACGGGGCGCCGCCTGCCCATCCTCAGAACACTGTTTACCAAGTATCAAGTGACAGGGGCCGGCGGCCGGGTATCGAGTCACAGGGCAGTCACACTGAGGCTTGGGCGCCTTGACGATGTCTCCAGACACCAGCTGTTTACAGTGACATGAGACTGGCTGTTTACAGGGGACCAGCTGACCTGCTTCCGGATGCCAGAGCCCAGATGGCGGGTGGGAGGGGCTCCTCTGCAGGTGTTTGCAGAGGGCCCAGGTCCTGGGGACCCCCCCCCCCCTCCTGCGGCTGCCTCCAGTAGCAGGAGTGGGGATGAGGAGAGAACTGGTGGCCGAGGCGAGGCGAGGCTTTTGCTCGCTGAGGACACCCATGCTCATCCCTGCTCTTTGGGGGCAGGAATTCAGCCCTGCGGGGCATCAGGTTCCGCGGTCTGGCCGCCACTCTCTCTCTGCTCATTCCTGGCTGCGCCACCTTGCGCACATCGCTTCGCTTATCTGAGCCTTCACTTCTCTATCTGTAAAATGGGCAGGGCGATGGATCAAGGTTGCCAACTAAAATACAGGATACCCAGTTAATATGGAATTTCAGGGGCGCCCGGGTGGCTCCGTCGGTCAAGCGGCCGACTCCGGCTCAGGTCATGATCTCAGGGTTTGTGAGTTCGAGCCCCGCGTCGGGCTCTGGGCTGACAGCTCGGAGCCTGGAGCCTGCTTTGGATTCTGTGTCTCCCCATCTCTCGGCCCCTCCTCTGCTCGTGCTCTGTCTCTCTCTGTCTCTCAATAATGTATAAATGTTAAAAAAAAAAAAAAAAATTAAAAAAAAAAAAAGAATTTCAGACAACCAGCCAATACATTTTAGTAGGAGTATATCCCAAATGCTGCATGGAATATACTTATGCTAAAAAAAAAAAAAAAAAAAAAAAAACACACACACAAAACAAACAAGAAAACAAGGTGTTTATCAAATATGCCTCTCCTATGATGAAGTCTCCCTGATAGGAGGTTGTGAAGGTCTTGAGGGGATCACAGGCCGGGCACAGAGAAAGGGCCTGATGCATCATCGGACTGACGTTCACTGTCCCTACCTCCCCCAGGAGCTCACAGGGATGAGCCCAAGTGAGGTCTGCTGATTAGCTCATAAATGCATCATGTGCCTCTGGGGAGCAGGGCCTGGGTGACAAGAATGATGCCATTATTCAAGAGTTTCACTAGGATGTCAGCAAGAGGCTCTGCACCACGGGAAGGAGAGGATTTCTTCATTCATAGCGTGTCCCCAGCACCTAGATGCTCCGAAGGGCTCAGCAGAGTTGTTGGGTGAAAACAAGAAGACATTCAATAAATAATTGTTGAACTCCATGTTTGATTCCATCACTCTTTATTGAGTACTTACTGTATGCCAGGCGCTCGAACCCATGCGTGCCCAGGGCTCCCCATCAGCAAGGGAGATGGGTATTAATACAGTCATCAAGGGCACCTGGGTGGCTCAGTCGGTTGAGCCTCCGACTTCGGCTCAGGTCATGATCTCGCGGTTCGCGGGTTCGAGCCCCGCGTCGGGCTCCGTGCTGACAGCTCGGAGCCTGGAGCCCGCTTCAGTTTCTGTGTCTCCCCCTCTCTCTGCCCCTCCCATGCTCACACTCTGTCTCTCTCTGTCTCAAAAATAAATAAACATTAAAAAAATTAAAAAAAAAAAATACAGTCACCAGCATAAACGCAAAAATTATAACTTGGACAAGACCTGCCAAAGGGAGATACGCAGTGCTAGTAGGATCCAGAGGGTCCTGAGTAGGGCCCAGAGGGGCTTTCTGGGGGAGTGACACTTTATGGGGACCTGGAGGAAGAGATTCGCAGGTACAAACATGGCACAGAGAATCCTAGGTAGTGGGCACAGCCTGTGCAAAGGTCCTGGGGTGAGAGCAAACGTAATTTCGGGGGCTGGCTTCGTGCCACCCCCCAGCTCCCTTTGACAATTTGCAGGCTCCAGCAGATAGTCAAGGCTAAGTTTAAGATGGTCGGGGTCTCCCGGCGAGTGGAGCAGGATGTGATGCCCTCAACCACCCACAGCGGGGGAAGGACAAAAGTCTGGGCGCATCCTCAGCCAGAGGGGTGGGGAGGAGCAGGTGAGGTGAACGGCGCCCAGCACCGCCTCTGCCCTGGAATTTCCTGAGCTACTTGCCGGCCCAGTCCACCCTCCTCGCCCACATTGCCATAGCCACTTCCCAGGGCACAGAGCAGCAGGATGGAGACGAGGCCACAAGCCACTGCTGGGTGGAGTCAGGAGGCAGAGAGAAGAGTTCTGGGACGCCCAGCTGGGAACTCTCAGGACTGAGAACCAGAGCCGGGATGGCAACAGTAGCAATCACAATGATAAGAGCTGCTAAGGCCTAAAAGTGCCCCGCTGAGTCCTGGCAGGGAGATTTAACAGCCACAAGAGCCCCAGCAGGCTGGTTCCGGAAGTATCCCCGTTTTACAGACAGAGAGACTGAGACTCAGAAGGATGCAGCTACTGGTTGAGGGCTCCCGGTGACCCCGGGATGTGGCAAAGCTTCATTCAGGCTCCTACGACAATAACTACCACGGAATGGGGGGCTTAAACAGCAGACAGGTACTTCTCACAAGTCCGGAGGCTGGGAAGTCCAAGATCGGGATGCCGGCAGATCCGGTGTTTGGTGAGGGATGAGTCTTGGTTTGTGGACACCTGCCTTCTGTCTGTGTCCTCACATGGCAGAAAGCAGGGAGAGGGAGCAAGCTCTCTTGTGTCCCTTCTCATAAGGACACTAATCCCATCGTGGGGGCTCCACTATCGTGACCTAATCGCCGCCCAAAGGCAACCCCCCCCCCTTCTAACGCCATCACACTGGGGATCGGGGTTTCAATTTATGAACTTGGGAAGGGACGCAATCCTCGCTGTTGAGGGGCTGACATCAGGGCCCATTGGACCCTCCGGGCCATTTGTCTCTAGCCTCATTAGTACTGGCCATAAAATGGGACTTTGGCCAATTGCCAATATCCATAGGAAGACCTTGACCCCGGGCTCCTGAGCCCACTCTGGGCTCAGCCCAGGGGGACTATGGCAGGAGATGTTTCCATCTCCCGGTTGAATCTGTAACTCGCCGTGTCCAGTTGCTAAAGGCAAATGTGTACATCCAGTATCTGTTACTTACTGTATACCTGGGGGAGGGGATGGGCTGCCACGGGGCCGATGGAACTTTCTGGGTGATGGAAATATGATATCCAGATTGACAGTTTCAGGATTTATGCATTTGCCAAAACACATCCAACTGTACTTTACTGGGTTTTGGGTTTTTTTTTAATTTTTTTTTAACATTTATTTATTTTTGAGACAGAGAGAGACAGAGCATGAACGGGGGAGGGTCAGAGAGAGGGAGACACAGAATCCGAAACAGGCTCCAGGCTCTGAGCTGTCAGCACAGAGCCCGACGCGGGGCTCGAACTCACGGACCGTGAGATCATGACCTGAGCCGAAGTCGGCCGCTTAACCGACTGAGCCACCCAGGCGCCCCTGGGTTTTATTTTTTAACGTTTATTTATTTATTGAGAGAGAGAGAGAGAGAGAGAGAGAGAGCTCAGGAAGGGGAGGGGCAGAGAGACGGAGAGAGAGAATCCCAAGCAGGCTCTTCGCCATCAGCACAGAGCCCAACTCTGGGCTCGATCCCACGAACCACGAGATCATGACCTGAGCTGAAATCAAGAGTCGGACGCTTCACCAGCTGAGCCACCCAGGCTCAGTACGTGAGTCACGTACTGAATTCTATTGTATGGGAGTTAAGCCCTAACAAAGCTGACCTTTAACACAGCTATATGATATTTTCTTTTAAGACCAGTTGGGGAAAGGCAACATCATAACAAAATTCACGTGCTTTTATACAAAGTCTTCTGTTTGGGGAACTTGAGTTATTTGCTGTACCTACGGAAGGATGTCAAATGCTATCTCACTATAGACTCTAGCTGTCCAGACGTGCCTGGTAATGTTCCCTTCCTCCCTTCGGAATAAAACGCATCTGTATTTTAAATCATGTCGACCCTAAGGTGCTATCTGCAAAGCCTTGGTGAAATACACACGAACATACTGTTACATAGACACCGAAAAGAAGATAAAAGCAGTCAGTCTAGGCTGGGAGATGTCACAGCTGTCAAAGCCCCACACCCAGACGCTGCCTCCGTTTCCCCATCTGTGCAATGGCGTAATAACCTCCTTGGGATTCTCTCTCTCTCTCTCTCTCTCTCTCTCTCTCGCTGTCTCTGCCCCTCCCCCGCTCACACGCGCTCCATCTCTCTCTCAGGATAGACAAAAATAAAATAAAATAAAAATAAATCCTAGATTGGATTTGGTATCCTTTGCCCTGTCCGCTGTACGTGTTTGCTTTATGCTGATGTAAGTCAACACAACGGGTGGACCGCGATTCCCACCGTTGTCCAAGTGCCTGAGTTGTTCGTCTACACGGCAGGCTTCCTTGCAGGGTGCGGGCCAACCCAGTGAGGCGGCGTTCAGCAGCACCGCCTCAGCCATGCCCAGTGCGCAGCCGCCCCTTGACAAGGTCCACTCGTGGTCCTGCTTCTCTTCTAGAACAATCTTGGGGGTGCTGAGGAGCCCAGGCCGGTGCCTTGAGACCCCGGAGCCCCTGGGGTCACCAGGAGGTTGGATTCAGGGTGACCAGTGGGGGAGCTCATGGCCCTGGGGGGGGTGGGAGGCTTTGGGGACCCAGCAATGTGGCTCCCAGGATGAGGGGAGGGGGTTAACGGGTGGGGCAAGGCAGCCAGGCCCAGGTTGGGCTCAGCGTGTATAACTTTGGCCCCTTTCAAAGTCCAGCCCGTCAACCATTCCCTGGAGGTTCGACAGCGTGGCTCATCCCACTCAGACTGGAGGCCCAGAGGTAGATGCAGGAGACGGGGGAGGTGAGACAGGGGACCCAGTCCACCTGTGAGAGAGACAGACAGATGGGGGAGAGACGGGGAGAGAGGGTCTCAAGGGTGATTTTGATTTTGGAGCTGGGCTCATCCTGTAAGACCCATCTCAAGCCTCGGATGAGAAGCATGACCCTGGGATTAGCAGGAACCTCATAAGGTCGAGGGGGAAGGAGTGTCATGGAACTGAGGTCAGTGCCTCCTGGGTCACTGTGCGTCCGGGGACGGGCCCATGGGTCACTGTGCATTCTTGACTTCAGGGCATGTTTGAAATTTTCCATAACACAAGGCATTTTTAAATGATCTCTGGAAAAAATAAATAAATACATAACATGATCTCTGGGCTCCTGGGTCTGATCCCAGCCCTGATGTCCAGGATCGAGGGAAATCTCAGCTCTTCCTGGAGCAAAGCCCAGTGGCGCCAGAGTGGGGGATGTCTAGAAAACTCCGAGAATGCCCCAGGCCCGAGACAGAGGCGCCAGGCCGCCTCAAGAAGGCGGCTGGGAATTCTGCTGCTGGCATCCCCCTGCCATTGCGGAAATATGTGATGTGCACCCCCACACCTGCCAGCTCCGAGGCTGGAGTGACCAGAGCAGTGACTCCTTCATCCCTGGGGAGGCACTTGCAATATAAGGAATGACCGCCCTTCCATGGGCTGCCTTCCTGGGAGACGCTGGGGGGAAGTCCGGACAGGGGAGAGGTGGGGAGTGAGAGGTGACAGCCTGAGTTTTAGGGGACCTGGGGATCTCATCTCATTCCCTGAGACTGGGGGAGTGGGGCTGGCCTTATGACTGATGTCGCTGAGGAAGTGGGCTGGAATCCAAACGACCAGATCTGGAGAAACCCATCATTTCACCAGGAAAAATCTCTGAACCATGACCTCCACCAAGAGTGGGAACAGAGGACAGATAGCTTAAAATGAACTTGTCGTGCACCCCAAAACCCATGAGGGCAGATGCCGGCCATGTGAAAATCGGTCCATCCAAAAACAAACAAACAAAGAAACAAAACAGCTCGGCGGTATCGGGAATATAATAGAGGAAGGAATGATCTGGTGAAACAGATCAAGTGGAGGCCTCCCTACATTGGAAAGAGAAATAAATGAAATACATGGGGCTCTCGACCCTTCAGGGAAACAGAAATGGCTCCTAAGAGATCCTAAAGAAGCAACAGGGATGGTGGGTGTACCATATTCATGGACGGGGAGGCTGAGGCTTAAAAGATTCTCCCCATCTGAAGGTCTGTTTTGTCTCCCCCCCCCCCCCCCCACTTCTGAAGTTTTAACACAACCCCATCCAAAGTCACAACACGGGCTTTCCCTCAGGAGCATGATAAGGTGACACAAAAATTGACCGGGAAGAGCAGAGGGTTGCAAATAGTCAGAATACTTATACAGAAGAACAGGGTGGTGTTACCTGTCCTACCAGCTATGGGGACCCATGACAAAGCTTGTAATTAAGTCAGAGGGATACTGGCACAGGCAGGGACACGTTGACCAATGGATTGGAATTAAATGCCCACGGTCACCCTATGGAGGTCAGGAATTGGCTCCAAGATAGAGAGGATCTATCTCAGCAGCGGGGAGGGGAGATTATTGTCTAAAAGAATCTGTAAAGTGAGAGTCTATGTTGAAAACAATTCAGGTAGTTCTGTCTGCCCACGGGTCCTGTCCCCGTGCTCTAATAAAACCACTTTTTCTGGGGGCGCCTGGGTGGCTCAGTCGGTTAAGCGTCCGACTTCGGCTCAGGTCACGATCTCACAGTCTGTGAGTTCGAGCCCCGCGTCGGGCTCTGGGCTGATGGCTCAGAGCCTGGAGCCTGCTTCCGATTCTGTGTCTCCTTCTCTCTCTGCCCCTCCCCCATTCATGCTCTGTCTCTCTCTGTCTCGAAAATAAATAAAAACGTTAAAAAAAAAATTAAAAAAAAAAAAAAAAAAGCCCAAACAATTCAGTTGGGTCCCTATGTCACATCACACACAAAACTCAGTCTCTGGCTCCAGTCTCCGTTTCCATCTCACGTGGCCTTCTCTTCTGTCTCAGCTCTTCCCCTCCTTTCTCTTATCTTCCAAGGACACTTGGCATTGGATTTAGGGCCCACCCTAAACCAGCATGATCCTATCTCAAGATCTTTACCTTAATGACATCCGCAGAGACCCTATTCCAAATAAGGCCACAGTCACAAGTTCCAGGTGGACCCGTCTTTTGGAGGACACCAGGCAGATCGCTTCGGGGGACCCTTGGTCTTAAGCTCACATCAGAACACAGTGAACATCCATTAGCCTGAGGTCCACAAGGTCATGTACCTGTTGCCTCCAATCCTTGCTCGCCTCGATGTCCCCAGCTTCCGGCAAGGGCTTGGCCCACAGCAGATTGGAGAGGATTCCAGAGCGGTGAAGCGAATAGATTCAGGCTCCCGACAGCCAGGGTTGAAGTCCTAGCCCCTCAGAGCAGCAACCTGATCTCTCTGTGCCTCAGTTGCCCATAAAGTAGAGCTGATCTTCTTGGACAATGCTGGGTTGTGCCCCCCCCTCACAAAAAAGAGATGTCTACCCACAACCTGAGAATGTGACCTTAAAGGGTGTGAAAGCAAAGCCACAGGCCCAAGATAGTGTCCCTTAGGCCAAAAAGGGGCTTAATACCTAACCTAATTGCAAATTCAACCTCCCTGAGAATGTAAGTCTTAACCAGTCAGCCGGGAATTTTCTTTCTTTCTTGTTTTTTAATTTTTTAAAATCGTTTATTTATTTTTGGGAGAGAGAGCGCGTGAGAGGGAGGGTCAGAGAGAGAGGGAGACACAGAATCCGAAGCAGGCCCCAGGCTCTGAGCTGTCAGCACAGAGCAAACCCATGAAAGGTGAGATCATGACCCGAGCCGAAGTTGGACGCCCAACTTACTGAGCCACCCAGGCGCCCCAGCCAGGAATTTTCAATCTGCACCAATGAGGGATCAGTTGTGGGCCCTGTCCATGCCCCCCAAAGGAAGATGAGGGAACCCACCTAATAAGACTCCTTGGTCCTTCTCACTTAAGGTGACTTGGCCTGGAATAACCCTTTCTTTTCTTTTGCTAATAACTTTCTAGCCCCACCCTCCTTCTGGTAAAAACCTTCCATTTTTTTCCTGCCACTAGGTGCGATGCTGTCCCATTTGAGCCCGGCCTGATTAAAAAAAAAAATTTTTTTTTAACATTTATCTATTTTTTGAGAGACAGAGAGAGACAGTGTGAGCGGGGGAGGAGCAGAGAGAGAAAGACACAGAATCCGAAGCAGGCTCCAGGCTCTGAGCGGTCAGCACAGAGCCCGCTGCGGGGCTCGAACCCATGAGCCATGAGATCGTAACCTGAGCCGAAGTCGGACGCTTAATCGACTGAACCACCCAGGCGCCCCGTGTCTGGCTTGATAAAGGCAGTTAGATCTTCTACTCGGTCCAATTTTTGTTCTTTAACAAGGGTCACTGGAAACATAATGAGCTTTGGATCTGGAGACAAGAGCTTCGGGGACTCGGGTTAAGGGACAAAGAAGAAGACAGAGACAAAGGCCACGTGCACGTGGACATAGAGGCAGACATCGGGGGTGATGCAGCCACAAGCCAAGGAACCCCACGGGAAGCCAGGAGACAGACCTGGGTTGGGCGCTCCCTCTGAGCCCCCAGGAGGAACCCACCTCGCCACCACTTGGGTTCCAGGCCTCCGGCCCCCTGGGCTGTGTGAGAACAAGTTGTTTGAAATGTGGCAGGTTCACGGTCATCTGTTCCAGCCCCAGGAAGCTCAGACTTTGCCTTATAGCGTTGTCGGGGGTGATGGGATGAACTAATACCTGGTACACAGCCTTTTAAACAGCAAGCACTTAATATATGCTCCGCAGGAGAGTAAAATGTGCTAATTCAGCAAAGCGTGAAGTCATTGTTGACTGTTGATTGAAGGAGTGATCAAAGCTCGGTGGGGATGAGGGCTCCGTGCACTCCCAGGCCCCTGGCTCCCCTGCCCACACGGTCCCCAGACCCCTGACCTCCCCTCTGCCCAGGGTTGCCCTGCCTCCCCTGAGCAGACAGGTTGATCAGCCCCCGAGCGCAGCCGGTGGGGCAGCAAACCTCCCCAGGCCTCAGGCGGTTGGAGCCAGACGCTATTTGCAAATCTGCAAATGGAGCAAATCGAAACCGGGACTGAGGCTTTGGGCACCCACTTGTGAAACCAGCCGCTGCTGTTTCCTCCCTGTCAGAAAGTCCCCCAGTGAGGGGACATGGGGAGGGGCAAGGGGAGTGGAGGAGGGCTGACTGTGTTCCCAGGGGACCTTGGGAAGTAACGGCACCTTTTTGCTGCGGTTTACCCATCTGCGACTGGGTGGGGGCAGGGGAGGGATCTGCGGGGCTCCTGGTTGGAGACGTGGGAGTCGGGGACGCTGGGTAAGTGACTTCACCCCTCTGAGCCTCAGTTTCCCCGTGTGTGAACTGGTGAGACACACACAGCTGCTCTTTCCTTTGGGAGACATGACTCAAATCCGATCACCTGCCTTGAGATCTCCCAGGGTGCCCCACTGCTCTGAAGGTGACGACCAACCCCCTCCCTGTGGCCCCAAAGGCCCCATGAGTCCCACCTCGCTGCCCTCCCCACATGACCTCCCCACGCCACCTCCTCAGAAAGAAACAAATGCATTCCTAGCTCAGGGCTTTGGTCTCCATGCCATCCCTTCCAGGAGGTGCTCATCTGAAAAACTCTGCCACATCTGGCCAAGTGTCCTACTCCATTCATTCGACCCATCTCCCTCCCTGCCCCCAGGCCATAAATCCCACCAAGGGATATGTCCCCATCGTCCTCAGCCCTGTCCCCAGCCCCTAGCCCAGGCCCTGGCACACAGTAAGCGCCTGGTAAATGGCTCTCATTAAGAACGTGATTAAGCACATTGGCTTGACATTGCTGTGAACAAAACACAGACTCCTGATGGCGAGAGAAAAAGAAGGGCATGTGGGCGGACCTCCGAGCTGAGACCTGAAGGAGGTGACGGAGACATATGGGTGTCTTGGGGGAGACTGTCGCGGGCAGAGGCACGGCCTGTGCAAAGGCCCTGGGGCAGGAGAGTGCCTGCCGTGGAGGAGTTTCCCGGAGGCCCATGTGGCCTGAGTGGAGTGAGAGTTGTGTTAGAGTAAGCAGTTCGTTAGGCTTTAACAGGATGTCTGAAGGCCAGCAAAGTGTGAGTCACGGTCAGTTATGGGGAAAGTCAGAGGTCTGTCCTGGCAGCCCGCCAAAACAAAGCCACAAAAAGCCGGATCAAACCAGACAGGCCCAAGACAACAACAACAACAACAAAAGTGCAAAGCCCTGCTCCCCCCAAAATCCCCTCCCCGAGAAATAAATATTCCACCCCCTCGTTAACAACTGTCAATAAAGGCTAGAGACCCAAACCCCAGGCCTAGCAGCTCTTCCTTGAGCCTGCCTGCTCTCACCTCTCAAGAGTGTACTCTCGCTTGAATTACACGTTCCTTCTTGAACCACTCAGCCGTTATGCCTGGTCTGTCCTCGAATTCTTTCGCGCAAAGGAGACCAAGAGCCTTTGGCAGCATCCCGGGGTGCAGCTGGATGGAGGCCGCAGGACCCGGGGTTCTCCCTAGCCTCCCTGCCAACAGTTGGAACGAAGTGAGAACCGCAAGGCCAGCAGGGTCCTGGGGCTATGAGAAGGCCTTTGGCTCTTACCCCCACGGAAGGTGGGAGCCATAGAGGGTTCTGGAGAAAGGCAGGACGAGTCTGACCCTGGCCACATGGAGGGAAGGTTCTATGGGGGCTGAGAGCAGAAGCACGGAGACCAGGGAGGCAGTGCCTTGCCGGTTATAGGGACAGATTCTGCTGGGGTTGGACCAGAATCTGGGGAGAAAGCGTCGGGCTTAGGAGCAGTTTTGCGGGAGAATGGAGAAGAGAATGGGCCTGTTTGAGCCCATCTCACAGGGAGGTAAACTGGGGATCTGGGAGCAGAGGGATGTAGGTAAAAGGAGAGGCTGAAAGGGAAAGAGGGAAGTTAAGAGGTGGCCAGGGTCTGGGACGGAGATTCGGGGCCTCCCCAGACTCCCCAGGGCTGGTACAGACACCATGCTTCCATCTCTGATTTTCTCTAGAATTTCAATCTTGTCAGAGGGAAGAGGCTCACCTCTTACGGTTGACGATAGGCCCGACCCAGCTTCCCACAGGCTCATTTACTCCCCTCAGCGGCTCTGAGACCAGGGTACCATCTTTTACAGAAGGGGAAACAGAGGCGCAGACAGATGAACCCGTCACGCAGGTGGATGAGTGGCAGAGGAGGGGTTTCGAACCCAGGACGTCAGGCTCCAGACCCTGTTGTTGGGATGGCGCTCTGCCTGGCGAGGGGGCGGCGTCATCCAATGTCCCACCCTGGAATGTGTTATTTAGTACCCGGCTTCAGATGGGGTTTTTGTGGTTGTGGGATTGTTCATTCATTCCTAGCCACCTTCAGGTTCCTGCCTTGTGCAGGTGAAGTCCAAGGCCCCAGCTTGGGAAGGTCTAGGCCCGACACAGATACTCCTAGTTCCATAGAGTCTAGGCAGGGAGGAGTTACCCAGAGCTGGGGGTCCCCAAGGGCCTGGGGGCTTCCTGAAGAAGGGACCCTCAGCCTGAGACTCCCTTCCTGCGCCCCCCCCCCCCCACCATTACGATGAAAGGCAGGGAGCTCGGGGCCAATGGGGGCACTTCCTGGGCGGAGGTTCCACCTCAGACCCTGCTTCTAGCCGCCCCCCCCCCCCCCCCCCAGCTCCTGGCTGGCACCAGGCCACCTCCAGTGCCACCGTGACATGACTTGGGCCACCCACCAGGCCACAGCCACTGGGAAACCAGCTGCGGGAGGTGAGGGTGTCGCTGTCCAGCCTGCCCCCGGGGGGGGGGGGGGGGGAACCATTTACAGCGACTATTTATGGGGCAGGCCCAGGGGACCGCAGGCTGGAGGACAGCCTGAGAGCCACAGAGCCTGGTGGCTGGACCAGAATGACCAGTCATGCCACTGGGGGTTGGAGGCCCTGGATGAGACTCCTCATGATACAGGCTTCAGTTTCCCCCATCTAAAAAAGTCAGGGGAGGGGAGTGGTGGCTGTGTATAAGGCTGTGGATGCTGGGCTGCTGGGTTTCCTAGGTTTGAGAGGGATTCTGACGCGGTTCGGGTCTCCTGGGCAGCAAGAGAGAGCCCCAGGCTTCCTGGAACGGGGGCCCCGAGGCCACAGTGAGGACAGATGGGGGGGAGATTAGGATCTGGGCTCTGGAGAGCCTCTTGGACTGAGGGCTGGCGCTGGGTTAGTGCGGGAGATCCCCAGGCAGGCTTGAGGGAGAGGCAGAAGCAGGGAGAGACAGGAACGGATCGGGAGAATGTGAGACAGGGAAATGAAACATGAAAGGGAGAGAAATGGGAAAGATTGGGGGGGGGGGGTACGCTCAGGGAGGCACAGACACCCCCCCCCCCCCCTACAAATCCATGGGAAGCTGGAGGCTCGGGACCAGCCCCATTGTCCACTGGGCCAGAGGAGCCCCTGGGTGGGGCATTAATCTGTGTGCTTTTTTAAATTATTATTCAATATAATTTATTGTCAAATTGGTTTCCATGCAACACCCAGCGCTCCTCCGGACAGGTGCCCTCCTCAATGCCCCTCACCCACCCTCCCCTCCCTCCCACCCCCCATCCACCCTCAGTTTATTCTCAGTGTTTAAGAGTCTTTCATGGTTTGCCTCCTTAATCTCTGTGTGCTGTTGAGCAAACCATGACTTTAATATTATGGTGGACGAGGGGCACCTGGGTGGCTCGGTGGCTTAAGCGTCCAGCTCTTGATTTTGGCTCAGCTCATGATCTCGCGGTTTCGGGAGTTCGAGCCCCGCTCCGGGCCCTGTGCTGACAGCTCAGAGCCTGGAGCCTGTTTCAGATTCTGTGTGCCCACCCCCCCCCGCTCCGCCCCACCCCTGCTTGTGCTCTGTCTCTCTCTGTCTTTCAAAAATGAAGCAACATTTAAAAAAAAAAATGTGTTTTAAAGATTTGCGCTCTCTCTGCCCCTCCCCCCCAAAGTAAATAAATAAACAAACAAACCTCAACAAATACACACACTTTAAAAAAACATACCGTTGTGGATGATGTTAGCGACAGCTTCACTCTGCTCGCTCTCCACTCTCACAACCCCGAGGGAGGACTAACTACC